>NC_135598.1:4223125-4531250 GCF_965152235.1 Eretmochelys imbricata | reverse complement strand
TAATTCAGATTAATTTTCCTGAGTGTGTCTGTGTCAACAAGACTCCAGCCTCGTTTTCAAAGGAGCCAAAAATCCAACAATGCTAAATAACTTTAAAAATCTGGGATAATAGCCCTGCTCCAACCCACAGGGGTGTCTGAGAATAAATAGGTTAAAGATTGTGAGACATTCAGGTATTACTGTAACGGGGGCCAGGTAAGTACCACAGGTAGGACTTGAGGGGCATTAAAATTAGAACCAAGGGTTATAGGAGAGAGGAATGGGCAGCTCCCGCACTCCTCCTCCTGGAGCTGTCCTCTCCAAGGTCCTGAGAGGAAACAGGTCTGGACAAGAGAGGACAGATTTACCGTGTTTTGTTCTGTGTTTGTAGAGCCTCTGACACAATGGGGAACTGGTCCATGGCTGGGGTCCTATGTGCTATCATAATACAAATAAATAATACGCTTTTATCCTTAAATCCCTGAGCTGCTTTTCCCCTCAGACAAGGAAACCAAATTCCCCCATGCCTGAACAAAGAGCAGAGGTGGCAGAGACTGAGTTCCCTTGAACTGCTCTCTCCGCTCAAGGCTGGGGGCACCTGGTGGGGGGCTGGGACAGCAATGTGTGGGAGCTCATGCTGGTGCAGCAATGCATATTTCTGTGGGTTTTGTTCCAGAGGTTTGGGTGTCCGGTTTGTTCTTCCAGCACTTCGTTTGCTTTTAAAAATGAATAAAGCTTATAATTTTCTCATAAATATTTTGAGATGCTGAAAGCAGAACAGTCCCATCCGTGCTCAGCACAGGTGACTGCCCACCCGCTGCCCCCACGTTTGCATGTTTCCCTGCTGTGATTTTTATGTGGCTTTTATGAAGCTTTCTGGCTTCACATCTCACGCAGAGACATGTATTTTACTCACCACTCAGCCACTTTGCTCAGGTGTGTTTTTAAACCCCAAATCAAATGCACAAATGTTGCAGAGCCAATGTATCCGATAGGCTCTGGGGAGGAGGCTGTAGAAAGCAACTTGTTTGGGGGGCGGGGGTGAGCGAGCGGGCGTGCCTGCACTTTTTGTATCAGACTTTTTTTTTTTGTAACCTCAGGATAAACAAAATTGTTTATCTTTTAGGCTGTGCCCTTTCCCATCTGTGTGGCATGGGCCAAGCTCATGCTTTATTATTAATAATGCTCTATTCTCACTTCACCAACTGGAAATCCAGGCTGGGATCCAGGCTGGGCTTCTCACTTCACCAACTGGGAATACAGGCTGATTCACCAAATGGCCTGTGCTGTTAAACCATACGAAATGTAAAGGAATTCCCAGGCAAAGAGAAGATCGAAGCTGGAGTTATGGCTGTGAATAGCTGCATGTGACTGATGCGATAAAACCCTGGAATGTGAGTTTTGCTTTGGAAGTTAGTTAAACTAAACCAAATTAGGGCCACTGTAATTCGGACAGTGTCTACACAGGGGTTTAATGTGATTTGACTACTCCACTTAAAAATCACATCTCTAGTTAATTCACATTGACGTTCCTGAGTGCCTCCGTGTAGATGAGCACAAAGTGTCTGTGCCTAGTTTCCTGGTAATGCAAAGGCTGTTTGGACTTGACGCCCTGCGCGCTCGCACAGAGTTGTCCCAAACATGGGCAGGGTTTGGTGGAAACCTAAAAGCCTGACTTTTTCCCAGCCACTGGTTCCTATCGTCTTGAAGGCCAGACAGTTTGCTCTAGTAATGTCAAGAGCGATGCACTTGCTCTGAAATGCTGCCATTGTACCCAATCAGACTATTAATCAATGCCAGATAGTCTCCTTAGACTGCTGCTCAGCATTCAGAGTCAAGCAATGCAGCAAGCGTGCTCTTGGGAGTAGGATCCATGAGCGCTAATATATGGACAAGATAAAAGCAGTTGGCAGGAGTTTAGCTGGGCATCACCTGACTCTTTCTAATTACCCTTTTACAAGTCTAACTCTCACTTTGAATTTACAAGCCACGTGAAGTTATGATTTATTAGGTGTATTACGTTAGTACGTAGGCCCCCCCGGTCATGGGCCAGGACTGTGTTGTGCTAGGCACTGTGCAAACATGGAAGATGGCCTCTGCCCCAAAGAGCGTCCGGTCTAATTTTGATTTCCTTTTAAAGAATTGCAAAAAGACAGGAGCTCCTGAGAACTTGTAAGCAATGGAGATGATCACTGCTCCTTGTTAGAGGGCTTTCCCTTCACCCACTCCCCTGGTTCTTGTCACGCAGACAGAAAGCATAAGACCAGAAGTCCTAAGTGCAGGCAATGAGATGTTTATTGGGGTTAGTTCCAAGCAAACATACCCATCGCTCTACACGTCGGCAGAGTCTGTTTCCCAGTGTTCCATTCTCAGCTCTGATGCTGCAGAGCCTTTACCCCATGTCCCATTCCTGCTCTGATTTCACAGAGCCTTGCCTGTGTCCTTGTTCCCCATTCCCACCTCCTCTTTCTTAGCAGGCCCAAATATACCTGCAATGCATCCCCTGTCCACCACTTACAACTTATGGTCATTTTCTGTTTTGGCTCTGGGGTCTTCGTCCCACCTCTTTTGTATCCCATGGGAGCGGTGAGGAATGAAGTTGTGTTCGGGTCAGGGACAGGCAGTTCTTTGGCCTTTTAGTGTTTTATACTTCCCCCCACAACCCCCTTTTTGCCCCTTCCGACTGGTTGCTTGACCTTGCCTTGAGAGAAGAGCCAGGCAGCCTTCCAGTGTATGCTCAAATATTACACTCCCACCATACCCTGTAACACTTTCGTTCCATCTCTTATTTCTCTTCACCCCATCTGCTTGTGGGCCAGTGTAACACACAGTGTCTTTGTCCTTTGTTTACACATATTAGTATATAAGAGTTTGGTGGGGCAGAGCCCCACCTCCTCAGAAAAGGGCTGAACCAGGCCAGAGAGGCTGTGCAAACTGGCAGCCAATCAGGATGGGGGAAAGGGCAGCCATCAGGACCAGGCAAGATCCTATATAAAGGCTGCCCAGCTAGGGAGCAGGGCAGTTGCTCCCTGACTGGCAAGGGAGGAGTACTGGCTCCTGAGCAGAAAGGTAGCAGTTTGGACAGAGCAGTGCTGGGGAAGGGCAGAAGGAGCTGGGGAGCTCCAGCCAAGGAAAACCCCAGGCTGCAGGCCTTGCTACAAAGGGCTGAGCAGGTGCACAGGGCTGAAGGCGAAGCAGCCCAGGGAGAATAGTTTGACAAGGGGAGAGAAGGAGGGCAGAGAGGCTTCCCCTAGAGGGTTCCTGGGTCCCTCCCTTGTACTTCACCTGGCTGAGGAGGAGCATGGCCTGATACAGGCTGTGGCTGGCCCCTGCGACAAAAGGTCTAGACTTAGAGGCTGCAGTCAGCCACTAGAGCTGCTGTAGATCAAAGACTGCTGATGACTCCAAACCCCCGGATGCGGGTGAGACCGGAGCAGTGGGCTCTGCCGGAGGGCAGTGTCCTGAAGAGGATGCCGCTGAGCAACGCGGGTCCCCAAAGCAGTAGAGCAGATGAATGGTAAGGCACCATGTGCAAAGGGTGCTCCATGACTGGAGAGAGTTATTTCCCGGAGCAACCAGCAGGAGGCTCCAGCAGTGGTGAGTCTTGATGCTGTCACAAAGAGTCTCAAAAAGTCAAACCCCAAATTCTCAGGCTGACAAACAGGCTTATATGCTCACACTCCACTCCAAACTGGCCCCCGCCCCACCTCTCATGTAACTTTCTCCACCCCAGTCCAGGAAGATGACCCTGACTCTCCCCACTTGTGACTTGCAGTATCCCCTTCACCGGGGCAAAGAGAGGGAGCTGTGATTATTAATTAACTCCCCTCCCCACCTTGAGTATTGTGTCTCTGGGTCTGTGTGGTTGGAGAAGGTAGCTGATAAGGCCTCATGGATACACCTTGCTTCTTGTATGGTAAATGAAGAGAGATAAATAAATCTCCTCCTGATAGCTCCCATGAGTGGAAACATAACTGACTGGTGGTAACTCATGTGGTCAGTACTTACTGTTGATTTACTTTTAGCATAAACTGAGTGGAGAGTCGGGATTAGGAACCTGGCAGTAAAAGTACTTAAACCCTAATGGAGAGGAATCGGATAGTTTGCATTACAGAAAGGAGGAAAAAAAAAAAAGCTGGTTGCAAGCCTCACGTATATGGAATAATTCTCTCTTCTCGTGATCTGCCCCTTGGTGACGCTGTTTCCATTGTAACTGCTTGAGCCTGAGTCTCAGTTATATCAAGGTGCCATTACGCTACTCTGGCACTTGAAGGCCCCTTTTATCTATCTCGAGTAATTTTGCCCCCCATATACCTCAGGATCTAACTTTTTTATCCTCCAGCACCCCTGTGAGGCAGGGCCGGGCTGTTCTAGCAGGGGGCCTGAAGCACAGAGAGGCTCTGTCTGCACTGTGCTCAGAGGTGTGATTGCAGCAAGCGTTGACATTCCCAAACTAGCTTTGGTCGAGTGGTGAAGCCGCAGCAGCATAGGCAGGACCCTGGGTACGTACTCAAGCAGCTGGCCTGTGTAGCTGCATTTTCACCGCTGCTGTTGCTCAGGTTAGATCAAAGCTAACAGAGCTGGGGCCCCAGGTGCTGTTCTGCCACGTTCGTGTCAAGGGGCCTTCGGGTTAATAAATCTGTTCCCAAACTCTATCTTTGTTGGGCTGAAATTCTCCAGTCTGGGCCTTGAAAGTGTGAAGGAAAATGGCTCTGTTGCTGGTCAGAAGAAGGGGAAAGAAGGAAAACAGTTCTTGCAGCCTTTATGGAAGAATTCTTGCCCAGAAATGGCTAAGGGTGGTCAACGGACCTTTGGAAGGGAAATAGCCCTTGCCAAGAAGATGTGGTTTTGAGATGTGCACTTGAGGGATGTGTGCTCTTCTTGCTGAGCAGTGCTCAGGGGGAAGCTGGGCTGCACTGGGCGGACTGTACTGACCTTCCTTCCCCTGAATAACTCCAGTCCAACCACAAGCCATTTCAAAGTGGCTTTTAGGAAATACAAGGCGGAGTCTTGCTTCTGTTCTCCAGATAGTCCCAGCACTGGACTGAGAGAGCCTGCAGCTCTGGGCCTGCCTCTGCGACTGACTGGCTGTAACTCTTTTAAACCCTTGTTAGTTAGCATCATGCTGCACCACTACGAGACAGGCAAATAGCCTAAACCCTATTTACTGATGGGGGGGACACTGAGGCACAGAGGGGCTGAGTGACTTGCTTAGCTCATGCAGGAAATTTGTCGCAGAGCTGTGCCAGCTGACTCAGGCCCACGGGTCTTGGGGTAAGGGGCTGTTTAATTGCAATGGAGACATTCAGGCTCAGGCAAAAGCTTGGGAGCTAGAACCCTGCAAGTTGGGAGGGTCAACACCACAGTGAAACTGACCCTTTAGCCAGAGCCTGTTGAGGAGAGTCAGCTGGCACGGGCCAGCCGCGGGTGTCTAATTGCAGTGTAGATATACCCTAAAATATATAGCTAGTATCCAAGACAAAGTATGTAGGGCAACACAATCACAGTATCTCACAGCAATTATGTATAATAAACATGATCAGCACTGTTTATCACAGAGGGGTAGGATGATCTCAGAGAGAGGCTGGGGGAAAATACAAGGAAACCAGTTTTCTTAATTGTTAATCAAATGTTATACCTGAAGGATTAATCTAACATTCAACTCAATAGCAGAATAGGTCAAGAGGGGTCTGTATGTAACGCCAAGGACCTCCTGATTGCAATAGTCTGAAATTCAATCACTTTCAAGACCTCTGGAAGATCTGCTTTACTGTGCTTTTGGGAGGTCTTTCCATTCCTTACCGTCATCATAATCTGAGCATAAGTATTATAGACAGGTGCAGCTTTGCAGGGCACGAAACTGATGCAGAAACTACTAACACAATAAAGCTCTCTTCTAAGTGGTGATCGCTGCCAGAGTTTGTGGCATGTCGGGTTGGTTTTTGGTTGTTTGTGGTTTTGTTTTCACTACAAATATTTCTTTTTTCAATTCAGTTTAAACTTGATATAAAAATCTCGAATTTGTCCACTGATTTCACATACCAATTATGGAGCCAACATTTTGGGTTTTGGTGGATTTCAGAAAGGGGCAGAGGTTGGAATGGAGACACAATCAGACATACTGTGGAAGTTGAGTTGCTACCTTAACTCAGAAATGACTTCTGGGTTTTTGTAATAAAGGGGCGTAATCCTGGACTATTGGCTAAATTGCGGTTTGTGAAATTACTTCCTGCGTCTCCACATCTCTTGCGCCGGTTTCAGCTGGATACAGATTCCTCTTCTCTTCCTATCAGTAACTGTGGCTAACAGGTTAGATTGTGAAGTGGGTTGAAATCCTTCTGGCTGAATGGAGCTATATAAATGTAAGAGGGTCCTTAAGGTCTGTTGTCCCATAACTACCCTTTAATACTTATTCATGTCTAGTCATGATTAATTTTAATTTGTATGATGCTCACTGTCGTCCCTGCTTCAAAGAACTTGCAGTTCACATGCCCCCATCCTGCAAAGATGTCTTTAACTTTGTACGCTTGATTCAGCCCATTATCCTCAATGGGGTTACTTGTGTGTAAAGTGACACTTGGGCTTAAGTCTTTGCCGGATCAGCATATAAATAGTAAATACACGCACTCGGATGGGGGAGTGGTTAAGGAGAGAGAAAAGCAGCAGCAAAGGACACGTTTGCTTTTAAAGACCTTCTTAGTTCTGTAACCAGATCTCAGTTTCATGGGGTTTTTTCACTCCTGCCTATTTTTTTCACCATCTGACTCTTTAGCTATTCCCACCCCCACCCCTTATTTGGGGGGAGGGGGAGCACGGGGATTTTTCTTATCATAAAAGTGAAATAAATGTGATCCCTCTTCCAGAAGTTCTCTCATTCTAAGCAACACCCCCCCACACACACATCTAACTTATTTATCTGGCCACTATTAGCAGAGTGTGTCAGCCTCTCACACTCTTTAATGTATTTACCCTCGCAACACCCTTGCCAGGTAGGGCCATGTTGTTATCCTCATTGTACAGATGGGAAACTGAGGCACGGGGTGACCAAGGTCACACAAGATGGCTGTGTCAGAGCAGGGCGTTGAACCCAGTTGTCCCAAGTTCTAGGCTAGCGTCTAACCATTGGACCATCCTTCCTCATCTCCTTCAGAACCTCTTCCTATGTCCAGGGCTCTGATCCAAAGCCCATTGAATTCAACACGCTGCAGCTTCTCCCAGCAGCTTGCTCTAATCTCTGCCCCCCGGCACAGTGCTCTGAGTGTTGGACAGAGACATGCCACCCTGCATCTGAAAGCAGAGCTGGGATGAGCCAGTAGCTGCCTTGGCATTCAAAGGAAAAGGCTGGGAGAGGGGAAGGCACCACCAAGGGAGGAGGGATGTGGGTAGGGGGATGCTGTTGGCAGGTGAACCACGTTGGCAGGGATGAATAGGACAAGGCATTCAGCCCAAGAGCTTGTGCCAGAAACTCCCGGTGCTCTGAGAGAGGAGGCTGTTGGGCCACGGCAGCTCCAGGAAGGGGTGGAAAGAGAAGTGCATTAAAAATTGTTATGCTAACCCAGGCCAGGCGATGGGGAGATTCTTGCTGGGACTGTACAGAAAAAATCATTTGAAAAGGCTCCCTGCATCCCCCTGAGCCGCAATCCAGTGCTCATGCTGGCAGGAAGCTCTCTCCTGAAGTGTCCCACTGCACCCACTTGGAAAGGGGGTTCTTGGTTCGTAACCGTCAGACCATAACTCTGCCAACAGCATTTCCCACCTACCATGGCCTACATAGATAAACAGAAGTCTCTGGTGCAAGGAACAAATGTGCTTTCTATACAGCATGGTGCAGACACCTCCGCTGTCTCTGTAGTTAAGGTGATTGTTACTGACAATGATTCAGGCTTCTAGAAATCTGCCAGAAGCCTTGCACATTGGAAGTTCATCTCCCTATACAAATCTATACTCCCCACCCTCCCAAATTCATCTCAAACAAAACCAGTCCACCTGCAATTTTCAGAGGCTTGTCCTTGTGCCAAGGCATATTTTATTGGGAATAACTGAGACAGCTCAGGGGAGGCATCTGGAAGATCCGAAAAGGGCTCAAGAAAGTTTTCGCTATTATTTGTAGTTTGTATCACAGTAGCACTTAGGGCCCTTGTCATGGCCAGGACCCCATTGGGCTAGGGGCTGTTTTTGCATTAGTCAGCAGTTGAGCCAATAAGTCAGAAGGCAGGTGGCTCAGATTTCCAGGGCTGGCTAAAAACAAGCTTGCAAATGAAAGGTCTTGAGCACCCGTTCGGACCAGCATTACAACAAAGGATCCGCATGCTGCCACTGCCAGTGAACTGTGAGAACTGTCTCTTTTTCTCCTCCATGGTGTATGTAAATATTATTGTTTTAAATATTTGCATAGGTCCCTGAGCAAAGCCATATGACGGAATATGCATCAAAGTGACAGCTGGAGGCGTGGCAGTTCAGCCGAGTTACAAACCTGTTTCAGTTGGGAGAAATTCTTCTCAGTAAGATTTTCAACTTTCCCATACAGCCTGATCTACAGTACGCGGTTATTTCAGGATTAGCCAAGTTAATTGGAAATAAAACTGATTCCGTCCACATGACCAAACCGTTTTTTCTATTTAAAGGGCTCTTTAATTCGATTTCTGTACTCCACCTCGGCAAGTGGAGTAGCACTAAAATCGAGATCGCAGTTCCTGTTTACTGGTACTGTGGACGCAATTCGACATTATTGGCCTCTGGGAGCTATCCCAGAATGCTCCCTCGTGACCACTCTGGACAACACCTCTGATGCACTAGCCAGGTAGGCAGTAAAAGCCCTGGGAACTTTTGAATTTCATTTCCTGTTTGGTCAACATCAGCACAGTCCACCATCACAGGCGGCCATGCAGAGTCCACCATCACAAGAGACCATGCAGTCCTGGATTCGCAGATGAGCTCCAGCATGGTCCGAACCAGAAGTACTGGATCTCGTCGCATGTTGGGGAGATGAGTCTGTTATGGCAGAACTACATTCCAAAAAAAAAGAAATGAAAAAACATATGCTAAAGTATCCAGGCCATGACGGAAAGAGGCTACTCCAGGGACACAGACCAGTGTCGTACAAAAATCAAGGAGCTCAGGCAAGCGTACCAAAAAACCAGGGAGGTGAACGGGCACTCTGGGTCACAGCCCCATACATGCTGCTTCTACCGTGAGCTGCATGCAATTATGGGGGGTGACACCACCACTACCCCACCACTGTCCATGGACACCTGCAAGGGGGGAGTTGCACGGAGTGAGGAGGATGAGTTATTGGAGGATGAAGAGGAGGAGGAGGACAGTGCACAGGTGGCAAGTGAGGAATCTGTTTTTCCCCTAGCCAGGAACCAGTCTTAACGCTGGAGCAAATAGCCTCCCCCGACTCCCAAGGCTGGCTTCCAGACCATGACCCTGGAGAAGGCACCTCTGGTGAGTGAGAGCCTGATCAGAGCCAGGTGGTGGGGGGAAACCCAGCCACCCTGGGCTGTTCGCATTTAGTTTAAAGGTCTCATCCCTGCTCAGAGCCTCACTGGAGCCACGTGGTGGGTGCGGGGAGGGGTTGTGTGAAGCAATCATCCCAGAGAGCCTGCAGGCCCTCCTTTTATATGGCAAACCCACCAGGTATTGTTTGCTATGGGAAAGGGGCCCCGGCACTTTGAAAGCATTGAAATGAATGCGGAAGAAGCAGAACCCCGCGTGCCCCTAGGGCTTACCATGGCTGCCTGCAAGCTGAATTCTGTTGCCCGGCCACATGTTATGGCTTACTCACACCAAAGTGGCAGGCACTTCGGTATAAGAGGCAAAATGTGACCTTGTACAGAAAGAACATGTGCTGTGTACTGTGAATTGCCTGTTTCACTGAGAAAGAGTGTCCCCTTTGTTCTCTAAAATATATCTTTTAAAATACTACCCTCCCTTTTTCTCCTCCCACAGGTGCAAATGTTTCAACACGCCCCTTTCTACTCTGTCCCAGAGGCTGGTCCAGATTAGAAGGCGGAAAAAATGAACTTGGGACGACATATTCGCCAAGCTCATGCAGTCCTCCCGCACTGATAGGGCCCAGCTGAATGCCTGGAGGCAAACAATTGCAGAGTCCTGTAAAGCGTTACATGACTACGAAGAGCGGAGGAATGCGTGCGATGAGAGTAGGCAGGATGCTATGGTCAAGCTCATGGGGGAGCAAACTGACATGCTCGCTGTATGGTGGATCTAATGCGGGAAAGGTAGCAAGACCACAGACTGCCGCTGCAACCCCTATATAAACCGCCCTCCCTCCTCCCCAAGTTCCATAGCCTCCTCACCCAGATGCCCAAGAACACGGGGGAGGCTATGGAGACCCACACACTCAACCCCAGAGGATTGCACAAGCAGCAGAAAGATGGCATATCTGAAATTTTGATTTGGTTTCTGGACTTGTCCTTCCCTCCTCCTCCACCCCCATAACCCAGTACCTGATTTCTCTCAATGTGTTGTGCAACAAATAATAAAGAATGTTTTTTAAACAATTGTGACTTTATTTCCTTTCATATATATACAGGGGGTGGGTAACTTCAAGAGAAACAAACACAACTGTCACACCGTACCCTGGCCAGTCATGAAACTGGCTTTCAAAGCTTCTCTGATGCGCAGCACTTCCTGCTGTGCTCTTCTAATCACCCTGTTGTCTGGCTGTGCGAAACTGGCCACCAGGCGAGTTACCTCAACCTCCCACCCCACCATAAACATCTCCCCCTTACTCTCTCGGATATTGTAGAGCACACAACAAGCAGCAATTTACAATTGGAATATTGGTTGTGCTGAGATCTAATTGAGTCAGTAAACTGCGCCAGCGTGCTTTCAAACTTCCAAAAGCACATTCTACCACCATTCAGCACTTGCTCAGCCTATAGTTGAACTGCTCCTTACTACTGTCCAGGGTGACTATGTACGGCTTCATGAGCCATGGCATTAAGGGGTAGGCTGGGTCCCTGAGGATAACTATAGGCATTTAAACATCCCTAACAGTAATTTTCTGGTCTGGGAAGTAAGTCCCTTCCTGTTGCTGTTCAAACAGACCAGAGTTCCTGAAGATTTGCAAGTTGTAGTGGGGGAGATTTAGGTTGGATATTAGGAAAAATTTTTTCACTAGGAGGGTGGTGAAGCACTGGAATGCGTTCACTAGGGAGGTGGTGGAATCCCCTTCCTTAGAAGTTTTTAAGGTCAGGCTTGACAAAGCCCTGGCTGGGATGATTTAGTTGGGGTTGGTCCTGCTCTGGGCAGGGGGTTGGACTAGATGACCTCCAGAGGTCCCTTCCAACTCTGATATTCTATGATTCTAAGATGCGAGCGTCATGCACATTTCCCAGCTATCCCACATAGATGTCAGTGAAACATCCCTTGTGATCCACCAGTGCTTGCAGCACCACTGGAAAGTACCCATTGCGGTTTACGTACTGGCTGCCCCGGTGTTCCGGGGCCAAGGTAGGGATATGTGGTCCGTCTATCGCCCCGCCGTGGTTAGGGAACCCCAGCATTAAAGCCGTCCACAGTGGTCTGCACATTTCCCAAAGTCACTACCCTTGATAGCAGCTGGCCAATGATTGTGTTGGCTACTTGCAGCACAGCAGCTCCCACAGTAGATTTGCCCACTCCAGACTAATTCCCAACTGATCAGTAGCTCTCTGGCATTGCAAGCTTCCGCAGGGTTATGGCCACTCACTTCTCAGCTGTGACGACTGCTCTCATTTTGGTGTATTTGCGCTTCAGGGCATGGACCAGCAAGTCACAAAGTTCCATGAAAGTGGCCCTACACATCCGAAAGTTTCGCAGCCCCTGGGAATCATCCCATATCTGCAACACTATGCTGTCTCACCAGTCTGTACTTGTTTCCTGGGCCCAGAATCGGCGTTCCACAGTGTGAACCTGGCCCAACGCAACCATGATCTCCCAATCGCTACATACCTAGGAACATCTGTGCTTCTAGGAACATCTGTGTCTATGTCCTCATCAGTATAGTAATTGCTCTGTCGTCGCTTCCTCACCCAGTTTTGCAGGTACTGCACATACTGCTGGATAAGGTGCGAGGTATTTACTGTGGTCAAAACTACAGCGGAGATCTGAGCGGGCTCCATGCTTGCCGCGCTATGGCGCCTGCATGGATAATCCTGGAAAAAGGGCGCGAAACGTAGGAGAGCAGAGTGGCAGTGGAACAGGTGCTGTTCGGTTCATGATAACCAAAAAAAGGCTGTAAATGGTTGTCTTCTGTAGCTTTCATGGAGGCAGAGCCCAGGACAGACAACATGGAGAAGCTCGGTAGCGCAGCAAGAGCGGGAGAGCAGAGTTGGCGGCGGAAGCTGTGCTGCTCTGTTCACGATGGCCGAGCGGAGTTGGCAGCAGAAACAGTCGATGAGGAAGAGAAAGAGTAGATACTTATAGAGATTACATAGAAAGACGAGAGGAAATGCGAGGTGGATTCATAGTACCAGGAGAGAAGCGGTGCACCGTACTGCACCATCTGCTGAAAGCAGTATGGCATCTGCACACCAAAAAGGCGCAAAATGGTTGTCTGCCGTAGCTTTCAGGGAGGGGGGAGCGACTGACAACGCACACCCAGAAACACCCGTGAGAATGTTTTTGCCCCATCATGCACTGGGAGCTTAACCCAGAATTCCAATGGACAGTGGGGACTGTGGGATAGCTACCCACAGTGCACTGCTCCGACATTTGATGCTAGCCTCAGTACTGTGGATGTACTCTGCCAAATTCACATGCTTCAGTGAGGACATAAGACCGAATGTATAGAATCATTTCAGAAAATTCAAATAGAACAATTTTGAAATAATTTTGTACTGTAAACGTACCCTTAATTTAGTTCTAAACACAAAGAGAAGGTTTGCAAAGGTATTAGTGGCACTGAAGTGCTTAACTTCCATTCGCTTTCAGTGGGCTTCAGGATACCTGAACGCCTCTTTGAATATATCCCCGGATGTGCTAATCCCAATTTGTTCTGGCATTTATTTTCATCTAGTCTTTGTTTCCAAATATAAAAAGATGCCCTCTTCCGCCCTTATGAAAAATGCAGCCCCTAATTAAGACATACCTAATACAGTATGCACATATTGTTTGAAATTCACCCAGAGCAGAGAACTCAAGTAAATCACCAAGCACTGCTTGCACTCCACATAATAAAGGTTTGTAGGTTTTTTGAAAAGCCTCTGCTCTCTGATGAATTTCTTCCTTTATGATTGTCATAAATATAAAGGAAAGGATAAACCCCTTTAAAATCCCTCCTGGCCAGAGGAAAAATCCTCTCACCTGTAAAGGGTTAAGAAGCTAAAGGTAACCTCACTGGCACCTGACCAAAATGACCAATGAGGAGACAAGATACTTTCAAAAGCTGGGAGGAGGGAGAGAAATAAAGGGTCTGTGTCTGTCGGTATGCCTTTTTTTGCCGGGGATAGACCAGGAATGGAGTCTTAGAACTTTTAGTAAGTAATCTAGCTAGGTATGTGTTAGATTATGATTTCTTTAAATGGCTGAGAAAAGAACTGTGCTGAATAGAATGACTATTTCTGTCTGTGTGTCTTTTTTGTAACTTAAGGTTTTGCCTAGAGGAATTCTCTATGTTTTGAATCTAATTACCCTGTAAGGTATAGAATCATAGAATATCAGGGTTGGAAGGGACCTCAGGAGGTCATCTAGTCCAACCCCCTGCTCAAAAGCAGGACCAATCCCCAATTAAATCATCCCAGCCAGGGCTTTGTCAAGCCTGACCTTAAAAACTTCTAAGGAAGGAGATTCCACCACCTCCCTAGGCAACGCATTCCAATGTTTCACCACCCTCCTACTGAAAAAGTTGTTCCTAATATCCAACCTAAACCTCCCGCACTGTAACTTGAGACCATTACTCCTTGTCCTGTTCTCTTCTACCACTGAGAATAGTCTAGAACCATCCTCTCTGGAACCACCTCTCAGGTAGTTGAAAGCAGCTATCAAATCCCCCCTCATTCTTCTCTTCTGCAGGCTAAACAATCCCAGTTCCCTCAGCCTCTCCTCATAAGTCATATGTTCCAGACCCCTAATCATTTTTGTTGCCCTTCGCTGGACTCTTTCCAATTTATCCACATCCTTCTTGTAGTGTGGGGCCCAAAACTGGACACAGTACTCCAGATGAGGCCTCACCAATGTCGAATAGAGGGGAACGATCACATCCCTCGATCTGCTCGCTATGCCCCCACTTATACATCCCAAAATGCCATTGGCCTTCTTGGCAACAAGGGCACACTGCTGACTCATATCCAGCTTCTCGTCCACTGTCACCCCTAGGTCCTTTTCCGCAGAACTGCTGCCTAGCCATTTGGTCCCTAGTCTGTAGCTGTGCATTGGGTTCTTCCGTCCTAAGTGCAGGACCCTGCACTTATCCTTATTGAACCTCATCAGATTTCTTTTGGCCCAATCCTCCAATTTGTCTAGGTCCCTCTGTATCCTATCCCTGCCCTCCAGTGTATCTACCACTCCTCCCAGTTTAGTATCATCCGCAAATTTGCTGAGAGTGCAATCCACGCCATCCTCCAGATCATTTATGAAGATATTGAACAAAACCGGCCCCAGGACCGACCCCTGGGGCACTCCACTTGACACCGGCTGCCAACTAGACATGGAGCCATTGATCACTACCCGTTGAGCCCGACAATCTAGCCAACTTTCTACCCACCTTATAGTGCATTTATCCAGCCCATACTTCTTTAACTTGCTGACAAGAATACTGTGGGAGACCGTGTCAAAAGCTTTGCTAACCTCAAGAAACAATACATCCACTGCTTTCCCTTCATCCACAGAACCAGTAATCTCATCATAGAAGGTGATTAGATTAGTCAGGCATGACCTTCCCTTGGTGAATCCATGCTGACTGTTCCCGATCACTTTCCTCTCATGTAAGTGCTTCAGGATTGATTGCTTGAGGACCTGCTCCATGATTTTTCCGGGGACTGAAGTGAGGCTGACTGGTCTGTAGTTCCCAGGATCCTCCTTCTTCCCTTTTTTAAAGATTGGCACTACATTAGCCTTTTTCCAGTCATCCAGGACTTCCCCCGTTCGCCACGAGTTTTCAAAGATAATGGCCAATGGCTCTGCAATCACAGCCGCCAGTTCCTTTAGCATAGGGTCCATAAACATAAATCCTACATCCTCAAACTCCATCGACCTAAAGACTAGACAGCCCAGGTGGGCGTGAGGGCTGATCAGCTAATGGAATCCATCTGAGCTCTCTAACTGTGTTCAAATGATGGGTACTATAATAGCTACATAAAACAGTGACCTGGTGAAGACATCCAGTTCGGGGAGATGTATCTGGAAGTAGCAGCATGAATATTAGTGCCATAATCAATTAGCTGGAACAGTTGTTTGGCAGGAGGTATTCCAGCTGTAGAAATCTAAAGCAAAACTTCAGTACAAAAAGCATCCTAGTCCAACATCCGTTATGATACCAGCTTACTGAGAAGAAAACCAACAAACAGTAGGGAATTGGGCCATGACACCTCATTTTTAAAGCTACTAACTGGTGACAAAGCCCTCTTCAAATGAGTCTTCCTCAGTAGTTGCCATTCTGGCCCGATGAGTATAGAAATAATTTCCTCTGTATTTAGCAAAAACATATTGACTCAAAGTCTGGAGTTTATTGATACTGAATTGCAGGGGTGTTTCTAGTGTGTTAAGATGTGGGCCTGTATCGAGGGGGACAAATATTCAAAACTGGCCAGCACTCAGCGTTGCCTGTTGTTCTGGGAGGCATAGGGAGGGAATCTCATTTGTCCTCCGTGGGAGCTGCTGGGTTCAGAGTACTTTTGAATTGCTGTCCCAGGCTCTTTCATCTTCACATAGATGCAGAAAGTGGTCCCAGGACACAGCCATGGGGTGCGTACTGAATATGATAGGCAATTTTTGAGATTGAGGCTCTCGGAGCATTACAAATTTGCATCTCCTTGACAAGTACGTTAGCAGGTATGTTTTGTTCAGACCCAGAACGCCCATGTTAGTCATTCATAAACGGTGATTCATGGTATCTAATGTCTTGGAGAAGTCAATAAATATTACACAGGTTAAGTTGCTGGACTCCATCCTGCACTTAATCCCTCATTTTTCAATGAGGTGATAATTACAGAATAATTTGAGTGAAGCCCTGATGGAAATGTATTAAGAAAATGTGATTTTATTATATTTGGTCAAAGGTGAGTGAACACCTTTCTACAGTACGTTAGAAATGATAGGCAGCAGTGACATGGGAAAGGAATTTTTCACCACTTTTAGCGAGTTTCCAAGATAGCAGCCTCACACCAGTATTTAAAAGGCAACTTTAATCCATTCTGACTGGTTTCTCAAGTAGCTGAGGCACCAAGTTGTAAAAGATTATTTCATAGAATCATAAAATATCAGGGTTGGAAGGGACTCCTGAAGGTCATCTAGTCCAACCCCCTGCTCGAAGCAGGACCAATTCCCAGTTAAATCATCCCAGCCAGGGCTTTGTCAAGCCTGACCTTAAAAACCTCTAAGGAAGGAGATTCTACCACCTCCCTAGGTAACGCATTCCAGTGTTTCACCACCCTCTTAGTGAAAAAGTTTTTCCTAATATCCAATCTAAACCTCCCCCACTGCAACTTGAGACCATTACTCCTCGTTCTGTCATCTGCTACCATTGAGAACAGTCTAGAGCCATCCTCTTTGGAACCCCCTTTCAGGTAGTTGAAAGCAGCTATCAAATCCCCCCTCATTCTTCTCTTCTGCAGGCTAAACAATCCCAGTTCCCTCAGCCTCTCCTCATAAGTCATGTGTTCTAGACCCCTAATAATTTTTGTTGCCCTTCGCTGGACTCTCTCCAATTTATCCACATCCTTCTTGTAGCGTGGGGCCCAAAACTGGACACAGTACTCCAGATGAGGCCTCACCAATGTCGAATAGAGGGGAACGATCACGTCCCTCGATCTGCTCGCTATGCCCCTACTTATGCATCCCAAAATGCCATTGGCCTTCTTGGCAACAAGGGCACACTGCTGACTCATATCCAGCTTCTCGTCCACTGTCACCCCTAGGTCCTTTTCCGCAGAACTGCTGCCTAGCCATTCGGTCCCTAGTCTGTAGCGGTGCATTGGATTCTTCCATCCTAAGTGCAGGACCCTGCACTTATCCTTATTGAACCTCATCAGATTTCTTTTGGCCCAATCCTCCAATTTGTCTAGGTCCTTCTGTATCCTATCCCTCCCCTCCAGCGTATCTACCACTCCTCCCAGTTTAGTATCATCCGCAAATTTGCTGAGAGTGCAATCCACACCATCCTCCAGATCATTTATGAAGATATTGAACAAAACCGGCCCCAGGACTGACCCTTGGGGCACTCCACTTGACACCGGCTGCCAACTAGACATGGAGCCATTGATCACTACCCGTTGAGCCCGACAATCTAGCCAGCTTTCTACCCACCTTATAGTGCATTCATCCAGCCCATACTTCTTTAACTTGCTGACAAGAATACTGTGGGAGACCGTGTCAAAAGCTTTGCTAAAGTCAAGAAACAATACATCCACTGCTTTCCCTTCATCCACAGAACCAGTGATCTTATCATAAAAGGCGATTAGATTAGTCAGGCATGACCTTCCCTTGGTGAATCCATGCTGGCTGTTCCTGATCACTTTCCTCTCATGCAAGTGCATCAGGATTGATTCTTTGAGGACCTGCTCCATGATTTTTCCAGGGACTGAGGTGAGGCTGACTGGCCTGTAGTTCCCAGGATCCTCCTTCTTCCCTTTTTTAAAGATTGGCACTACATTAGCCTTTTTCCAGTCATCCAGGACTTCCCCGGTTCGCCACGAGTTTTCAAAGATAATGGCCAATGGCTCTGCAATCACAGCCGCCAATTCCTTCAGCACTCTCGGATGCAACTCGTCCGGCCCCATGGACTTGTGCACGTCCAGCTTTTCTAAATAGTCCCTAACCACCTCTATCTCCACAGAGGGCTGGCCATCTCTTCCCCATTTTGGGATGCCCAGCGCAGCAGTCTGGGAGCTGACCTTGTTACTGAAGACAGAGGCAAAAAAAGCATTGAGTACATTAGCTTTTTCCACATCCTCTGTCACTAGGTTGCCTCCCTCATTCATTAAGGGGCCCACACTTTCCTTGGCTTTCTTCTTGTTGCCAACATACCTGAAGAAACCCTTCTTGTCACTCTTGACATCTCTCGCTAGCTGCAGCTCCAGGTGCGATTTGGCCCTCCTGATATCATTCCTACATGCCCGAGCAATATTTTTATACTCTTCCCTGGTCATATGTCCAAGCTTCCACTTCTTGTAAGCTTCTTTTTTATGTTTAAGATCCGCTAGGATTTCACCATTAAGCCAAGCTGGTCGCCTGCCATATTTACTATTCTTTCGGCTCATTGGGATGGTTTGTCCCTGTAACCTCAACAGGGATTCCTTGAAATACAGCCAGCTCTCCTGGACTCCTTTCCCCTTCAAGTTAGTCTCCCAGGGGATCCTGGCCATCCGTTCCCTGAGGGAGTCGAAGTCTGCTTTCCTGAAGTCCAGGGTCCGTATCCTGCTGCTTACCTTTCTTCCCTGCATCAGGATCCTGAACTCAACCAACTCATGGTCACTGCCTCACAGATTCCCATCCACTTTTGCTTCCCCCACTAATTCTACCCGGTTTGTGAGCAGCAGGTCAAGAAAAGCGCCCCCCCTAGTTGGCTCCTTTAGCACTTGCGCCAGGAAATTGTCCCCTACGCTTTCCAAAAACTTCCTGGATTGTCTATGCACCGCTGTATTGCTCTCCCAGCAGATATCAGGAAAATTAAAGTCACCCATGAGAATCAGGGCATGCGATCTAGTAGCTTCCGTGAACTGCCGGAAGAAAGCCTCATCTACCTCATTTCATCTATAAAGGGGCACAAATGGCCTTTAAAAAATGATGGCCACATTTCTATGTAAACATGAAGGGCTCTCAGCTGATCCCGGCTCCATGGAAGAGCAGCATTCCAGCACGATCTCCCATGAGCTCTGGGGAAAAGCTGTGGCTGCGTTGCAGGGACCAGAATTAGTATTGATTATCAACATCCCTGTAGCATATAGAAGCACCAGTTGTGGACCAGGACCCCATGGCAGTAGGTGCTGTACAAACACAGGACAAAGAGACAGCCTCTGCCCCAAAGAGTTTAAGGTATAAGAATAAGAGACACTCACATTTATTGCCTGCTTTTTCAAATTACCGCCTCAGTTTATAATTCTCCTGCAGCTAGGTTAAAGGTAGAACATTCCCTCCTCTTATCAGATTGAGGCAAAACATAGGGACTAGATTCTATTCCTGTGCCGTCGTAAATCTGGAGTAGGTCCACTGGAAGCAGTGGTGTTACTCTGAATTTATACAGATGTAACCAAGAGTAGAACTGGGACCATTATCTAATACAGATTGTGATGAGGAATGGCAGTGTTTTATGCTGCAGAACACAAAAGGAACTGGGTAGGACATTGCGTTCACCCCCATAAAGGGCACATTCAAGTGTTTACTTTCAGTTTCCAGAAGTGCTGGTGTAAAGTGAAAAGAAAGAGTTAGCAGCTTCAGCCACGACTTTGCATTTTGACAGACTGTTTCATACCCAAGGCCACAGCCCAGCTCTTTAGGGGAAACAACATTTATCACAACTGAAAAAACTGCTTTCTGGTGTGACGCTGAACCAGCGAAGTGTCTCTGAGGACGGCTTTCTCTGAGGCTGGTCTGGTCATCAGGACTCCAAATCTGAAGCACTGTTTGTTTTAGGAGTTATGTCAACCTGACCACACAAAACAAAATGTCCTTGTTGTAGCACTGAGTTTAGGAAGCTGGGCACTCCGAGGGAGGGGAGGCAAAAATGAGGCAGAAACCTCAGCCTTAGTTCTGTTCCCTTCTCGTACGTTAAATACATATACTTTCAGGATAATATTTGATATAATCCAGGCTGGAATTTATCACCCAACTTGGCATGAAGTAAGGTCTGGTATTTTACACCCAATCAGCTTGCTTGAAGTCTGAATGAGATTTCGAAAGCCAAGCAAAAGGAGAGATCTCTGAAATCTGATTATCCTTAAATAAGGCTGCCCCTAGGGAGGTTGTGGAATCCCCATCATTGGAAGTTTTTAAGAACAGTCCCTTCCAGCTCTCTGTTTCTATGACTCCGGGCCTCCTTCAAAAAGTACATATCCATAAGCCACTATCCTGTTCAACACTGATCCCTAGGTGGGCCTTCCTGGGAAGAGGCATACCAGCGCCCTCTGTGGCATGTTCTCCCATTGCACTCAGCAGCCAGAATGTCTCTTAGACCCACCACCTTCTAGCATAGAAGGCACAAGGGAGCCAATCCCACGCATTGGCAGAGCCTCTGGCAGGGCGGTGCCTGTGCGGGTGTGATGCTAATGTAGAGTGATGTCGTTTAGACTTCAGGAGAGAAAATGATGTTTCAATTTTCCGCTTTAATTCCAATTTCAGCCCGTGGTGCTTTTGGCCTTGGCTGGTCTCGGCTTGCATGGGAATGAAAGAATCCGAGGGATTTGTTTAGTTCCACTCATTTTCCAGTTCAAGGTTTAGTTGTCCGGAGCCAGCTTTTTGCCTCCAAAACATGTAATGTGCTTCCTCTTCGGGTTTCTTATTGTGCTAAGAACAATAAGCTTTCAGCCAGCCAGCGCAGATTTGCTGATAATAAAATATATGAGGAATAACACCGCCCTGTGGGGCAAGCAAGTAGTCACAGAGCACAGGGCAATACAAATGCCAATGTCTAACACAATGATAAAGCACAGCTTGGGTTATTACATTCCACAAAGTTCCATTTCTCCAAATAGCTATGGGTGTATTAACCTAAGTCTACTTTGCTCTTAACTGGCTAATACTGACTGGCCTCTGAGAATGTCAGCTTGCAGGATCTCGGCTGGGTGCCTGGGCGGCAGAGCTGTTGAATCAATAATTCTTCTGCACAAATAGGAGAATTCCTTGGGAGAAGGCCAAAATACTGTGTTAGCCATTGGGGAAGACGGGGCTGCAAAAAATCCCACAGTGTGAAATCTCTGTGTGGGTGCAGCGAGCCGTTTATTTATAGACTTCTCTGTGGCTATCGTCACAATAGGATACAAGTACCTCATCGGTGGTAATGGACCAGATCCTCAGCTACTGTGAACTAGTGAAGCTGCATTGACCCCTGGGTAACTGAGAAGCGGACGCAGTAGGCTAAGATGCACAGCCCCTTTGTATTATCCGCATAATGGCAATTAGGGCACCAGCCTAGGGCTTGGGAGACCCCAGGTTCAATTTTCTGTTCCGCCACAGAGTTCTTGGGGAAGTCACGTAGGCCTGGATCTACAAAGGGACTTGCCACACCTGTCTTTTAGGCATTTGGAAATTCACTGGAACAACAAAGCCTAGGTGAGGTGCCCAGGCCCCCTGTATAATGCATGGGGATGGATAGGTGCCTACAAATGGGGTCCACAAAAGCCAGCAGGCTAGGTGGGGGCTGCCTCAGCCAGCCAATGAGAGACACAGATGAGAGGGGTGTGGCCAAAGCCTCACCCCCTTATGGGGTTAGGTGCCTAAATTTGGGCTGCTGGGAAGTGCCAGTCTCTGCTTGCGATCCTCAGCTGGGAGCCCATCTCCTGAAGGCAGGTGGCTCAGCTGTTTATCGGGAGAATGAGTTAGGGTACTGAGCCAGGCTGTGGGAGACCCTGGTTCAGTCTCCTCTCTGCCTGATGTGGGGAAGGGATTTGAAAAGGGGTTTCCCACCTCTCAGGTGACGCCCTACACACCTAAGACACTTGGGACTAAGCTGCACACTGAGTCCTGGGCTTGTGGACTTGCTGTTTCCAAGCCTGGGCTTCAGCATCCACACTGCACCGTAAACCTGGGTCTCACAGCCATGTTAATGCATCCACACTGTGCTACACAGACCTTCTGACTCGGATCTGTGGCTTGAACTGCATCCACATTGCAAATGACAGGGCTAGAACCCAAGTCTCAGGACCCCATCTCTTAGCCCTCCTCCCCACCATCCCAGCAGCGTCCTAGGACCCAAGTCCTGCCTGCTTGCTGATCCAAGTCAGACTGATTTGTATGTGGACAGAAGGAGGGCTTGTACTCAAACCTGAGTCAGTCCCCGGGTTTTGCGGGCACTGTAGATCTACCCTTGGATGCTTTTTTAAAATTTGTACCCCATGTCTAGTGGGCCATCATCTCTCTCCCTTGCAGTCTGACTCCAACTACGTCTCACATTTCTCCATAGAAACTATGGCAAGTAGAGGGAAATAAATGCTGTATTGCTTGTAGTTTTTATCTCAGTAATTTTCTTTGGGGGTGTGGAGGGTGGTATATTTAATTCACTAGAACATGGCTAGAAGTGAGGAATCAATGTCTGCCTGAAATCAATGGTCTTGACTCTAAAATAGAGCTAGTAAAGCCAGGTACTGCCAGGACAGAGGCACAGAATGAGAAATCACTTTATTAAGCTTGGAATAAGCGTGAAATGGGCAAAGTCATAAAGATGGATGGGGGACCTGCCTGCTTCTAAACACTGGACAGTAATTTTTACATTAAACTAGATTCTCTGCAACTAACTGTGCCTGTTCATAGAATATCAGGGTTGGAAGGGACCTCAGGAAGTCATCTAGTCCAACCCCCTGCTCAAAGCAGGACCAATCCCCAGTTTTTGCCCCAGATCCCTAAATGGGCAACTCAAGGATTGAACTCACAACCCTGAGTTTAGCAGGCCAATGCTCAAACCACTGAGCTATCCCTCCCCCTGTGTTCTCTGCCCTTAAGGACCTGTGTGATGGCTGGTCTGAAACAGCCAGATTGAAGCTGCCAGTGTAACTAGCCTGTGTAATATGCCACAAAGTGAACATAAAAGATCCATGGTCCATTTTCCATCTGCAGGACCCAGGTACCCAGAAAATTAGCTCTAAATGGCTCATGTTTGTCTAAGAAGTGTGACCTTCCATGATATGGACAGAACCCTGTTGTGCAAGGTGCTGTACAAACAGAGCAAAAAGAGAGTCCCTGCCACAAAGAGCTGACTATGTCAGCGCTTACAAGAGAGTCTACCCTGCGGCAGAATCAGAAACGTTTTGAGCCGCCTTGTTTTTTGCATATTGGTCTAGAAACTGAGGAAGGGAATCCTGGTAGACGCAGGGCAGGGAGGACTGGCTGGTAAGGAGACAGGGAAATGCCCCCACAACAGGCACCTGCAGTGAGAGTCACCCATCACCTAATCCCCCCACTTCCAAAATTTTCTTGTGCTACTATAGTGGAAAGCCCTTGCCACCCCGTGTCCAGCTGCCAATCCCTTCTGCACTCTATCAATCTGGCTATTGTAGACTGCCTGTATGACACGGCTGCTCCCTGTTATCAGCTGAGAATGGCCCCGTTGCTTCCACAGCCATGAGCCAATAAGTCCTAGCACTTTTCCCTGCATCCCCAGAGGGAGCTTCACCCCTAATAATACTCCAAAAAGAAAAGCCACATTGAAGAGATTGTGGCCAATGCCTGGGGAGAGAGAGGAATTAAAAACAGCAGAGTGTGTGTAAATATTCCAATATATCCCAGCAAGGAAACACCTCTTGCCTCTTAATGTCCCCGCAAGTTATGTTGCCCCGGATTTGGGGGGTGTATGTGCCCCAGAATTTGATGATGCTAATTGCAACCATATTATGTGCATTCAGACACCATGAATTAATACTATTGAACACCACATAGTTAAAGGTTAATTTGAATGAGCCAGGCTTCTGGAGGCAAGGTCAAATCTTAGCTGTATGCTTGCAGTTTCTGCTAATCAAAATGGGAGGAGGGGAGAAAAGAGTCAACAAATTGAGACTGAAAGAAAATACTTGGACCAGAACCTTGAATTTGGGTGCCTTTGGTATAGATGCTTATTATGACTAAGATTGTTAGGAATGTTTTGTTGATAAGTAGCTTATTGAAGTTGGAGAAGTGATGACCCAGTAGGGGTTGCTGTGATCTGTGTGTTTTGTGAAAGTTAGTTATGAAAAAACTAGATAATAGAGTGTACTTTGGAGCAGTTTCTCTGAAGCTATCGTGAGAGATTTTTTTTTTCCTGACACCAGACTCCCCAGCAGGAAGCATATCTGCTTCCAGGTAACTATTTGGGATGTTCTAAACCTATTGCTTATGTTTGTGTGTGCTTAAATCTAATAAACTGTCGTTTTAGATAAAGAGGAAGGGAATCCTGGTAGACGTATTAGTCTTTTAGTCATACAGAATTGCTGTGTTCCCATGGATTTATTCCTGACACTGCCTGGAGAGAAACAGTTAAGTTACCACTGCTTTTGGTTCTGAAAACCCAGGAAAACAGTTACCCTGTTTCTTCCTGCGTCAAACCCCCCTTATTTCAATTTTCACCTCTGTGGTGGTCAGCTATGAAACCTGCTGTGATTAGAAATGTGTAATCTTAGACTTATAGGATATACAAGAGTCGCTCTGAATAGTTGACTTAGTTGGGTAACATTTAAAATTAAGGCCCTGCACAGAGAGGATGTTCTTTGCCAGGGTCTGGGCAATGCTTTTAGGGACCCACAAGGGAAACATAAAAATGTAGAGAAATTGTAGAGAAAAGGTAAAGAAATTCCAGCTCTGCAGTGTCCCATTTTTTTCTGTATTCCTTCCCACTTTTAGTAGGAGGGACACGCAACGCAGAGCTGGAACTCTGCTTAGCAGGAGGGACACACAGCGCAGAGCTGGAACTCTGCTTCGTGACCGAAGTATAAGGGGTACAAGCCCTCGGATCGCTACCCCTTCCTGCTTCTCCACGTGGGCACCAATGATACTGCCAAGAATGACCTTGAGCGGATCACTGCGGACTACGTGGCTCTGGGAAGAAGGATAAAGGAGTTTGAGGCGCAAGTGTTGTTCTCGTCCATCCTCCCCATGGAAGGAAAAGGCCGGGGTAGGGACCGTCGAATCGTGGAAGTCAACGAATGGCTACGCAGGTGGTGTTGGAGAGAAGGTTTTGGATTCTTTGACCATGGGATGGTGTTCCATGAAGGAGGAGTGCTGGGCAGAGACGGGCTCCATCTTACAAAGAGAGGGAAGAGCATCTTTGCGAGCAGCCTGGCTAACCTAGTGAGGAGGGCTTTAAACTAGGTTCACCGGGGGAAGGAGACCAAAGCCCTGAGGTAAGTGGGAAAGCGGGATACCGGGAGGAAGCACAGGCAGGAACGTCTGTGAGGAGAGGGCTCCTGCCTCATACTGAGAATGAGGAGCGATCATCAGGTTATCTCAAGTGCCTATATACAAATGCACAAAGCCTTGGAAACAAGCAGGGAGAACTGGAGGTCCTGGTGATGTCAAGGAATTATGATGTGATTGGAATAACAGAGACTTGGTGGGATAACTCACATGACTGGAGTACTGTCATGGATGGTTATAAACTATTCAGGAAGGACAGGCAGGGCAGAAAAGGTGGGGGAGTAGCACTGTATGTAAGGGAGCAGTATGACTGCTCAGAGCTCTGGTACGAAACTGCAGAAAAACCTGAGTGTCTCTGGATTAATTTTAGAAATGTGAGCAACAACAGTGATGTAGTGGTGGGAGTCTGCTGTAGACCACCGGACCAGGGGGATGAGGCTTTCTTCTGGCAACTTGCACGCCCTGATTCTCGTGGGTGACTTTAATTTTCCTGATATCTGCTGGGAGAGCAATACAGCAGTGCACAGACAATCCAGGAAGTATTTGGAAAGCATAGGGGACAATTTCCTGGTGCAAGTGCTAGACAAGCCAACTAGGGGGGGAGCTTTTCTTGACCTGCTGCTCACAAACAGGGAAGAATTAGTGGGGGAAGGAAAAGTGGACGGGAATCTGGGAGGCAGTGACCATGAGTTGGTTGAGTTCAGGATCCTGACACAGGGAAGAAAGGTAAGCAGCAGGATACGGACCCTGGACTTCAGGAAAGCAGACTTCGACTCCCTCAGGGAACAGATGGGTAGGATCCCAGCAGTTCTGCGGAAAAGGACCTAGGGGTGACAGTGGACGAGAAGCTGGATATGAGTCAGCAGTGTGCCCTTGTTGCCAAGAAGGCCAATGGCATTTTGGGATGTATAAGTAGGGGCATAGCGAGCAGATCGAGGGACGTGATCGTTCCCCTCTATTCGACATTGGTGAGGCCTCATCTGGAGTACTGTGTCCAGTTTTGGGCCCCACACTACAAGAAGGATGTGGATAAATTGGAGAGAGTCCAGCGAAGGGCAACAAAAATGGTTAGGGGTCTGGAACACATGACTTATGAGGAGAGGCTGAGGGAACTGGGATTGTTTAGTCTGCGGAAGAGAAGAATGAGGGGGGGATTTAATAGCTGCTTTCAACTACCTGAGAGGTGGGTCCAGAGAGGATGGTGCTAGACTATTCTCAGTGGTAGAAGAGAACAGGACAAGGAGTAATGGTCTCAAGTTGCAGTGGGGGAGGTTTAGGTTGGATATTAGGAACAACTTTTTCAGTAGGAGGGTGGTGAAACACTGGAATGCGTTACCTAGGGAGGTGGTAGAATCTCCTTCCTTAGAAGTTTTTAAGGTCAGGCTTGACAAAGCCCTGGCTGGGATGATTTAATTGGGGATTGGTCCTGCTTTGAGCAGGGGGTTGGACTAGATGACCTCCTGAGGTCCCTTCCAACCCTGATATTCTATGATTCTATGATTCTATGAAACTTAAAGGGAACAAAATTAAAAACTGGAAGTATTTTTAAAAATTGAAAAACTAAAAAAAAATACACTCAACATATAATTAGACTGTGGAACTCATTGCCACAGATTTTCAGTGAGGTCAAGAATTTAGCAAGATTCAAAGAGGGACTGCGCATTTATATGGATAAGAAGAATATCCAGAGTTGTCATAATTAATGCAAAAAGAAGAGTTTTGGAAGGAATATAAAAGCTTGTGCTTCAAGGCTTAAGCCAGTCTCTAACTATTAGGGATCAGGATGAGACTTAGGCTTTGTCTACACTAGCACTTTTGTAAGTAATTTTTTGTTGGTCAGGGGTGTGAAAAAACACCCCTGACTGACAAAAGTTTCACCGACAAACGGACCGGTGTGGACAATGTGGTATGTCAGCGGCAAACGCTCTCCTGTTGACATAGCTACTCCTGCTCATTATGGATGGTTTAATTGTGCTGGCGGGAGAGTGGCTACACAGGAGACCTTACAAGTGTGCAGCATGTATGATTACCTGCTCTATGGGCAGGTGGCACATATGTGCATTCGGTGCAAGGAGCTCCTCAGAGACTGTATATGGGCTTTGGAGACCAGAGTGGCTGAACTGGAGGAGCTAAGGGAGACAGAGAGGTACATAGATGAGATTTTCTAGGGCACAGGAGAACAGTCCCACTCCCCGTCTGACAGCCTCTGTGCTGTTGAGGAGGACGAAAGTCTCAGTGAAGGAGAACATCCAACTGGAGCAGAGGGAAATGATCCCATAGTTGGGACCCTCTTTCCAGATGATGTCATGGTATCCTCTCACCCTGAGGATACATCTCTGGAGGTGGGAACTCCAGTTATTAGGAAGAGACAGGTAATAGTTATAGGGGATTCGATCATTAGAAACATAGATAGCTGGGTTTATGATGACCAGGAGAACCGCAGGGTGACATGCCTGCCTGGTGCAAAGGTTGCAGATCTCTCGAGACATCTAGATAGTCTTATGTGTAGTGCTGGGGAGGAGCTGGTGGTTGTGGTACGTGTAGGTACCAGTAACATAGGGAAGGATAGGAGAGAAGTCCTGGAGGCCAAATTTAGGCTGCTAGGTAAGAGATTGAAGTCCAGGACCTCCATGGTAGCATTCTCTGAAGTGCTTCCAGTTCCACGTGCGGGGCCAGTTAGACAGGCAGAACTGCAGGGTCTCAATGCGTGGATGACACGATGGTGTAGGGAGGAGGGGTTTAGATTTATTAGGAACTGGGGAAACTTTTGGGAAAGGGGGAGCCTATATAGGAAGGATGGGCTCCACCTAAACCAAAATGGAACCAGATTGCTGGCACTTAAAATTAAAAAGATCGTAGAGCAGTTTTTAAACTAAGGGCTGGGGGAAAGTCGACACGTGTAGAGGAGCATATGGGTCAGACAGCAACATCCCTTAGGGGAGGATCTATTAATGGAGATTTTCTATGTCCTAGTAAGGAGGAAAGGATGGAAGATGATAAAATACAGTAGGATCTGATGAGAAACAGTGAAATGAAAAAGAGTCCCATTCAGTTACATCGTGTAATGGCAGACAGCTAAAAAGTGACAAGTTTTTTAAGTGCTTATATACAAATGCTAGAAGTCTAAATAATAAAATGGGTGAATTATAGTGCCTCGTATTAAATATGGATATTGATATAATGGGATTCACAGAATCTTGGTTTGAATGAGGATAACCAATGGGACACAGTAATACCAGGGTACAAAATATATTGGTAGGACAGAACAGGTCGTGCTGGTGAGGGAATCGCACTATATGTGAAAGAAAGCATAGAATCAAATGAAGTAAAAATCTTAAATGAACCAAACTGTTCTCATTTTCTCTCTCTCTCTCCATCTGTATGTATATAAAAGACCATATACGTAGTAATATAGCTGGACCCCTTGTAACCGTGATCATAATATAATTCAATTTAACATCCCTGTGGCAGGGAAAACATCACAGCAGCCCAACACTGTAGCGGGTAATTTCAGAAAGGGGGACTACACAAAATAGAGGAAGTTAGTTAAGCAGAAATTAAAAGGTACAGTGCAAAAAATGAAATCCCTGCAAGCTGCATGGAAACTTTTTAAAGACACCAGAATAGAGGCTCAACTTAACAATGTATACCCCAAACTTACAAACATAGTAAGAGAAGCAAAAAAGTGCCACTGTGGCTAAACAAAAAAGTAAAAGAAGCAGTGAGAGATTAAAAAAAAAAGCATCATTTAAAAAGTGGAAGTTAAATCCTAGGGAGGAAAATAGAAAGGAGCATAAACTCTGGCAAATGAAGTGTAAAAATATAATTAGAAAGGCCAAAAAAGAATTTGAAGAACAGCTCACCACAGACTCAAAAAGTAATAGCAATATTTGTTTAAATCAGAAGCAGGAAGCCTGCTAAACAATCAGTGGGGCCACTGGACAATCGAGATGCTAAAGGAGCACTCAAGGGTGATAAGGCCATTGCAGAGAAACTAAATGAATTCTTTGCATCCATCTTCATGGCTGAGGAAGTGGTGGAGATTTCCAAACCTGAACCATTCTTTTTAGGTGACAAATCTGAGGAACTGTCCCAGATTGAGGTGTCATTGGAGGAGGTTTTGGAACAAATTAATAAACTAAACAGTAATAAGTCACCAGGACCAGATGGCATTCACCCAAGTGTTCAGAAGGAACTCAAATGTGAAATTGCAGAACTACTAACTGTAGTTTAGTGTCAGAGGGGTAGCCGTGTTAGTCTGGATCTGTAAAAGTGGCAAAGAGTGCTGTGGCACTTGATAGACTAACAGACGTATTGGAGCATAAGCTTTCGTGGGTGAATACCCACTTAGTTGGATGCACGTAGTGGAAATTTCCAGAGGCAGGTATAAATATGCAAGTAAGAATCAGGCTCGGGATAACGAGGTTAGTTCAATCAGGGAGGATGAGGCCCTCTTCTAGCAGTTGAGGTGTGAACACCAAGGGAGGAGAAACTGCTTTTGTAGTTGGGGAGCCATTCACAGTCTGTGTTTAATCGTGAGATGATGGTGTCAAATTTGCAAATGAACTGAAGCTCAGCAATTTCTCTTTGAAGTCTGGTCCTGAAGTTTTTTTGCTGCAGGATGGCTACCTTTACATCTGCTATTGTGTGTCCAGGGAGGTTGAAGTGTTCTTCTACAGGTTTTTGTGTATTGCCATTCCTAATATCTGATTTGTGTCCATTTATCCTTTTACGTAGGGACTGTCGATGTAGTTTGGCCGATGTACATAGCAGAGGGGCATTGCTGGCACATGATAGCGTATATGGATGAGGTGGATGAGGCTTTCTTCCGGAAGCTTGCGGAAGCTACTAGATCGCATGCCCTGGTTCTCATGAGTGACTTTAATTTTCCTGATATCTGCTGGGAGAGCAGTACAGCAGTGCATAGACAATCCAGGAAGTTTTTGGAAAGCGTAGGGGACAATTTCCTGGTGCAAGTGCTAGAGGAGCCAACTAGGGGGGGAGCTTTTCTTGACCTGCTGCTCACAAACCGGGAAGAATTAGTAGGGGAAGCAACAGTGGATGGGAATCTGGGAGGCAGTGACCATGAGTTGGTTGAGTTCAGGATCCTGACACAGGGAAGAAAGGTAAGCAGCAGGATACGGACCCTGGACTTCAGAAAAGCAGAATTCGACTCCCTCAGGGAACGGATGGGTAGGATCCCCTGGGGGACTAACATGAAGGGGAAAGGAGTCCAGGAGAGCTGGCTGTATTTCAAGGAATCCCTGTTGAGGTTACAGGGACAAACCATCCCGATGTGTCAAAAGAATAGTAAATATGGCAGGCGACCAGCTTGGCTTAACGGTGAAATCCTAGCGGATCTTAAGCATAAAAAAGAAGCTTACAAGAAGTGGAAGCTTGGACATATGACCAGGGAAGAGTATAAAAATATTGCTCGGGCATGTAGGAATGAAATTAGGAGGGCCAAATCGCACCTGGAGCTGCAGCTAGTGAGAGATGTCAAGAGTAACAAGAAGGGTTTCTTCAGGTATGTTGGCAACAAGAAGAAAGCCAAGGAAAGTGTGGGCCCCTTACTGAATGAGGGAGGCAACCTAGTGACAGAGGATGTGGAAAAAGCTAATGTACTCAATGCTTTTTTTGTCTCTGTCTTCACGAACAAGGTCAGCTCCCAGACTGCTGCGCTGGGCATCACAACATGGGGAATAGATGGCCAGCTCTCTGTGGAGAAAGAGGTGGTTAGGGACTATTTAGAAAAGCTGGACGTGCACAAGTCCATGGGGCCGGACGAGTTGCATCCGAGAGTGCTAAAGGAACTGGCGGCTGTGATTGCAGAGCCGTTGGCCATTATCTTTGAAAACTCGTGCCAACGGGGGAAGTCCCGGATGACTGGAAAAAGGCTAATGTAGTGCCAATCTTTAAAAAAGGGAAGAAGGAGGATCCTGGGAACTACAGGCCAGTGAGCCTCACTTCAGTCCCCAGAAAAATCATGGAGCAGGTCCTCAAAGAATCAATCCTGAAGCACTTACATGAGAGGAAAGTGATCAGGAACAGTCAGCATGGATTCACCAAGGGAAGGTCATGCCTGACTAATCTAATCACCTTCTATGATGAGATTACTGGTTCTGTGGATGAAGGAAAAGCGGTGGATGTATTGTATCTTGACTTTAGCAAAGCTTTTGACATGGTCTCCCACAGTATTCTTGTCAGCAAGTTAAAGAAGTATGGGCTGGATGAATGCACTATAAGGTGGGTAGAAAGTTGGCTAGATTGTCGGGCTCAACAGGTAGTGATCAATGGCTCCATGTCTAGTTGGCAGCCGGTGTCAAGTGGAGTGCCCCAGGGGTCGGTCCTGGGGCCGGTTTTGTTCAATATCTTCATAAATGATCTGGAGGATGGTGTGGATTGCACTCTCAGCAAATTTGCGGATGATACTAAACTGGGAGGAGTGGTAGATATGCTGGAGGGCAGGGATAGGATACAGAGGGACCTAGACAAATTGGAGGATTGGGCCAAAAGAAATCTGATGAGGTTCAATAAGGATAAGTGCAGGGTCCTGCACTTAGGACGGAAGAACCCAATGCACACCTACAGACTAGGGACCGAATGGCTAGGCAGCAGTTCTGCGGAAAAGGACCTAGGGGTGACAGTGGACGAGAAGCTGGATATGAGTCAGCAGTGTGCCCTTGTTGCCAAGAAGGCCAATGGCATTTTGGGATGTATAAGTAGGGGCATAGCGAGCAGATCGAGGGACGTGATCGTTCCCCTCTATTCGACATTGGTGAGGCCTCATCTGGAGTACTGTATCCAGTTTTGGGCCCCACACTACAAGAAGGATGTGGATAAATTGGAGAGAGTCCAGCGAAGGGCAACAAAAATGATTAGGGGTCTGGAACACATGACTTATGAGGAGAGGCTGAGGGAACTGGGATTGTTTAGTCTGCGGAAGAGAAGAATGAGGGGGGATTTGATAGCTGCTTTCAACTACCTGAGAGGTGGTTCCAGAGAGGATGGTTCTAGACTATTCTCAGTGGTGGAAGAGGACATGACAAGGAGTAATGGTCTCAAGTTGCAGTGGGGGAGGTTTAGGTTGGATATTAGGAACAACTTTTTCAGTAGGAGGGTGGTGAAACACTGGAATGCATTGCCTAGGGAGGTGGTGGAATCTCCTTCCTTAGAAGTTTTTAAGGTCAAGCTTGACAAAGCCCTGGCTGGGATGATTTAATTGGGGATTGGTCCTGCTTTTGAGCAGGGGGTTGGACTAGATGACGTCCTGAGGTCCCTTCCAACCCTGATATTCTATGATTCTATGATTCTATGATATTACAGTGGACATGCAGGTGAATGAACCGGTGATGGTGTGGCTGATCTGGTTAGGTCCTGTGATGGTGTCGCTGGTGTAGATATGTGGGGCAGAGTTGGCATTGAGATTTGTTGCATGGATTGGTTCCTGAGTTAGAGTTACTATGGTGCGGTGTGTAGTTGCTGGTGAGAATATGGTTCAGGTTGGCGTGTTGTCTTTGGGCAAGGACTGGCCTGCCTCCCAAGGCCTGTGAAAGTGAGGGATCGTTGTCCAGGATGGGTTGTAGATCACTGATGATGTGTTGGAGAGGTTTTAGCTGAGGACTGTATGTGATGGCCCGTGGAGTTCTGCTGGTTTCTTTCTTGGGCTTGTCTTGCAGCAGGAGGCTTCTGGGTACAAGTCTGGCTCTGTTGATCTGTTTCCTTATTTCCTCAGGTGCGTATCATAGTTTTGAGAATGCTTGGTGAAGATCTTGTAGGTGTGGTCTCTGTCTGAGGGGTTGGAGCAAATGCAGTTGTACCTCAGTGCTTGGCTGTAGACAGTGTATCGTGTGGTGTGTCTGGGGTGGAAGCTGGAGGCATGAAGGTAGGCATAGCATTGGGTTTTTGGTATAGGGTGGTGGTAACTTATTTGCACCGTGGTGTTTAGGAAGTGGACCTCCTGTGTAGATTTGTCCAGGCTGAGGTTGAAATCATGGTGGAATTCTTGCAGGGTTTCCTTCCCATGGGTCCAGATGATGATGAACAATAGTTTGTAACCTATCATTTAAATCAGCTTCTGTACCAAATGACTAGAGGATAGCTAATGTTATGCCAATTATTAAAAAGGGCTCCAAAGGTGATCCCGGCAATTATAGGTCAGTAAGTCTGACTTCAGTACTGGGCAAACTGGTTGAAACTACAGTAAAGAACAAAATTGTCAGACACAGAGATGAACATAATTTGTTGGGGAAGAGTCAACATGTTTTTTGTAAAGGGAAATCATGCCTCACCAATCTACCAGAATTCTTTCAGGGGGTCAACAAGCATGTGGACAAGGGGGATCCAATGGATATAGTGTACTTAGATTTTCAGAAAGCCTTTGACAACGTCCCTCACCAAAGGCTCTTTAGCAAAGTAAGCTGTCATGGGATAAGAGGGAAGGTCCTCTCATGGATCGGTAATGGGTTAAAAGATAGGAAACAAAGGAATAAATGGTCAGTTTTCAGAATGGAGAGAAGTAAATAGTGGTGTCCCTCAGGGCTCTGTACTGGGACCAGTCTTATTCCACATATTCATAAATGATCTGGAAAAGGGGGTAAATAATGAGGTGGCAAAATTTGCAGATGATACAAAGCTATTTAAGTCCCAGGCAGACTACAAAGGGCTAGGAAAGGATCTCACAAAACTGGGTGACTGGGCAACAAAATGGCAGATGAAATTCAGTGTTGATAAATACAAAGTAATGCAGATTGGAAAACATAATCCCAACTGTACATATAAAACTATGGGGTCTTAATTAGCTGTTACCACTGAAGAAAGAGATCTTGGAGTCATTGTTCAGAAAAGGGCAACAAAAATGATTAGAGGTATGGAATGGCTGCCATATGAGGAGATATTAATAAGACTAGGACTTTTCAGCTTGGAAAAGAGACGACTAAGGGGAGATATGATAGAGGTCTATAAAATCATGACTGGTGTAGAGAAAGTAAATAAGGAAGTGTCATTTACTCCTTTTCATAACACACGAACTAGGGGGTCACAAAATGAAATTAATAGGCAGCAGGTTTAAAACAAACAAAAGGAAGTATTTTTTCACACAACACACAGTCAGTCTATGGAACTCCTTTCCAGGGGATGTTGTGAAGGCCAAGGTGCCCAATAACAGTGTTCAAAAAGAACTAGATAAATTCATGGAGGATAGGTCCATCAATGGCTATTAGCCAGGGTGGGCAGGGATTGTATCCCTAGCCTCTGTTTACCAGGAGCTGGGAATGGGTGACAGAGGATGGATCACTTGATCATTACCTGTTCTGTTCATTCTCTCTGGGGCACCTGGCACTGACCATTGTCAGAAGACCAGATACTGGGCTAGATGGACCTTTGGTCTGACCCAGTAAGGCCGTTCTTATGTACAGTGACACAGCTGCAGTGATACAGCTGTGCCACTGTGAGGTCTGTAGTGTAGACAAAGCCTTAATGTGGAGCACATTCTCCCACATATGCCTACTGCAGTGTCCTTACACCTTTCTGTGAAGCATCTTGTGCTAGTTATTGTTGGAGACAGGATGCTAGCCAGATTACCTTGGCTCTGATCCAGTTCGGCAATCCCTAGGTTCCTGTGAACCAAGCCCTTAGTGTGTGATATCAGTCAATGTCTTGGAGACAGCTGTGAGGTCACAGAGGGTTATGGCCATAAGCAAAGAGCAAGCAACAGGAGCCGGTGAGCTCCAAGATCAAGTTCCTGGTTACAAGCCCAGACAAAGGAAAGGAGCGAATATGAAGAGTATGATCATCTGTATCATGCCAGTCTTTCAGCCCAGACCAGGTGTCCTCTGATCATTGTGTTTAAAAAGACAAATCTGTGTTTTCCCAAGCACACATTAATTTGGATTTAGTTTGAGAATTATTGGATCTTAATAAAAGGTTTGTTCTTAAACTGAGGTTTAGCAACTGCATGGCTGACCCAGAGTTTAGAAATGTCCTGGGGGACCTTAATGCAAAGCATGATCCTCCAGTCCCTTTGCCATAAAGAGTGTTCCTGGTGCAGCTGAGTATCACCTGCCTCTAGGATTGCCAACTTTCTATTCACACAAAACAGAACACTCTTGCCCTGTCCCCTGCCCCACCCCTTCTCTGAGGCCACGTTCCCGCTCACTTCGTCCCCCCTCCCTCTGTCGCTTGTTCTCCCCACCCTCACTCACTCGCTCATTTTCACTGGGCTGGCTCAGGGAGTTGGGGTGCAGGAGGGGGTGAGGGCTCCGGTTGGGGGTGCAGGCTCTGGGGTGGGGCCAGGGATGAGGAGTTTGGGGTGAAGGAGGGTTCTGTGGGCTGGGATCAAGGGGTTTGGAGGGCAGGAGGGGGATCAGGGCTGGGGCAGGGGGTTGGGGCATGGGAGGGGGGCGGGGTGCAGGCTCCAGGTGGCGCTTATCTCAAGGAGCTCCTGAAAGCAGCGTCATGTCCTCCCTTCCAGCTCCTACGTGGAGGTGTGGCCAGTGGGTCTGTGCACTGCCCTGTCCACAGGTGCTGCCCCCGCAGCTTCCATTGGTCACAGTACCCGGCCAATGGGAGCTGCGGAGCCGGCGCTTAGGGCAGGGCCAGCGTGCGGAGCCCCCTGACTGCCCCTGCCCCTAGGAGCCAGAGGGGGAACATGCTGCTGCTTCCCGTAGCTGCACGGAGCCAGGGCAGGCAGGGAGCCTGCCTTAGCCCCACTGCGCCACCAACCGGACTTTTAAATGCCTGTTCGGCAGTGCTGACTGGAGACGCCAGGGTCCCTTTTCGACCGGGTCGAAAACCAGACACCTGGCAACCCTACCTGCTTCTCCATGCTCCTGCATGTCACCCTTTCCTAAGGCAATCTGGCATGACCTGCCGCTCAGTGAGCACTTTCTGTGCAAATCACTGTCAGCTGCACTGTGGTACTGAGCGGGATACGATACAGCTGCAGGATATTGCCCTACCTGTCTACACATCACTATCAGTCACATTGTATGTAAGGCCCTTTGTTTCTGGGTTTTATTTTATTTCCTGGGAACTTATCAGTGTTTGTTCCAAATTAAAAAAAAAACCTGGTGAAAATCAGTGCAAAAAATGAATGTAATCGTTCTCGGGGTAAATATCAAGGAGGGCTAAAAAGCAACAAACAGAGGAAGGTAAGCGATTCTTTTTCATGAAGTCATTACCAAAATGAAACTGGCTGCTGCAGGTACCCAGAGTGAATTCCACAAGGCCGGGACAGAGAAGGCTCACAGCAGTGTTTTCAAAGTGACTTTCCCAGGGCTCCTTCTCCTGCAGCCTTGGACAGGCCCCCGAGCACAGTTGCTCGCAGGGCTGTCACTGGGAGGAGCAGGTGCCCGGCAGGGACGGCAGGTGCCCAATACCCATGGATTCCCAAATGGGACATGGGCTGGGAGCCAGGAGAGAGCAAATCTCAGTCACAGAGACACTAACCTTTGCCCTGCACCGTGTGCTCCGCAGCTCAGCACCCTGAGGTTACTCCAACCCCCCTGTGACCCATTCCCAGCCGAGGGGCAGCAGGGGGGCTCGGTCTGTTGGGTGAAGCAGGCAGAGTTCTATGCCCTGGGGCTGCTTTCCAGGCAGTGACACGTCCCTGTTCACAGCTACTCACGGGGCCTATCACGGAGGGGAGGGGGTACCCCATGCTCACAGTGAGGTTGGGTAGGGGGCATGAACGTGGTATGGGGGAAGTGGTGCTTAGCACGCACAGAGGGAGCAGGTGGGGAGAAAGGTGCCAGGTGGGGGGAAATGGACCAGGGGAAGAGGGTGCCTGGCAGAGGGGAGCAGGGAAATGGACGGGGCTGTCTGCGCTGAAGAGCCGGGGTCAGGGGGAGACCAGCTGTCCATTGCCTGTGATCTCTCACTGCAGTGATAGGTGAGCTCAGCGGGCTTCCTTCCCGTCTCAGTGCCCCACGGCACAGCACCACCAGCTACCAGTTGGCATTTGCTCTCCACCAGGGTGTCTGGGAGGGCATAGCCGGGTCTAGGAAGTTCAGTATCTAGAGAGAAATCTGAAGAGTGGATTTTTCAAAACCCATGACATTTGTGATGCTTTCGGTAAAATTGCGTGCACCTGCCAGGAGGGTGCTTCCCTGTCCGACGGCAGACTCCTGTCACGCCTGCAAAATACTGCAGCTGCAGCGTCTGTGCGCTTGTGCTGGCCCTTCGGCTTCCCTGTGTATGCATCGTGCAGCACGGCTTCAGATAGTCTCAGGAATGATGGCTCAATCGCCCAGTGAAGGTATCTGTGAGACTCCTTTACTCTGTTTTATTCTTCTGTGCAAATAGATCTGCATGCAATTAAGTTTGGTAAGCTAAATGCACTCTCCTGAATATAAAACACATTGGAGTTAATGGTTTAAAATGGAGATCAAATAAAATCTTTATTCAATGAGCCACTCTCCATGCAAACGAAGTTCTAAGGACCTGAGCTCTGCAGTAATTAGTGTCAAATTAATTAAAAAACTAAGTCTTTAGATTTCAGAACAGGTGGTTTTCAGATTTTTTGAGTCAGAGCTGAATTTTGTTCATGATTACCTGATGGTTCATTTGCATTTCTAATTACTGGAGAGGACTCTAGGGCAGTGGGGGTAAGGTTTCCCTCTTGTCTTTCCCTCTTCCACCTCCTTCATCAGCTTGTAATGATGTGGTGTGATTACCCTGAAGAGCAGCTACCTCTGTCGCAGAGCCATCAGCTGCACTGTCCCACACTCCCAGAAATTCTCAAGGGCCCAGATCCACAAAGGGACTTAGATGCCTGAACCCCAGATTTACATGCCTGAGGCCGAGTTTCAGGCATCGTTCTGATCTGCTCTCAGCAGCTAGCCAACCTTGTGGGTGCCTAAACTCACTTAGCAGTGACGTTTTTGCTGCACAAGTTCCCTGGGCACTTAAGTTTCTGCCTCCCTCTGGGTGACCAGACACTGAGCTCACCCCCCCAGGCCCCATGTGATCCTCAAGCCAGGGAAAGATAGGTGTTATGGGGGAGTGGGTGTCCTTCCTTTACCCCAGCCATTAGGGTACTCACCTGGGATGTGGGAGGCCCTGGGTCAATTCTCCTCCCTGTTTGATGAGAAGAAGGGTTCCCAGCCTCCCAGGTGAATGTCTTAACCACTGGGCTATAGAGTGATTCTCAGGCCCAATTAATTTTTTAAATAAAATGAAATGGCTACAGCAGGAGAGATGGAGGATCCCATGGTCAAGTAGTTGGAGCACTCACCCTAGATATTGGAGTCCTCTCTTCAAAATCCTTCACCTCATCAGGCTTGGGGGAGGACTGAACTGGGGGTTCTCCTACATCCTCAGTGAGTGCCCTAGCCCCTGGCTAAAGGCTACCAGGGGTGGAGACAGCCTGTGGACTTAGGCAGGAACTGAACTCATTCGTGCAAGCAATGACTTAGGTGCTGAAGCGGTCTGACTCTGGGAGAGGGGTTCCCAGTTCATGGATCACAAGCAGAGATAGGTGCCTCCCTGCTGCCTGGACATAGGCGGGGAAATATGTGAGCGGGCTGGGGCTTGTCACATCAGCATCCACTTTTGGCTCACTTAGGGGGCTCCCTGTTGAACATGCAGGCTGTTGTGGATCCATTTCCTAGGTGCCTATTTCTCCCCATTCATTGTAGAGGAAGCCTATGGGTCTAACTCGGGCTTTGTGGATCCCAGTGTTGTTCCTGTGATGTTTCTAGGTGCCTACAAGATAAGTGTTGCAATACTTAAGTGCCCTTGGGGAGCCAGGCCAAGGTCTGTGGCACGAACCATAAAATGGGACCAGGGGAAGTTACCAAAGAGCCATGACACCTACAGTTTCAGGGGCATGCTCTAGTTTCCTGCACAATCCTGCATTCCGGTTTTGAAACGACATTGTATTTTCTCATCATGGTGCTTTTCTTCACTATGTGTGCTGGGGAGCTGCCCCCTTGCTCCCCAGCAGCGATGAACCCAGCCATCTGCTAGCACTTGTGAGCACACTTACTTGGTCGTTAGGTGCCACACTAATAAATACGACGATTTGGTACGACAGATCCTTTGTTCCTCTGCTCTGTTGCTCTGTGGGAGAGCCAATGGTATGATAAAGCAGGAACTATAGGGATGGTCTCTTGTCGCCTCCAGGAGAAAGTTAGAGCCCTTGTTGAGCCTTATGTGATGGCTGCCGCCTTGGTTGACACATTAGGGATTGACCTTCAGAGCTAAAAGCATGAGTGTGGGATTGGTCCTGCTTTGAGCAGGGGGTTGGACTAGATGACCTCCTGATATTCTATGATTCTATGAGTGTCTACAGCTTGAGCTAACGAGCCAGGATACTGAGCTGCACCAGTAACAGGCTCGTATCTTCTGCGGGCCCTTAGGCTTTGAGGGAGACTTGTAACCTGCACTCACCGATGGATTCCACCCACACTTTAAACCCCTCTTTGTTCCTGTTTTCTGTTAAAGGCAGCACACCGGGTGTGTTTGCTTCTTGGTGATGGATGCTAAAGTCTCTCAACAATAACACATGAGGATGTTTGGATCCTGAAACATAGCTGCATGGCTGGGGTATGATCTTGGATGTTCCATGGATGGTGCTGAATTCTGCAGTAATGGACAGGAATTAGATGTAGGATTGAAACAAGAGGTGATGTGCGCAAAGAAACAGAGCATTAGGCTACATCTATGCTGGATGTACAGCCTATGTCAGCATCCCTTATGTCGCTTTGGGGGGTGTGACTAAACGACCCCCATGGGCGACAGAAGTTACGCTGACATTGCTGTCAGTGGGGGAGCTTCTCCCGCCGACAGAGCTTCTGCCATTCGTGGCGTTGGTTTTGTTACGAGCTCTCTCCCATCGGCACAGAGCGTCATCACCCCATGCACCGTGTTGGTGCGGCTGCCTTGGCACAGCGGTGCTGCTGCAGTGCTGTACGTGTAGACAAGCAGTGCTGACAGAAAAAGGGAAAGCGAAAGCTCTGAGAATTCATTCGCTGAGAAACCTCCTAGCAGATCAAGGCAGCCCACTGCAATGGGCAGTCTTCTTTGAAAGTGTCTGATGATCGCTTAGGGGAATTTGGGCACGATCGTGCCTAAGATTTGAGTGTTACCTCTACCTTGGATTTGGAGCAGTGTGTAGTGTGAGTTGGGGCTTATAGGGTGCCCAAAGCCCAGTGCCGATCATGGCTGGAAAATGTTGGATACGCTCCATTCCTTTCCTCTGTGTGCCACTCCCCTCCCTCCCGATTTGGTGTTTGTGATACTTAAAGCGTCTGAAACAAAGCAGCTTTGTGGTGCAGATCATCCTTTCCACTGGCTCCTGTGACTCCAGCAGCACCACTCGAATTAAACCCCAGGGTTAGTCGTGATCCTGGAATAGGCTGAGCATTCAATTGCACTGGCCAGCCCTGGTGGTTACAGAAACTTGGCAGGTTAATTAAAAGGATATTTTCCATTTTAAAAGCATACTGTATATATTAAACACATTTCCTTGCCTATGTCTCCCATAACCCCTTAGATCATAACAACCCAAAGAATATTAAAAATCAATGTACTTCCTAGGGATTTATGTTGTTTATTTTCTATATTCCCCTCAGCTGGAACCATTGAAATCAAATAAGCCAATTTCACTTTTGTTTATAGTTAATTTCAGGTTCTCCATACTGCCATATTTGGATTCCAAACATTGCATGGGAATGTTTATTTGCTTCAAAACAAGGTTTCACTGAAATTGTAAAGAGTTGTCTATCTATCTGTCCATCCCCATAGCTCCCCTCTGTCTGTCTGCGCAAGGGTTTTGTACTGCTGCCCACGTAAGCATCCTTCATGTAAAATTGGTAGCAGTAGGAAAACTGCTGCTGGATGTAGTGGGGGCTCTGGCACTCTCCCCTTTCAGGGTAAAACTCAGCTTGTTTCTTGCGGGGCTGGGGGGTATAATGATGCTGGTTCTGGCAGGACCCAGCTGAGAGTGCCAATTCAGGACAAATTACTTCAAGCAGGGCAGTTACAGCCCAAGGCTGGGGTTTCTATGCACACCAAGGAAACCAAACCAGCCAGACAGAGAAGCCTTCGGTTTTACCCCACTGGCTAAGCACAAGTCACACAAGCCATTCCCTTAGACACTCCAGTTTCCCAGTATCACCACCAGGGCCACTCGTTATGGGGACAAATGGTTATGAAAACCAACACCCCAGTAAAAGAAAAAAGGTTCTCTCGGTCCCAAAAGGACCAAGCCCCAGACCCAGGTCAATATACAAGTCAGGTCTTACCCACAAATCACGCTGTTGCTAATCCTTTCGAATCTAAAGGTTTATTCATAAAAGGAAAAAGATATAGACAAGAGCTAGAATTGGTTAAATGGAATCAATGACATACAGTAACAGCAAAGTTTCGTTCAGGCTTGTAGCAGGGATGGAATAAACGGCAGGTTCAAATCCAGTCTCTGGAGAACATCCCCACCTGGGAGGGGTCATTCAGTCCTTTGGTCAGAGCTTCCATTTGTAGCAAAGTCCCTCTAGAGGAATGAAGCAGGGTTGAAGAGCAGATGGAGGAGCTGCAGCAGTTTTTTATAGTCTCTTGCCATGCGGCCTCTGCTTTCTTTTTTCCAAAGACACACTGTCTATCATATGTGTGATGCAGCATGACTAGAGGGCAGCAGGAGAGCACTAGAGAGGAGCCTTATTCCCTGCAGAGAGAAGAAAGTTTGCTATAGATTAATTAAAGCACCTGAAGCCAATTAGAGCACCTGAAGCCAGTCACCTGATAAAATCCCCCTGCTTCAATCAGACAAGAGGAGTTGCTGAAGCAGAGTGGATTGGTGTTGGAGCAGAGAGCAGTTTGGAGGGAAGTAGAGGAGAATTTGGAGAAGTCCTGTGGTGGGCTAAGAAGACCAAGACCCTAGGTAAAGGGACACCTGGTTTGTGCAGAGGGAGGGCAGGAGAGGGAAGTAGCCCAGGAGAAGGAACTGCTAGTTCAAGTGGTTTAGCACTATCCCTAGGGCCCCTGGGCTGGGACCCGGAGTAGAGGGTAGGCTCGGGTCTCTCCCTCTCCACTCCCCTCGTCTAGGACATTAATGGGGCAGTTAATACCCCAGTTCAGGGGCAAGAAATGATGCCCTGAAACCCCCCCCCCCAGAAGAGAAAATGCGAGACCCATCGTAGTAGTGCTGGCAATTTGCCACACATGGCCTGGAAAAACCTCGGAGTTCTGGCCATAGGCCAGTCCCTGCATGCCTTGCTGAGTCACAAGGTGTATCTGTCTTCTCTCAATAGGTCAGTTGTACAGCTGATTGTCCTTAATGGTCTAGGCAGAGCTGACACCAACTTGTCTGGGGTGTCACCCAGAAGCACAAGTTTGAAATACAGACAGGATAGAGCCAATACTTATAACTTTAAATACAAAAATGATACACGCATACAGATAGCGTAATCATAACCAGAAAACCATAACCTTGTCTTAGACACCTTATTTGACCCCCTTTGTACAAGATTTGGTGCCACTACAGGACTTTGGTTGCAACAATGGTCTATACGGTTACAGATTCTGTCAATAACATCACAGGGAAGGCAGGGTTCTTACAGATTCAGGGTGTTTGAGGCAGGCAGAGTCTGGCTAGAAGGGGGTGTCAGCAGATGAGTGTCTTTCTTATGGGAGAAAGGCTTTTTCAAAAGAGGAAGATTTTGCAGCATTTCCTAAAGACACTTAGATTCTGAATTCTCCTGATTGCCATTGGAAGTTTGCTCCAAACAAGAATGCTTCATCTTGGGCTTTCTGATCCTGGAGCATGTTTAAGTGATGTTGGCTTCTGGTTGCAAAGTGCTTTGTGCTCTGTGCATCAAAGGCTCTTGACAGAGACAACACCCATCACTTTTTCAGTTTGCTTTAGCTTTCTCTGAAATCTGGGGGTGAGTCCAGGTTTGTTTCTTCTCCAAGCCAGTTCATTGGCCTGTCTCTAAATTAAACTGTTTAAAACAAAACACACACAGAAAACGCTCACACTCTTAAAAGTTAAACATCTTTTGCAAGAAGGTCTCTGCTATCAATTGTCATCGAAACCGAGTCTGGAGAGGAAGCAGAAGCAATGTACACTGGGGGAAATGTTTGCAATTGTGGTCTTTGACATTTTATTCAGCCGATAACTGGAATCCTGTGCCACTCGGCTCAGAAGCTGGCTTCAACTTGTTAGGCTATGAGAACTTCTATGAAGCAGGACAGAAATAACCAAGCAGTGGTCTTGCCAAAAAGCCCTTATTTGTTGAATGGGTGACAAGATCATAGAATAATAGAATATTAGGGTTGGAAGAGACCTCGGGTAGGGTGACCAGACAGCATATGTGAAAAAGCAGGATGGGGGTGGGAGGTAATAGGATCCTATATAAGAAAAAGACCCAAAAATCGTGACTGTCCCTGTAAAATTGGGACATCTTGTCACCCTAACCTTGGGAGGTCATCAAGTCCAACCCCTTGCTCAAAGCAGGACCAACACCAACTAAATCATCCCAGCCAGGGTTTGTCAAGCCGGGTCTTAAAAACCTCTAAGGATGGAGATTCCGCTTTCCTTTTCAGATCAGGCTCATAGAGTTGGGATTGTCCTCTTGAGGACTCTGCTATAAAGCTCACAGTGGGAAGTGGTTTAATTCCAGTTCGGTTCTTTTGCCTTCCCCTCTAGTAAAGGGTGCAAATCCCTGTGGAAAACACCAGCGCTGTAGCTAAAGCATGCTGTGTTTGCCTGCAGAAGTGCATGCAGGATGCTGTGTTTGAGCCAAGCCTGGGGTCTTTTCAGCTTTCCCCTGTGGGTATCTCAGTGCTCATTGCAGAGGCTACACATGTTATAGGTATTATTTGTGTAGCAGCAGTGCTTGAAGCTGCCAAAATGGACCCGGATCCTGTTGTGTTAGGTGCTGTACAAACTCGGAACACAAAGTTCCTGCCCCAAAGAGCTTAGGAGTCATGAATCCAGTAGAGTTATACCCAGCCGCTTTACAGAGTAACCCTTTCCATGCCAATTTAAAGAGGCATTTTTTTAAAAAAAATTCTCCCTCGGGGAATTTCCTGTTGATTCTGTTTGACTGGTGTTTTTTTCTAATAGTATCTGTTGGCTTTTCACTGCAGTTACTGTAGTCCAGCAATAATCTCCGGTGATGATGATACCAGCACTAAAGGAGTTGGTTTGTTTAATATGATTGTTCTCCTTTTGCAGCATCTCTTTAAGCACTCAGGATGGATGGGCTCTGTAAATGAAGGTAACAAAGCACACTGTGTATGTTAATCTAGCTGTAATGAAAGCCCTCATGCAGCTCATGGCATTCACTGAAGCAAGTGCATGTATTATCTGGAGGAAATGAACCTCCTGGGCGGAACTCCATGTTTCACCAAAGGGGACAGTACTTGTCTGATGGTGCTTCACAGTGGAATGCCCCATCAGGTGAGGCAGGTGCAGCCAGAACCAGTTAGAAAAAGAAGCCGTCATGATGATCAGTTGATCAAGGGAGCGAGGGGAAGAGGCCTTATGGCCATTGATGACAGGATCACAGGAGCTAGCAGCCTCAGTCTGCTCATCCAGAGGATACTACATGCTCTTCACTCCTGCAGCAGAGAGGCCGAGCATGTTAGTCGAGCTGAACGCCTGACTCAGGGGAAATCCTCATGGTCTTGCTCAGATGATATATCTATCAACTGATTGTCAGCCAGAACCCACCTGCATCCCTGCAGCTGCCAAAAATTCCTGGGAGGGCTAGAGAGGCAGGCTGGTGCAGAGGCTAGGGGACTAGCCAGGCAATGGGCAAGTGGGGTCCAATTCCTTGGCCTGCCACAGACTCTCTGTAAGATCTTGGTCAAGTCACTGTGGGAATGTCTACACTGCAGTGGGGGTGTAATAGCCACCTTGAGTAGGTGTCTGCACGCCAGCTGTGATGCAGCTAGGGCACTTAAAATAGGAGCAGTGTATGGGCTAGCCACCAGGATAAGTACCTACTGTCTCAGACAGGATTGTAGTTGGATGGCCAGCCCAGCCCTTGGCCACACTGCTATTTTTAGCACGCTGGTTCTATCAAAGCCAGTGCACATACGTCTATCCAAGCTGGAAATCGCACCCCCAGGTGCCGTGTGGATGGAGCCAGTGTCCCTCGGTGCCTCAGTTTCCCCTCTGCAAAATGGGGATGATAGCACTGCCCTGGGTAAATCCATTAAAGATCGTGATGTACTATGGTACTTTGCAAAAAGCAAAGGAGTACTTGTGGCACCTTAGAGACTAACCAATTTATTTGAGCATGAGCTTTCGTGAGCTACAGCTCACTTCATCGGATGCTGTAGCTCACGAAAGCTTATGCTCAAATAAATTGGTTAGTCTCTAAGGTGCCACAAGTACTCCTTTGCTTTTTGCGAATACAGACTAACACGGCTGCTACTCTGAAACCTATGGTACTTTGGCTGTCTAAGGTTGGAGTCCCACAGCATCACTGGAGGGGGAATTCAGCAGCTGTGCTCCCAGCCCCTGCTTGTCCGGTGACTCTCTCCCCAACTCTGATCCATCACAAGGCAGCTACTGCTCAAGGCTCTGTGGTGCCTTGGGTACTGGTATTTTACCATCGACACAACCTCTTGTGTGGCTCTCTTCAGCATCATGCAGCTGCTGTGGAGAACCACCCCGCTGCTCTTACTTCAAGCCTCAAGAACCTAAATTTAGAAGCTATGAAAAGACCTGATAAAATGTCAGCCCACTCTCATATCTATTCCATGGTTCAGGAAAGGAGGTGCCAGTGTTCTGCATCCCGTGTGCAAGGGAATGCTAGCACTCTCCTCCAGTGCCACTTCAGGAGCCTGGTGCTGATCTTCAAAGCCATCCACAGATCAGGACCCAGCTCTAGTAGAGATCCCCCGAGGCGCCGGTCCCCAGGACCTACTGGGACAGCTGTTAGCTTCTGTCCCAGAGGGGTTCAAACCCAGGCTGAAGCCTGCGAGAGCTAGAGATAAAGCACTCTCAGCTGCAAGTGTTAGTTTGTAAAACCAGCTTCCAGGTGAGATGACAGTGCACTCAAATCTAGTTGTTTTAGAGCCATCTCCATGATAAATCCTCCCACCCTAACTGAAAAGCTTAACAAACAACCCCAGCAGGCTCAGGTGTGCTTCCTAGAACCAAGAGGAACCTGCAACCCCAGGGAGGCCTTAGAAATCCCTGGGAAAGGAGCAGAGCAACCTGGCCAAAGCCAGGATTTGATTTCCCTTGGTTGTTGCAGCAATGGGCATTATAGAGAAAGCAGAGAGGGAGATACTGCAGCAGGAAATGTCCCGAATGCCTTACGTGACACGTTGCTAGTGGGATGCTGGGGAGCAGATACAGGGATGCTGCTGCACCAGGAAAAGGCACAGCTCTTTGTGACTGATACAAGGACGTACAGTCAAATACAAGCACAGCGTTCAGGGTTGCAGGGGAGGGTGAATATGAGCAAACAGTTAACGTTTCAGGGCGAATAAGCAGCCTTGAGGAGCACGGATTGGGGTGTGGGTTTCAGGAGGGAATCTCAGCCGTCCTGGGAAGAAGGAAGGCCCCTTGGGTGTGGTGAATCCTCATCGGTGTCTTGGTTTGGAGGTGCAGATGCTAGTGATCAGCTGCACTCTCATTACCTTGTATGAATGAGGTTGACTTAAAGAGAGGCGAGTGCCTGAAGTCCGAGCAGCCGGGGTGACCAGAACGTCTGGCACTTCCCGTGTCAGGCCTGATGCCAGGTCCATCAGGAACCTGGGGAAGGTTGGGGTGGATCCCGACATTCATTTTATTCTGGGATTCACAGGTCAGCCGCCCACGCTCAAACACTCCACCCTCAGTGTTTGAGGCCTCCAGCCCTTTACATTTGATGCAGGAACCTCAGCGACTCCCCCTGTGGCGGAGACGCTCAAAAGCTCGTGCTGGGCCAAGTTCCCAGCTGGACACAACTGTGCTGGAACATGCTTCGCTCAGCCAGGCCTGGTGGGAAGAGGTGTCCTGCCCACCTCATGGGACGTGGGTCATTGCACCTGCAGTTCTTTGTATGTGTCCCTCCAAAAGCTGCAGCTCTGTGCACTTGCACTTAACTGCTGATGGTTCCTCTGAACAGCCCTGCTCCAGAGTCTCCACCAGAAGTGAGGTTGGTGTAACCACGTCGCTCAGGGGTGTGGACTTTTCACACCCCAAGTGACGTAGTTATACCGACATAGGTCTCTCGTGGAGACCTGACCTTAATTTGGAGGAATGTACTTCCCATAAAGTGCTTTGAGTCAGCCCTGGGTGTGAAACATGCTGTAAAAATGTCAACAAGCTGCTAACCCTTTCGGTGGTGAGTGAGCTTCAATGGATATTTCAGGGAACTGGGCCATGAATGCCTGAATCTGATTTTAGAGGAGGACAGCACAGCATGTCACCCCTTTTCCTTGTGTCCTATTGTATACCATACTAGACTGGATGGAAGTCTCTCCTCTGTCGTGATCTGCTACTAGAGAGACCGGCTGCATTTCGAGCTTGTGTTTGTGAGATGATTATAAATTAAAGTTTTTGGACAAATAGCACGCTACCCCTGGCTATTCATCTGACGCTCCAATTTCTCAATTTCAGACACGGTTCTCTCTCTTTGCCCTGAACGTGCGTGGGATCCTTGAGGAATGCGGTTTGCCCAGGTTTAGAAGTATTATTACATTTAATCTTTAAATATTAGGTTAGACAAGATTCTCTTTTAAAGGTTTCACAAGGGATAAACACCACTAGAGATAAAAATATCACTTCTGAAGCAATTCCATTCCTCCTGTGGTGCTGTCCTCGAGAGCTTGTGCTTAAAGCATAAACTGATGGCTGCGGAAGTCAGGAAAAGGGGTTCTCTCCAAGTTGGCGAGTGCTTTGTCGTTTTGTTGAATGAAACATCAAATATCTGCTGAGAGGATAAAGCAGAATTGAATGGATCAGTGGTCCATTGTAGTATGGTACATCCTGTGCTCCCAACCTCTCTTCTTTATTTGTATAATGGCCTTCAATTTGGCTAATCAGTTTCTGTCTCCTTACGTATTGTGCTGATAGATTTTACTGCAAACCTTATGATCTGTGTAATCTGCACTCATATCTTTGTGTTTGGAGTAATAATATTTAAGAGAGAGATTTCCAAGGCACATAGGTTGTTCAGTGTCTAACAACTCATGTGCCTTTGAAAATCTCTCCCTAAGAGTGTCTAGAGGAATTAGAAATATTACTAGCCTTGGAAAGATTAGATTTTTGTCAGTAAACATCAGTAAATGACTATTTCACTGCACACACACAAACCAACAACAAAATATTTCCATTAATAATAAATGAAATGTACAGACAGGCAAAGTAAGAAAAATGTGGCTTGAGAAACGTATTGATTTATGGATATTTACTTTGTATATTTTGACATGTGATATTGAAATTCATGTTTTAGTGCTTATAAAGCTTTAAAGTCTTAAATCTGTATCTGCTGTCGTTAAATAATTATTGTTCCCCCATTATCCATCTCTCACCCATAATTTTCTGCAGCAGTTAAAATTTAAATTGATAAAAATGTTTAAAATCCATCATGTGAAAATATAAATAGATACACATTTAAAAATGCTTAAAATACCAGTGTTATCTGATCCGTCAGAATTATGAAAAAAACTTTGAAATTGAATTCAGCCAAGCCTAAATGTGACAAATAACTTTATTAAGAAGATGAAAAGCAACTCCATAAGTAAGCTGAAGAGGAATGCTTTGGCTCATTCCCTACACAGCTCACTCGACCAAGAACAAGGTAGAAGCGTGGCGTAACCAGAACACTCTCACATTGCTTGAACATACCTGGAGGCCAAGGCACTTGGAACCCAGCCACTAATGAGCTGGTTAACCCTTCTGTGGGTCTCACATCGCGAGTGTGCATGTGTGTATGCGTTTCAGCACTAGGTCATTATCAAACAGCAGGAATCATATCTGAATCACAGCCTGCGACGGTGCATTGATAATAAGGAGCTGAGAAGCAGTTGTTTTTTGATGCACCTCCAATAGTACTGTCCCATTTTTCTCTTCCCTTAGTATTCTAGAGACACAGCACCTGCTTCCTATCTCTCTTTTCCTTTCACAGTCCTCTTATCGATCCCTTTTAATTCTAGTAGGAGGCCACTCCGCAATGCTGTGTGTATGCAGGTGATAGGCAGTGTCTGAATTATGTCACAGCTGACCCTGTTTCAGACTAACAGCCGTGTTAGTCTGTATTCGCAAAAAGAAAAGGAGGACTTGTGGCACCTTAGAGACTAACCAATTTATTTGAGCATGAGCTTTCGTGAGCTACAGCTCACTTCATCGGATGCATACTGTGGAAAATACAGAAGATGTTCTTATACATACAAACCATGAAAAAATGGGTGTTTACCACTACAAAAGGTTTTCTCTCCTCCCACCCCACTCTCCTGCTGGTAATAGCTTATCTAAAGTGATCACTCTCCTTACAATGTGTATGATAATCAAGGTGGGTCATTTCCAGCACAAATCCAGGTTTTCTCTCCCCCCCCCCCCTTTTTTTTTCCAGCTGACCCTGGTTAGTTCAAGGATGCTGTTTATCTCTCGGTGGCAGGTCAAGCTAAATTGAAATGCTGCAGTAGTTCTGGCAGCTGAATTCTAACCCTGGTGACAGGTAGTGCATTTATTAATTCCGGCATGGTGTCTATGAATAATCATTTAACTGAAACTGATTAGGAGGCAAGTGAGGAATTCTCTCTGAAATATACAAATACTCTAGTTGGTGCTGACCGTTGCAAAGAGTCTTGGCTTCTTATAAACAAATACCAGTTTCCTGTCCCCATCTTCATTATGCTAAGAATGGGATGCAGCCAACCCAACCTCTGGATGTTCCTAGTTAAAGCCGAAATGCTAGATGAGTTTTGTGCAGATTGATTTCCTGCTGTTTGCAGCTTCACGTTCCCAGGGGATTTTCTTTTACAAGAGTTTCCCTTTCTGGGTTTTTTCTTCCATCGGATGCCCACACTGGCTTATTGTAAGGGCTCAGTTTTCGGCTGTGTGCTCTAGTTTGCTGGAGGTCTCATCCCATCGTTTTGAGCTCAATTGAGCAAAGTACTGAAGCACGTGTGTTATTCCAAGCACCATCTTTTTGTTCGGAGTTTGTACAACACCTAGCACAACGGGTGCTGGTCCAGGACGGAGAATCCTTGGAGCTACAGCAATAAATAATAATAATAAAAGTGCCTTGGTGAATTGGGGCTTTAAGCAGTCATTTAAATGAAAGGACTAAATGGGGTTAATACCTTTTGCCAAAGGATCTATACAGCATACTTAGAGATGTGGGTTCTCTCTGGCCTATAACATCTAGGGGCTCTTATGTTATGTTTCTAGTTCTTGTGTAAAGTTTGTTTGAGAGCCGATATTGCCCAACAGTCTCATAGCTATATTTTTTTTTTCAAGTTGTGCCTTTACAACCTTTCTGTCTTATTAATACAGCCTCTGCAAGGCTGTCTTTGAAAAGCTATCCTGCATCCGAAGTTTAGATATGTTGGTTCAGAACTGCAGTGAATAATGCTGCCCAGTTACTGCTATGTGTTTGTTTGCATTGCAGTACATTTTCCATATTCTAAATCTGATTCTGCTCCCAAGTAGAAAGTTACAAAATGCAATTTGTATTACCCCACGAGACAGAGGTGACGTGACAGATGGCCACTTCCTACAGTGGAAATGCAGAACTGGGCAGCTAAGGTTATAGAAGACATTGTCTGGGTCAGAATACTGAAAATTCCACAATCTCTTAAAGTGCAGCTTCACTCTGAAAAGTAGCTGCAAAAATGGCATCATCGTGTCCCATGTTTATTACCATTCAGTGACTTCTAAATCAAGTCTATGTGGCTTACAAGCATAAAGAGGGGGTTTAAGTCTGCTGGCGCTACAAATTCATCCTGGAATTTGAAAGTTACGTTTCTCACATCACCATCAATAAAAATGTTGCCATTGGATTGCTAACGCATGAGCTGGGAAAGGGTCCTGTTCACTATCCCACATCTAAAAGGAGGGAAAAGGTAGCAAAAAGATCTGACTCTACATACCCAGCTGGCTGAGGTAGAAGGGGACATTTTTACATAGTAACTTTTCAGAGTAGAACCACACTTCAAGTTTCACACACAGCTGTTTCCCTCACTGTCTGCATCTGGGGAACGCTGGCCCCCCCAGTACTGTGATGGTCTGCCACAGACCCTGCCATTTCTTTACTTAAGATGAATTTGTTTCCAGGGAATGGACATTAGCTGTCCTCATCATATGCTATTTAAGTAATCAGTTCAGCTGTTGCATTGTGTATGTTTTAGCTGGTGATATCTTACACTGTAAGGAGATAGATTGATTTACTCCTGAGCTCTTATGAGGAGCAATTCTGTACTGGCACAGGGATTAGCTAGATGACCTGTTATTTTAGGACACACTTTTCCATCTCTAATTTCTATGATTTGTGAAATATTGTATATTGCACTAGTACAATGCATAGATCATGCTGATGCAAAATGCTAGTCGCTCATAATGTTATATACATCTGTCTTTATATATAAACACTCAATAGATAACTGGCAACTAATAAGAGCTGGAATTCCATTGTGCAGCTGTAGTGATAAATTGCAAGTCTGTGGAGTTTTTCTATTTTATGTAACCCATGCAGCTGGGATTTTTTTACATGACTTCAGTACTTCCATTCAGAAATGTCACAATTTTAAGTGGCAAAGTCTGATCAGACTGCAGAATTGAGACCTGGAGATTTCTTTTGTATCTGTTGCTAGTGAAATGTAATAACTTAAGATCCTTTAGAGTCTTGAGGAAGAAATTCAAGTTTTCTGGATACAATGAACACATTCAAATAAAGGCCACAAGGGCACTGATGCAAGATCTTAATATTATAGTGGAGCGCATTATTCATTCACCAAAGGTACATAGCAAGAAGAGAAAAGGGATAAAACAACAAAAGGCCTAGATGCCTGGTTCTTACCTATACTTGATTGTGTCCTTGCTAATACTGGGTAAATTTCATCCCAGACCTTCCTACTCCTGGACTGGGATTGACAGACAGCTCCTACAGCATCCTCCCTGTGTCTCTGTCTGTCAGAGGCTCCTCTCCAGCTGCCCCCTCAGCCCCTCTCCCCCCAATTTCCTCCCTAGGCCAGGATCTTGAAGGATTCAATATGCCCTTGGAGCCTAGGTTTGGGCCTGGGAAGAATAAACCTTGTTAGGGCATTCCCCAGTTAATAGATTCCCCATTGTTTCCTCAAGGACCCTTGGTATTCTCTCTGGTGGTACCTTATTTTGCCATTTGTTTGTTTCCCTGTTTGTTTCCCCCACCCAAGTCTCCTTTGATTTAACGTCTTGCAGTCAGGCAGGATGATGTCAAGCAGTTAAAGTGAAGTGCACCTGATGTTCATTTAAAAATAATGCAAATAACTGTCATTCTCAACACTCAGGATAAGGGGAACCATGCCCCTCGGGGGAGTCAGGGTCTGAGCCACTCTTTCTCTCCCCCCCCCCCCACCATATGTCTGTGCAAGGATTTTGGAGGACCATGTGCTTCTGGAGATGTTTGAGCCCCTCTCCCTGACTTCCTGACTGAGTCAGCATCTGTGGAAGCCCTGCGTCTTGGGGGGTCTGAGCTCTTCTCCTTACTCCCCCCACATCTGAGCTGGGATCTGAGGGGACTCTGCCCCTCAAGGGAAGTCTGAGCTCTGCTCTCTATCCCCCTTTGTGAGCTGGGATCTGTGGTGTCCTACCCTTCTGGGGCGGGTCTGAATCCCTATCCCTGAACCCTCATTTATGCCAGCATCTTCAGGGCCCTGTCCCTTGGGTTGGGGATGGGAAGGGATCTGAGTCCCTTTTCCGTGCTTCCCATGTGTCAGCTGGGATCTGAGTTATGAGCGCAGATCTGCCGCTCTGGGGGAAGTCTGGTTTTCCAAGGTCCAAGTGTTGCAACTTGACATTCTGGAAGAGCACAAGATACCACTGGGCCACCTACTCTGCGTGAACAATGGGTTTTTTTTTTTTTGTCAGTGAATAACCCTTGTTGGCATCGGACTTGCAAAACTTCAAACACCTTCCTTTCTCTGCTGTCGTAAACCAGCAAGCCAGGATGGTGCAAAGCTGCCAAGCATACTTCTTTTCCAAGCAGGCTGCTGGTTTGGGGATCTTTCCATGGAAAAACACCCAATCTACTGATTTCTCTGGTGTTGAGCTCAGTGCCCCTGTAAAGAAGGGACTGGGGATTTGATCTAAAATAAGGAGTTATTTGTGGGTTTGAAGAAATGACCTTGGTTCTAAAATGTTTTTAAATCATCTTCTGCTCCCCACAATGGAGATTATCCACGGTCAGGCTCAAAAGACACAATCCTTAGGCAAGTGGTTATAATAATTTGTGCCTGGATTTATGCAAAAATATGTAAATTTATTTAAATTCATGCTATTTCACTTTTTCAAATTTTTTTGTTAAGGGATGTTGGAAGGTATGAATTTGTACCCTAGAATACAAAGAATGTCTTGGGATCTGTTCTGTTCTGTTCTTTGGTATCTGAAAACCTACTTGACAATACTGTTGATGTCCTGTATAGATTCAGTTGTGCCAGTAGATGGACAGTAATAGAGGCTTTAAGGAAGGCTGATGTTTCCCCACTGTTATGAAGGGAAAATGGGTGAACTGGTTAGACTGCATCATTTTAATAGGGTCTGAAGTAATGAAAGGCGTTTGATGAACTGGAATTGTAAATGGACAATCTCATCATGCCAGATTGGACTAATTTCTTTTTTTCTGAGAGGATGTCAGGGAGGCGGCTGACCAGGTTTTCTATTCAGAATGTGGCAAAGGCTTTGACAAAGTACCACATAAATACTTGATTCTTAAATTGGTCAACCTGAAACTGAAGCACAGGTGTAAGAATTGACCAGCAAATGGACCAAAGAAAAAGGTCATTATTCCAGATGCCCTAGCACTGTAGGCAAGGACACGGGTTGGGGTATTAGGGCATCAATGCCATCCCCAAACCCTAATATGCGTGAAAGGAATTGCAGCTGTTAATTAATCCAGGTGATTATGAGCTTCAGAATGTGTATTCTTGCAGTAATAACCCATTGGGAGTCCCATGGATACAGCAATGAATGGCTGCTGAAAAACATTCATTACTCACAGGTGCAAAATCTGTGTGAATGAAAGACCAATCTGTGAGTGACAAAATTCTGCAGCAGATCCTTTGCGCAGCGGAGCTTCTCTGAACAATGAGGAGTCTGCATTGTTTCATTGCTCGTTTCATTTCTGGTCAGAGGAAAGAGTGTAACAATTCCACCAAGGCTCTGTGGACCGTGGAGGTGTTTGCCTGCTCCCACAGCTGCCCCCACTTGTTTCTGTTAAGGGCATATTTTTCTCATTGATGGTAATTCATATGAAGAGCTCATTAGTCTTGCTCAGTGTTACCCTCTCTTGGTCAGACACGAATTCGGACATCCTGAGGGCGTTCTTCCAAGAGATGCTTAGCTGGTCTGTCTTCTGTCATCCTAACCGCACGTGCTGCCCCCTGGAGACATTGGGATTGAACTACACTGACTCTACTCGGTTCTCGATAGCCTCCTGCAGTTCGCTGCTAGATCTTCTCCACCCGTCATTCTCCCTTACTGGCCCAAAAGTTGGTCTCAACACTTGATTTCTGAAGGTACTTCGCTGCCATTTCTTCCTTCTTAGTAAGTGCCTAGTCTCACGTCCATATAAAACAATACATCTGATAATGGTCCTGAATCTCGGAAGGTTGGTCTTTTTCAGTAACTATTCAGAGCTACACATTCTTTGCAGAGAAAAGAACTTCCCTGCTCTCTAACCATTCATTAACGTCCTCGCTCACCTAATTGTTGTTGGGAATTAATGCTCCTTGGTATTTAAACGGACTTGTTTATCTATATGGTTACCGAGGCTAGCTGCCTCTGTCTCCTCTTGCAGTAATAACTACAGGGTCTGCAGTGACTGAACTCATGTCTACGTCATCATTTCGGGGACAACACCTGCTTGCGCTAACCCGCCAAGAAGGACACCGCAAGGTCACACAACACAGCGCTAGTCAAATGAGTGCCTGTATTCCAGGCCTGGTGCAGCTGCCCTAACAATGGTTTCAATGCTGATACAGTCAAGGCTCAGGTTTGTGTGTCCTTGTCTGCACACAGTTAAAACCCCTGAGCCCTGAACTTAGCATTGGTGCAGCTGCCCTTGTTGCTAAAATACAGATATTGGTGTTCAGTGCCCCTTGGAGAAGGACTCCGGGGCCAAGCAGTTGAAAAGCCAGTGAGATTACAAAGGGCTGGTTGTTAGTGTTAACATTTTAAGTCGATAAGTTTCATCCTCCCTTGTCACTGGTGATCTGATCTCATTGCACTCCTATTCTGTGTTGGGGGTGTTTAAATGTGTTTTAGTGCTGAAGGATCCAGAGGGCTCTTGTTGCAAAATCTGTGGCTATTTTAATAGCTAAAGGTCTCCAGGGCAGGAAAATACAATGGCATCAACATGCCCATTCTTGCGTGAGGCAGAATCAACACGTCCTGCTGCAGTGTGAATGAACATTTCTACATACACCCGGCAACATCAGGAACCTAAATACATATTTATAGATCCACATATTCACAATGCACACTCCCTCCAGCTCTCCCCAGAGCCACTATAACCTCATCTTCCATCCCGACAGATTTTAAACTGCTCTGCAGCCTGTGTGTAACAGAGGTCTCTTAGGTCCCTGAAATGCAGCCATCTCCAGGCTGGAAGTATAGCAGGAATGCTACTTATCAGTAGCTTGGGCACTAACTCAAGACTTGCAAGACCTGGGCTCGATTCCCTGCTCTGCCACAGTCTGAGTGACCTTGGACAAATCACTTAGCCTTTCATTGCCTCAGTTCCCCATCTGTACAATGGGGTGTTGTGAGGACATAGGTGCCGACTTCTAGTTTTCCCCCTGGGTTCTCCACCCCTGCTCTGCTCCGAGGCCCCCCCCCCACTCCACTCCTTCCCCCAAGGTCTTGCCTTTACTCCACCTCTTCCCACCCCTGCTCCACCCTCTCCCCGAGGCCCCTGCCCGCTGCTCTCCACCCTCCCCCAAGCCCCTCCCCGAGCCACCAAACAGCTATGTCTGGTGAGTGCTGAGCACCCACTGTTTTTTTTCCCATGGGTGCTCTAGCCCTGGAGCACCCGTGGAGTTGGTGCCTATGGATAAATACATAAAACCTTGTGGGGTGTTCAGATACTATAGTGCAGGGAGGGCCAGATCAGTACGTGAAAGAAGAGTGTATTGAATGAAATCACAAGGAGAATTTATGAAGACAGATTGTAATTATTGCCTGAGTTAATGCCAGCCTTCAGGCCATATTCTAACACCTTTTAAAGGGCTTCTGGATATTGCATAACCACAGAGGCTCAGGAATAAGGCTCAGGACATGTCGATGTGCAGCCACCACAGTAATTGAATCGGTTTTACGTGTCCATGCGACGCGCCTTGTGTCACTTGCACCCATTTAATTGCCAATGTGGGGCATTGTGAGATGGTTTCTGAAAGACAACAACAGACGATGTGAGCAATGCGGTGTCTACACTGAAGCTGCGTCAACCTACCTACATCGACCTAAGCGCTACACCTCTCCCGGGAGTGTCGTTATAGTGGGTGAGTTACATCAGTGGGAGCTACGTTTTAATGTACACACTTACAGAGTCAGATTTACATCGACCTAACTCTGTATTGTAGACCAGCCCATAGAGCCCTGGCTGAAAAGGAAGACTGCTACCGACTGCGTCAGCATTGGTACTGCACTTCCTGCTCCATCTGCACTTTCCATGAGCCAAATCTTTCCTCCAAGCACTTGATCAGGTCTGACACCGCTTAGTCAGCAATCTGAAAAGACCACTCTTCAGCATGCCACAAGAACAGTCCCACTTCACACATTAACCCATTTAGTTACAGAATGTGAAGAAACCCTAGGGCGTTGTACAGCTGCCGAATTTTGCACAGTTCATTTTGATTGTGCTGAGGCCTTAATTTCTATAATCAGAAGGAATTGTGTATAAAAGACCCCGGCATTTGCAGCGGAGTATCAGAAAACCCTCTAAAAGACACATCCACAAACGTTGCCATCCAATCAATGAGCAATGTTCTGTGTATCCAAAATTTCATTTAAAAGATATTCGTGTTTGCATGAATACTTGTGCGTCTGTGCGTGAGCAAGACAGCGAGAGAGTTCAGATATTCTACTTCTCCTGTAACTGACCTGTGGCTGTCCTGACAGGAACAACTTAGACTTCATCTCAGGAGGACTGGTAAAGTAGGAATGCCCTGTCAATTAAGCATGGCAGATCAAATTCAGCCCTGGTGGCACTCCACTGCTGTCAGCAGGGTTAAAATAAAGTTCAATACTGTGACACTAAGCTCCCCTGTATTCACACCCTACACACTATTGTGATAATCTTTGTACAAAATATGCCATGTGAGGTGTCATCTGAAAACTAATAACTTCCTGGTTGTTAATATTCTTGTGTGATGTGTGTACACGGTGGTCTTAAGAGTTATGACTATATGCTAAAATGATGACTAAAGAGATTATGGTATACAGATCTGCACTGGACAAAGGATTGTGTTTTCCCCTCCTGGGAGTTACTTTGAAAGACAATGAGAATACTTATTGTGTAAACAGACTCATCAAGCTAACAAGTTGTGGACAGAGAAGCTTGCTCTGGGTTTTTACTTTTCAGAGAGTACATTTCAAAGGTGCATTGGTCTTTAATGATGGGAGAAGGGGTCTTAACCTCATAGGTGTGGGAACACCCATGGGAAAAAATAGCGGTCCCACTCCTCTTCTCCCCCCCCCGTGCCTCCTGCCCGCTGGTGGGCCCTGCCGGTCAGCTCCTCCCCCTCCCTTCCAGCTCCTCCCACCTGCTGGTGGGCCCCACCAATCAGCTCCTCCCCTGCCCTCTGCACCTCACTCCCGCTCTGATCAGCTGTTCAGTGGCGGGCAGGAGGCACTGGGGGGAGGGGGGCGGAGTGAGGGCAGCGCATGCTCGGGGGGCAGAGTGGGGGTGGGAAGAGGTGGGGCAGGGGTGGGGCATTGGCAGAAAGGGTGGAGTAGGGACGGGGCCTGGGGTGGAGCTGCGGTTAAGCACCCCTGGGAAAATGACAAAGTCAGTGCCTGTGCTTAACCTCAAGTGATAAACAACTGAAACAACTGTTTGTATAGAATATTACTGTATTATAGACGTGTATAGAGTGAGGTCTTTTCTGACAGCCAATGATCACACCGGTGATCAATATCATTGTGAACTGTATGTATTAACGCTATATAAGGAATTATGGATGCTCATCGATATTAGTCTATACAGTCTGCCCAGACAGGAGGGAATATCACAGCAATCTGTCTGTTTCCTATGTAAATGAAACTTGGTGGAATCGGAACCAATGGAAGCGCCATTTACATACAGGGGGTGGGAAGCTCACAGGAAGGGAAAGACAGCACAAGGTCATCCTGCCTCTTGAAACAAGGTCATTGAACTTTGGAAAATATAAGTGAGGGGAGAACCCATTTTTGGCATCCATCACTAGAGAGACACATGAACAGAGAAAGATGGGTCCTTCAACCAAAGGGGGGTTGAAGTCTCTGGGAACTGATTATGGGTGAGAAACATGCATAGGCAAAGATCATACCTTAAACTTTAGACTTTTAGATGCACTTTTGTTTTGCTTGTAACCCTTTCTAACGTAATTCCCTTCACTTAGCATCCCTTCACCTGTGTCCTCTTGTTAATACATTTATTTTTTTACTCTAAACCAGCTCAGTGCTGTGTTTAAATGGAAGGTGAATTTACCCCAGTGAAATTAATAACCTGTGATGTTGAGGAACAAACACCCTTACTATTTCTCTGAACAATCCAGGAGAGGGCTGGACACTTCAGCACATGCGGTTTTGGGACAATCCAGGTCTGAAAGTGTGTTGGAGTCACCCTGCTGGTTGTGATGAAGGCTGGTGGAAGCTAGAGTGGGTGGGACTAGGGGGCTGTTGACCTAGGCCTCTCTAGCACACAGACACTCAGGGTGTGACCTGCATGCTGGTGGAGTGGTTGTGGACATCCCAGGTGGGGAGCCAGGTATGGCGAGGCCCTCAAGGTTACAGGGTAGGCAGCGACACAACCCCTCCTGAGTCTGTGTTGTCCCCCAAAACCCACTGACCTAAATGAAATGAGAGAGCTGGGTGAGTGGTGACTTTCTGATCTTGCTAACATTTTCTTTTGCAAGTTAAAATAAGTCAACTCCCCGGTACCTCTTAAAAAGAAGCAAGACTTATTGTTAGTGTCCGCTGGATCATTAGGTATATCTGCACTTGGGGAAACGAAGCACAGAGATAGCTAGCGCGGCCGTGACTCTAAGCAGTGTCCTTGAGAGCAGAATGTCTAATACAACAAAGCAGTTCTCTTAACAGCTTCTATTGCCATGTTGTTCTCCCATCCTTTCATTATCCCTTCTAGGTAATTAGTGCTGGAGGGGACTCGTATAGAGTGTAACCAATTTGCTTAATTTATGTGCCAGCACCCATCTCAAATATTTTGAGCCTGACAATTATAGTTTACCAATTGCTACCGGAATATTAGCACGGTATTTCTTTTTAAATACCCACTCAACCAATGCTAAATGGCAGTGATAGCTGTATAGTGATTTATATTGGCTATAAGGACCCTCCATAAGTACTCACCAGTCAAATAAATGGTTGCACCAATATGTGATTACAGTGAGTGGCTGATTGCCCGAATATGAAGGAAATGGTAATGCCTCTTATTCAATTGAATGTATTATTCTTGCATACATCTCTCTTTGTGCTGCTGGAACTGAAATGGTCTTGAAGGAGAGAACATGTGGGTCTGAATTCTCATACAGAGAGGCACCGGTAATTCTGTGTTTATTGTAACTTCAAAAGAGCATAGCTGATGTGTTCATGGCTTAAAAACACAAAAGTTAGATACAAACATGAAATACCCTGTGGGAAGTCGCAGCATAACACTACTTAAAATCAAGAACCTTAACACACTAGAATCAAAAACAGGGAGAGACAAAGCAGGCTGCTCTCTAAGGCAGAAGGCACTACTCAACTCCACCTTTTTCTAGCCTGGCTCTTTGTAAACTGAGTGCTGTTAGATCCAGATTGCATTCTTCCCTACAGAGCCTTCTAGTCTGCAAGTAGAACCAGAAAACCCTCTGAGAATTTTAAGTGATCGCATATAATTTTAACATGTTTTTCAATACACCACAATATCCAGTCTTGTCCAGCTCCAAGGAAACCTGAATGAAGTGAGGTGTTTGTATTAGCAGTACTATATATTATATAGCTGCTTGACTGGAGCGTTTGATTAATGTGCAGATGGGACCCTCTGCATTTCTAGTTTATAGGAAGAACAATATTAATTGCAACATAAGTCTGTCTTAGCCTCAGGCATTATCTGAGACCTCGATGAGTTCTTATTTAAGCACAGCGTACTCGTATAAAGCCTGAGATGACATCCCTGTGCTTCCAAAATAGTCATATGGCATCTGTGCTCAAAGGGGGGTGTGCACGCATAGAATAGATTCTGACGAAACATCTCTCAGTCTTGCCTGCCAGAGTTGCTTGACATGCCCCAATGGGATAATTCAGCTGTGGAGGCCAAAAGTAAAACCTCGCCTGTAAACGCATCTCTGACAACTTTACAGTTCTGTTACCCAGAACTCCAGTTTCATCGCTTCTGCCACCCCCAGATTAAACCTGACATTCCAAAAGATGGAAAACATTTTGCATGGCAGAGATTCCTTGGCAGAGAAACCCGGACTCCAGGTTTAGCATAAAACAAAGATCAAAGGGAAATCAATAGCCACATTTGTTGGGGAAAAAAAGATTTCAAGGTATTTCATTTGTGTGCATCGTTCCTAGGCAGTGTATATTAAGATTTCCCAACTGCAGTGCCTAGCACTCCGTCCATGCTTTTTGTCCTGAACGAGGCTGGGTATGTAATATTGCATTATTGTCTTTCAGGATGGACACCCAAAATCTTTTGAATATTTAGGCCAGAGTTTAACTGGCAGTTCTGTGGCCTTTTGAACTAAGTGGCCCAGAGTTTGCTGTGCCATCCTCTCCCCATGAATGATTGTGGAAAATTAAGGTTAATCCTACCACCTCTCTGCAACCAGGCCCACGGAGGGGGTGGGGTGAGTGGTATGTCTTGGGGTCTGCAGGATTTGCCTGCCAGGGACACCGCTGAGAGCCAGAGCCTCTGTGCTGCTCTACAATCAGAGGTGAAAGTAAGGGGGTAGGGACTGGTACAGCGTACCGGTAAAAGGTAGCTGCCAGTACCTGCCTGTACCACTGACTTTAAAGTCTCTGCCCCTGATGCGCCCCTCCATCAGCAGCCCTGCCGGGTCCCTCCCAGCAGGGCCGCTAATGGGGAGGCACAAAAGGGGCAGCGACGACCTGGCAGGGCTGCCGATGGGGGTTGCAGAAGGGGCAGTGACGTTAAAGTGCTGCCGTGGCAGTGCTTTAACATCCTGCCCGTTTTGCCCCCCAGCTGCCAACGGTGGGGGAGGGGGAAAGAAGTAGCTGCTCTGGGGCCGCAATTTGAAAGGGATTGGGGCTCTGGCCGCTACTGTGGCAGCACCAGCTGGAACCCTGGGCCCTATAAATCACTGCTGGAACCCCGGGCGGCACGAGCCAGGGAGCGCAGATGGACTGGCTGGGGGACACTGATCCCCCAGCCCTGCCCCTTCCAACCAAGGCCCCGCCCCTTCCGGGGAGGCCAGAGCTGTCCTGTACCGGTAAGAGCTGCATTTTACTTTCACCCCTGTCTGCAACACTGCTGTGTAGCGTGGCTCGCTGAGACGCCATGCCACTGCCACTAGCTGATCTCTTTGACCTGGGCCATGTCCCCTTCCCATGCATGGTGGTGCAGAGTGGGAGGGGTTGCTGAACATGTGGGTGTCACTCCGAGTTTGCCGTAGGTTGATGCTGCACAAAGCAGCTTGCCCTTGGAACCATCCCGCCTCCTCCAGAAGTGTGACCGCCTGAACATACATTGTGTGCCTGCAGAGGTGTCCGCAGGCTTGGGGGAAGATGCTTGTTTGGCTCTGCTGCTCCCTTTCCATGCCCGTGGGCCAAATTTACACCAGTGTTCTACACCAGGTTGTCTATCTTGAGGCATGTCTACAATGTGATAAAACACCTGCGGCACCAAGTCTCAGAGCCAGGGCGTGGGGCTAAAAATAGCAGCATATGTATTTGGGCTCAGACCGGGCACAGACATCCTCCCACATTGTGGGGTCTCTGGCTGAGTGTCTACACTCCCATTGTATAGCCCGGCAGCCCGAGCCAGAAGCCAGCCCTGGCCATGCTGCAGGTCTACTCTCACAGTGTCAATGAACCCTTAGGAATTTATACTGCTGCCCACCACTGCAGCACCCTTCCATGTAAAACCAACAGTAAAGTCCTTAGTGATTTTACAGAAACAACGAGGAGTCCTTGTGGCACCTTAGAGACTAACAAATTTATTTGGGCATAAGCTTTCATGGGCTAAAACCCACTTCATCAGATGCATGGAGTGGAAAATACAGTAGCAGGTATATATACAGAGTACATGAAAAGATGGGAGTTGCCTTACCAAGTAGTAGGTCAGTCTAAGGAGACAATTCAATGGGGGTACCAGGAGGAAAAATTACTTTTGAAGTGGTAATGAGAGTGGCCCATTTCAAACAGTTGACAAGAAGGTGTGAGTAACAGTAGGGAGAAATTAGTACGGTGGAAATTAGGTTTTGTAATGACCCCACCACTCCCAGTCTTTATTCAGGCCTAATTTGATGGTGTCCAGTTTGCAAATTAATTCCAGTTCTGCACTTTCACATTGGAGTTTGTTTTTGAATTTTTGTTGTTGAAGAATTGCCACTTTTAGGTCTGTTATTGAGTGACCAGGGAGATTGAAGTGTTCGCTGACTGGTTTTTGAATGTTTATAATTCCTTATGTCAGATTTGTGTCCATTTATGTTTTTGCATAGAGACTGTCCAGTTTGGCCAGTGTACATGGCAGAGGGGCATTGCTGGCACATGATGGCATATGTCACATTGGTAGGTTTTTGTTTTGTTTCTCCCTTGCGCTCTAAAATCAAGGGATGCTCTGGTCCTATATGCCACCTTGGTGCCTGTATAGTGATCTGTAAGCCTTGAGAGATTGCACACCATGCTGTCACAAGAAATGCTCCTCTCTGCCATTTAAGAATTCATAAACCTGTTTATTGTCGGTATCAGCTGGGATTTGCTGTTCATAGCTGCTGTTTTGTTTTAAGTAATGCACCATCATCTCCTGCTAGACTGTGTGAACAAATGGATCCCATAGTCTTGTGATGTTTGTATAGCGCTAAGTGGACTGTGCCTTTCCTAGCACTTTGACTGAAATAACGAAAAGCCTCAATGCTACCATCTGCTCTGTGGATACTTATGGAAAGGTCTTGGAGCCATGAGAACATGTTGAGCTGTGATTTCTGCTACTATCAACAGTGCAGAAACACAGCCCTATTTCTTGCTGAACTTCTCTTCTTCCTTATCCATGATGTCATATAGATTGTCACTCATCCCCCATCAGTTCTGGATTCCTCCTTTGGCTCCTTCAGCTTCTGAACATGCCTTAATGGCAGAGAAACCTCTGTCTATGTCCCTTTGACTAAGATGTTGAAAGGGGGTTGAGATTCCATAAACTCTTTATTGGAACTGGTCAGAAAATGAGATTTTTTTTTTTTGTCATGGAAAATTTCCACAAAACCAAACCAAAAAATAGTTTCCATCAAAATTTCCTACTGAAAAAATTGGCAAAAGATTGAGCCAAAATATTTTGATTTGGAAATTCTTCCCAGGTGCCTCATAGGAGTTATAGTTCCAGTGCCTAATGTTCCAATCTCCTTTATAGGCCAGACTCCCTCGTCAGACTACATCTCCCATGATACACTATGGTCTCCACTCATGGTGGGCGGATGTAGTTGCATCATGGGAGTACCTAGCTATTATGCATCATGGGACATGTAGTCCAGGTGGGGAGCCTAGCCCATAGAGGAGAACAGACACATGAGGAAACTGAACTACAGCTCCCATGGGGCACCACGGTGAGATATCCAAATAGAAATATTTCAGTTTTGAGATGCTTTGCTTTTTACAAAATAATCTGTGGGAGCAGGCAGTTTTAGCAAAAAAAAAAAGAAAAAGTTTTGGTGAAAACCAATTTTCCTTCAAAAAACAGCGTTGATGGGAAATTTTCGACCAGCCTCTGCTTACCCTTCACCACCTCTTCATAGAGGCCGACAGTTTTGGGCCCGTCTGCGGGAAATCACTCGACCAACAATCCAGAAATCAAATAATTGAGTTTAAAAAGATTTATTTAAAAAGTGAGAAAAAACTCATATTAAAATAAAAATAAACAGTTTAGCACAAGATACCTCATCGGACATCTTGTACAGATCAGGCATCTTTAGATTAGTTAGAGAGGAAAGACAATCTTACATCTTGTGAAATCAATCCATTGCCTGACTTCTTTTGCCATGCCAACACAAGATAGCATCACCCCGGCTGGTAGAGATCTTTCTCCTTTTCATCACCCACCCAGCAGGTCTTTCAGGCCTTTCAGCCAGCTCATCTCCACAGTGCTAGAGGTCGTTATCATATCATCTGGAGGAAACTAACTGATCTCAGTTCCCCACGCAGTGTTTATCTATCCATCATTCTGCTAACATCCCCTCCTCTAGAGTTCTGAAAGGTTCCAACATTTTCCTGTCTCCAGTCTTACCCCCAAAACCTCCTTTGGAAAGTAGCTAGTACAATAGATGTCTGCCAGTCTTTGGATCCCTGCCTCCTGGGGAAGATGGTTGGTAGACATGCTAATTCACCCTCTTTTAAATGGATAATATCTTTATCCATCAGATAAAGCCAGAAGCCAGCAAACAGAGCTGTAAACAGGAGAGTTTGAAAGAGGAGTTTGGGGGGAAGATTAAGAGCTAGGCAAAGGAACAGACAGGCTAGTGAAGGGGGTGTACGGTGTTCTGGTAGTGTTTTCGTGCTTGTTGTTCATGCTAAAGGAAATCGAGGCTCAGCAGATGTGAGTGGTTTGGTTTGGTTTATGTTTCCCAGACTAACAGGACTTAGGTGAGAAGGCTATGACAGACACAGAGGCAGCAGTGGTAGTGACCCAAGTAGTGGAAGACACAATGAAGATGACTGGATGAAGAAGCTCTGGCATGTACATGATCCTGGAGGGGGTACCTGAAAATAATTTCATCTGCATGAAGTGCCGCCTGATACAGCTTGTCAAGGTTCCCCCCCCACACACACACACTCTGAACTCTAGGGTACAGATGTGGGGACCTGCATGAAAACCTCCTAAGCTTACTTTCACCAGCTTAGGTTAAAACTTCCCCAAGGTACAAATTAACTTTATCCTTTGTCCTTGGAATATCCACTGCCACCACCAAACTCTAACTGGGTTTACTGGGAAACGTAGTTTGGACACGTCTTTCCCCCCCAAAATCCTCCCAACCCTTGCACCCCACTTCCTGGGGAAGGTTTGGTAAAACTCCTCACCAATTTGCATAGGTGACCACAGACCCAAACCCTTGGATCTGAGAACAATGAAAAAGCATTCAGTTTTCTTACAAGAAGACTTTTAATAGAAGTAAAGAAATCACCTCTGTAAAATCAGGATGGTAGATACATTACAGGGTAATTAGATTTAAAACATAGAGAATCCCTCTAGGCAAAACCTTAAGTTACAAAAAGGACACACAGACAGGAATAATCATTCTATTCAGCACAGTTCTTTTCTCAGCCATTTAAAGAAATCCTAATCTATGATTATTACACATACCTAGCTAGATTACTTACTGAAGTTCTAAGACTCCATTCCTGGTCTATCCTCGGCAAAAGCAGCGTACAGACAGACACCGACCCTTTGTTTCTCTCCCTCCTCCCAGCTTTTGAAAGTATCTTGTCTCCTCATTGGTCATTTTGGTCAGGTGCCAGTGAGGTTACCTTTAGCTTCTTAACCCTTTACAGGTGAGAGGATTTTTCCTCTGGCCAGGAGGGATTTTAAAGGGGTTTACCCTTTCCTTTATATTTATGACAGAGCTGATGGAAGAGAAGATCCTAGGATTGGAGATGCAGATGGAGACTCTGGTTGAGTTTAGAAGGGGGTTCGAGCAGATGATGGAGCAAAGACATGAGGAGGCTGAAGGAAAAAGCTCAGACTTGCAGATGGAAGCAGGACCGAAGAACTCTGAGGGGATACTGCTGGGTGAGGAAAGTGGACAGTGGAAGCATGTGACTAAGAGAACCAGGCAGAGGAAAAGACAGGGCAGTGAAGGAGAAATAGAGCTCAGGAACGGTTTTGGGAGTTGGAAAATGAAGAAGGGGCTCAGCAGGTGGTCACTGAAGGTGAGAGGGCAAGGAAAAAGAAGAGCAGATAGTCCTATTGGAAGAGGGCAAGAGTCAATGGAGATAACACCAAATATGAGCCCCAGGAGGATACGGGATGGGTTGCAGAGGATTGCAAGGGACAATAGGAATTGAGAAGACTTGCAGCCAGAGGAAACGGGGATATACTGGAGAATTGCACCATCGCCAGGAAAAGGCAGGTCTACGTGACTGGGGATTCCTGACTGAGAAGAATAGACAGGCCTGTAACAAGAGCTGATCCAGAGAACAGAAGGGTGTGCTGTCTGCCGGGTACTAAGATACGGGATGTGGACCTGAGGCTGGAGAAGATCCTAAAGGGAGCAGGAAAGAATCCACTGATTATCCTTCATGTGGGAACAAATGATACAACTAGATTCTCGCTGGAACGTATCAAGGGAGACTATGCCAGGCTGGGGAAGACGCTAAAGGAAATCGAGGCTCAGGTGATCTTCAGAGGGATTCTGCCTGTTCCTAGAGAAGGGCAACAAAGGTGTGACAAGATTATGACTATCAACAGATGGCTCAAGCAGTGGTGCTATAAGGAGGGCTTTGGGATGTATGGCCACTGGGAAGCATTCATAGACAGAGGACTGTTCTCTCGGGATGGACTTCACCTGAGTAAGGAGGGAAATAGACTTCTAGGATGGAGGATGGCACAACTGATCAAGAGAGCTTTAAACTACGAATTCAGGAGAGATGGGTGGGAGATGTCCAGGTAATCTCCACACCAGTTATTCTCTTTGAGAGGGAAGAAAACGAAGTAAGAAAGGATACAGCCGTGGGTAGGAGAATGGACATAAGGCAGAAGGGCAGTATACATACCAATCTAATAGGTAATATTGGTGGTAGAATGTCTGTTGCCAATTGGGTAAAGAATGTGAGTGAAGCCAAACTGCAAAAATTAAGATGTTTGTACACTAATGTGAGGAACCTAGGTAATAAAATGGAGGAACTAGAGCTACTGGTGCAGGAAGTGAAACCAGATATTATAGGGATAACAGAAACATGGTGGAATAGTCGTCATGCCCTTCTCTAGGAACAGGTATTGAAGGGTATGTGCTGTTTAGGAAAGACAGGAATAAAGGCAAAGGTGGAGGAGTAGCATTGTAGATCAGTGATGAGGTAGACTGTAAAGAAATAAGAAGTGACGGAATGGATAAGACAGAATCCGTCTGGGCAAAAATCAAATTGGGGGAGAAAACTACTAGCTCCTCTCCTGGGATAGTGCTTGGGGTGTGCTATAGATTGCCAGGATCCGATGTGGATATGGATAGAGACCTCTTTAATGTTTTTAAAGAAGTAAATACTAATGGGAATTGTGTGACCATGGGAGACTTTAACTTCCCAGATATAGACTGGAGGACAAGCGCTAGTAATAATAATAGGGCTCAGATTTTCCTGGATGCGATAGCTGATGGATTCCTTCACCAAATAGTTGCTGGGCCGACAAGAAAGGATGCCGTTTTAGTTTTGGTTTTGGTGAGCAGTGAGCACCTCATAGAAGAAATGATGGTAGGGGAAAACCTCAGTTTGAGCGATCATGAGCTAATTCAGTTCAAACTAAATGGAAGGATAAACAAAAATAGATCTGTGACTCGGGTTTTTGATGTCAAAAATGCTAACTTTAAAAAATTAAGGAAATTAGTTAGGGAAGTGGATTGGACTGACAAACTTGTGGATCTAAAGGTGAAGGAGGCCTGGAATTACTTAGTCAAAGTTGCAGTAACTATCAGAAGCCTGCATCCCAAGAAAGGGGAAAAAATTCATAGGCAGGTGTTGTAGACCAAGCTGGATGAGGAAGTATCTCAGAATGCATCCGATGAAGTGAGCTGTAGCTCACGAAAGCTTATGCTCAAATAAATGTGTTCGTCTCTAAGGTGCCACAAGTCCTCCTTTTCTTTTTGCAGATACAGACTAACACGGCTGCTACTCTGAAACCTATCTCGGAGAGGTGATTAAAAAAAAGCAGAAAGCCTACAAGGAGTGGAAGATGGGAAGGATTAGTAAGGAAAGCTACCTTACTGAGGTCAGAACATGTAGGGATAAAGTGAGAAAGGCCAAAAGCCATGTAGAGTTGGACCTTGCAAAGGGAATTAAAAGCAATAGTAAAAGGTTCTATAGCCATATAAATAAGAAGAAAACAAAGAAAGAAGAAATGGGACCGCTAAACACCGAGGACGGATGGAGGTTAAGGATAATTTAGGCATGGCCCAATATCTAAACAAATACTTTGTCTCAGTCTTTAACGAGGCTAATGAGGAGCTTAGGGATAATGGTAGGACGACAAATGGGAATGAGGATATGGAGGTAGATATTACCACATCCGAGGTAGAAGCCAATCTTGAACAGCTTAATGAGACTAAATTGGGGGGCCTGGATAATCTTTAACCAAGAATATTAAAGGCACTGGAACATGAAATTGCAAGCCCATTAGCAAGAATTTTTAGTCAATCTATAAACTCAGGGGTTGTACCGTATGACTGGAGAATTGCTAATATAGTTCCTATTTTTAAAAGAGGTAAAAAAACGTGATCCGGGTAACTACAGGCCTGTTAGTTTGACATCTGTAATATGCAAGGTCTTGGAAAAAATTTTTGAAGGAGAAAGTAGTTTAAGGACATTGAGGTCAATGGTAAATGGGACAAAATACAACATGGTTTTACAAATGGTAGATCATGCCAAACCAACCTGATCTCCTTCTTTGAGAAGGTAACAGATTTTTTAGACAAAGGAAATGCAGTGGATCTAATTTACCTCAATTTCAGTAAGGCATTTGATACGGTTCCACATAGAGAATTATTAGCTAAATTGGAAAAGATGGGGATCAATGTGAAAATTGAAAGGTGGATAAGGAACTGGTTTAAAGGGGAGACTACAGCGGGTCACACTAAAAGTTGAACTGTCAGACTGGAAGGAGGTTACTAGTGGAGTTCCTCAGGGATCGGTTTTGGGACCAATCTTATTTAATCTTTTTATTACTGAACTTGGCACAAAAAGGAAGGAATGTGCTAATAAAGTTTGCAGATGACACAAAGCTGGGAGGTATTGCCAATACAGAGAAGGACCGGGATATCATTACAGGAAGAGCTGGATGACCTTGTAAACTGGAGTAATAGTAATAGGATGAAATTTAATAGTGAGAAGTGCAAGATCATGCATTTAGGGATTAATAACAAGAATTTCTGTTATAAACTGGGGACACATTACTTGGAATTAACAGAGGAGGAGAAGGACCTTGGAGTATTGGTTGATCACAGGATAACTGAGCCGCCAATGTGATATGGCCGTGAAAATAAGCTAATGCGGTCTTGGGATGCACCAGGTGAGGTATTTCCAGTAGAGATAAGGAGGTGTTAGCACTGTTATACAAGGCACTGGTGAGACCTCACCTGGAATACTGTGTGCAGTTCTGATCTCCCATGTTTAAGAAGGATGAATTCAAACTGGAACAGGTACAGAGAAGGACTACTAGGATGATCCGAGGAATGGAAAATCTGTCTTATGAAAGGAGACTCAAGGAGCTTGGCTTGTTTAGCCTAACTAAAAGAAGGCTGAGAGGAAATCTGATTGCTCTCTATAAATATATCAGGGGGATAAATACCATGGAGGGAGAAGAATTATTTAAACTCAGTACCAATGTGGACACAAGAACAAATGGATATAAAGTGGCCATCAGGAAGTTTAGACTTGAAATTAGACCAAGGTTTCTAACCATTAGAGGAGTGAAGTTCTGGAACAGCCTTCCAAGGGAAGCAGTGGGGTCAAAAGACATATCTGGCTTTAAGACAAAGCTTCATAAGTTTATGGAGGAGATGATATGATGGGATAGCCTAATTTTGGCAATTAATTGATCTTCTACTACTAGCGGTAGATATGCCCAATGGCCTGTTTTGGGATGTTAGATGGGGTGGGATCTGAGTTACTACAGATAATTCTTTCCTGGGTGTCTGGCTGGTAAGTCTTGCCCACATGCTCAGGGTTTAGCTGATCACCATATTTGGGGTCGGGAAGGAATTTCCCTCCAGGGCAGATTGGCAGAGGCCCTGGGGGTTTTTTGCCTTCCTCTACAGCATGGGGCCCGGGTCACTTGCTGGAGGATTCTCTGCACCTTGAAGTCATTAAACCATGATTTGAGGACTTCAGTAGCTCAGACATAAGTTAGGGGTTTGTTACAGGAGTTGGTGGGTGAGATTCTGTGGCTTGCGTTGTGCAGGAGGTCAGACTAGACAATCATAATGGTCCCTTCTGACCTTAAAGACTATGATTCTATGATAACATTTTGTCTTCTAGGTGGACTCCCTTCCACATTTTTTGTATGGGTTTTAAAAAGTAATTTACAGACTTCTGCTTTTTCTATAATTTTTCTATATACTAAAACCATAATTGATTGTCAGGCAACATCTCTGTCCCATATAGACTTGTTATAAACAGTAAAGTACCTTTTATTCTATTATTCTGATCGGGTTTAATCATGTCTTGAATATGAAGCTGGTTTGGAATATTGGTTTGGTTTGCCATTCAGCAGGATCTATATCTTTCTCTCTAGGCACTAGAAATAATTGCGTTTTGAGTCATAAATTGCAGCATCTTGGAGACATCTATAACCTGCATTTTAATTTCACTGAACACACATTTTTTTCCTCTAGGCACTAAGTAAGAAGGGTCATTGTGTTACTTAAATACCATTTCACAAATTTAGAGCATGTTTGTCTTTGGACTTTAACATGGATTTTCAGATGAGCTGTCAGAAGTGATCCATCACTGAAAAATCTGGCATTTTATAGATGTCTTTCAGGGTACGTGTTTGTCGTTTTCCTGGTCTGCACTCGTTTGTTTTGTTTGTTTTGTTTGTTTTGTTTGTTTGTTTGTTTTGTTTGTTTGTTTGTTTGTTTAAAGTTAAAAGTACCACTGCCACACTCAGAAAGATGTTAGCAAAAACATACCCCCTTTCTCCGAAAAATCCCCTTCAAACAAACTCAGATTAAATCATCTCCTTTAGGGTTCCGTGTACTCTGACCATTGCTCAGCATAATGTCAGAGTGTAAGGAACCCAGTATGAAAAGGAAAGATTCCACTGAAAACTATCCTCCAAACCATCATTCAGAAGACAGACAGGAAATGCAGGAAGACTGCAGCTCTGTTCCATGTGTAGTTACTCGAGGGTATATAGATTTTAGTGTGCCTAGATTTGGCAATGGTTCTTTAACTGCTATTATAAATAAAGATTGATCGCTTCTTGGACAGTTTGTAGGGAAGTGATGGCCTCACCAGTTAAGGTTGTGGATAGAGACTCAAGCCCCGTGTTCTGTTCAGGTTCCTGTGCTGCCCTCACGGCTGTAGTATCTGAATGCCTTCCAGTCCTGCAGTAAGCAACATGACTGACCTCAGTCACGTATGGTCCATTCTCTCCCCCAGCCTCTACCCGGGGAAGAATTGTCTGTGCAGTGCTATATTTTGTTTTGGCAGAATTTTACTCTATGCCCATGCTGCTCTGTGTGTCTGTTGGTGAAGGCGGTTGGAAGAAGTGCCCTGCACACTTGGAGAGGAGGGTGGGGAAGTCTGGGATGGTCCTTAGCGTCTGTGGGAGTTATTCCACAGTCTCAGACTGGCCCATGAGTCTTTATTTTAGACCGGGGTGGGGAACCTGAGGGCCAGATGCGGCCCACTGCTTCATTTAATCCGGCCCACGGTAAGTCTCCTCTCTGCGGGCCAGAAGCTTTGAGCCTCAGCTACCCCGCAATGGGGCTGGAGCCGCAAACACGCAGCTCGCCCCGCTGCAGGGGGAAGTTGGGGTTGCCAGGCTGTTAAAAGTCCAGTTGGCTCTGTGCAGCTCCCGGAAGCCACCATCATGTCCCTGTGGCCCCTAGGAGCAAGGGTGATCAGGGAAGCTCCACTCGCTGCCCCCACCCCCAATGCTGGCTCCATAGTTCCCATTGGCTGGGAACCACAGCTAATGGGAGCTGCGAGGATGGCGCCTATGGGTGTGGGCAGTGCGCGCCGTGCAGAATCCCCTGGCCCCTCCTAGGAGCAGGACATGGCAGCTGCTTCTGGGAGCAGCGCGGAGCCAGGGCAGGCAGGGCCTTAGCCCTACCGTGCCACTGACCAGGAGCTGCCTGAGATAAGCGCCGCCCGACTAGAGCCCACACCCTGAACCTCCTGCCCCAGATTGGAACCCCCTCCTACACCCTAACTCCCTCCCAGACACTGCACCCCCACCCGCATCTCAACCCCCTGCCCCAGCCCTGAGCCCCATCCTGCACCCAAACTCCCTCCCAGAGCCCACACCACAAACCTCCTTCCGCACCCCAACCCCCTGCCCAGACCGGATCCCCCTCTTGCACCCTAACCTCCTGCCTGAGCATCACCCCAGATCCCACACCCCCAGCCAGACCCCTCACCACCTCCCACACCCCAACCCCCTGACCCAGCCCAGAGCCCCCTCCTTCACCCTGAACCCCTCATTTCTGGCCCCATCCCAGAGCCTAGGGGAAGGCCTGAGCCTCTGCGCCCCCTACGGGGCTGTGTGGCCCGTGACTGATTTTTTCTGTGGGTCAGTGGCCCATGATAGAAAAAAGGTTCCCCACCCCTGTTTTAGACCTACCTGGCCAGTCTCAGGGCTTCCCAGCCCAAGCCATACTCAGGCAAGGTCTGCAGGTTGTATAGCCCAGTTGCCAAACAAGCCTCACTTCTCCAGGCTCTGCTGGACCTGCGTGAAGCACTGTAATGGAAGCAGGATAGTGGAGTTTCTTCCTCAGCATAGGACACGGTGCTGTCAGTGTAGAGAGTTCCCCCTGGGTACCTCAAAGAGCTGGTACAGCCCATCACAAAATCCAGCAGTTATTCCACTCTATGTGATGACATTAACTGTTGTGCCAGCTAACAGGGCTCACAGCACGGCCAACCTCTGTGTTAGTTGTTGTTGGCGACATTAGAGTTGAACTTAAACTTGACGTGTGTGTTTTTAAGGACAGGGGTGGCAGGGGTAGGGGTTGTGTTCTCTGTAGGGCCTGTGGAGCTGTGAGAGAGTTGGCATATATTTTTAGTGGGAGGTGGGGGGGGGGGGCAAGGGTGTATTACCAGAATGGGCTTGTAGGGAGGTGGGCAGTGTGGTCCTATTCTGGGGAAGTGAGGTGAGGTCATATTCTCTGGTTGGTGCATAATGAGGTATGGGTGGGGTTGTATTCTCTGGTTGATGCACAGGGTGGTAGACAGCGGGGCTGCTGCATAGTGAGATGGGGTGGGGGCAGTGCATAAGGAAGTAGGGGGTTAGAAAGGGGGCAGATTCATATTCTCTGGTTCATGCACAGGGAGATAAGTGGTGGGGTTAAACTCTCTGGTTGGTGCATAGGGGGGTTGGGGGTGGGATTGTATTCTCTGGTTGGTGCATAGAGAGGTGGGGGCAGGGTCATATTCTCTGGTTGGTGTATAGGGAGGTAGTGGGCGGGATCGTATTCTCTGGTTGGTGTATAGGGAGGTAGCGGGTGGGATCGTATTCTCTGGTTGGTGCATAAGGAGGTAGGGAGGTAGTTTATCTTTGAAAACTCATGGCGATCGGGGGAGGTCCCGGATGACTGGAAAAAGGCTAATGTAGTGCCCATCTTTAAAAAAGGGAAGAAGAAGGATCCTGGGAACTACAGGCCAGTCAGCCTCACCTCAGTCCCTGGAAAAATCATGGAGCAGGTCCTCAAGGAATCAATTCTGAAGCACTTAGAGGAGAGGAAAGTGATCAGGAACAGTCAGCATGGATTCACCAAGGGAAAGTCATGCCTGACTAATCTAATTGCCTTCTATGACAAGATAACTGGCTCTGTGGATGAGGGGAAAGCGGTGGACGTGTTGTTCCTTGACTTTAGCAAAGCTTTTGACACGGTCTCCCACAGTATTCTTGCCAGCAAGTTAAAGAAGTATGGGTTGGATGAATGGACTATAAGGTGGATAGAAAGTTGGCTAGATTGTCGGGCTCAATGGGTAGTGATCAATGGCTCCATGTCTAGTTGTCAGCCGGTATCAAGTGGAGTGCCCCAAGGGTCGGTCCTGGGGCCGATTTTGTTCAATATCTTCATAAATGATCTAGAGGATGGTGTGGATTGCACCCTCAGCAAGTTTGCAGATGACACTAAACTGGGAGGAGTGGTAGATACATTGGAGGGTAGGGATAGGCTACAGAGGGCCCTAGACAAATTAGAGGATTGGGCCAAAAGAAATCTGATGAGGGTCAACAAGGACAAGTGCAGAGTCCTGTACTTAGGACGGAAGAATCCCATGCCATGCTACAGACTAGGGACCGAATGGCTAGGCAGCAGTTCTGCAGAGAAGGACCTAGGGGTTACTGTGGACGAGAAGCTGGATATGAGTCAACAGTGTGCCCTTGTTGCCAAGAAGGCCAATGGCATTTTGGGATGTATACATAGGAGTATTGCCAGCAGATCGAGGGATGTGATCGTTCCCCTCTATTCAACATTGGTGAGGCCTCATCTGGAGTACTGTGTCCAGTTTTGGGCCTCACACTACAGGAAGGATGTGGAAAAATTGGAAAATGTCTAGCGGAGGGCAACAAAAATGATTAGGGGACTGGAACACATGACTTATGAGGAGAGGCTGAGGGAACTGGGCACCAACAAGATGATATGACCTCGCCCCCTCACAGAATAAAGGACATCACAGGCAGAGAGCTTAAAGGAGTGAATGTAAATACCAAAGATCAATGGTTGTTGACAGTGATGCCCTCCTGAGTGATGCCCAGCATTGTACCAAACCCATTGGTGCATGTTGTGGGAGCTGACCCCACTTTCTGTGATAAAAAATTGCCAATAAATTTAAATGGTAGAGTGTACAAAATTGTAACTCAACCCATTGTAATGTATGGAACAGAGACTAGGCCAGACACAAAAAAAGAAATCAGTATGCTCTCCACCACGGGAATGAAGATGTTGAGGGGGTCAAATGGTTGGACGCTCAGTGATAGCGAACCAGATGAAATTGTGAAAGGCCCAGTGTGGGTTGCCCTAATTGAAGACATGTTGAGAGAGGGTAGGCTACCAGCAGAGACCTGAGAGTTATATTGGTAGGATGACCTTTGTAATGATTATGGATGGAAGATGACCAAGGATGTCATAAATATAAAGGGAAGGGTAACCAATTTTCTGTATACAGTGCTATAAAATCCCTCCTGGCCAGAGGCAAAACCCTTTCACCTGTAAAGGGTTAAGAAGCTAAAGTAACCTTGCTGGCACCTGCCCCAAAATGACCAAAGAGGGGACAAGATACTTTCAAATCTGGAGGCGGGGGGGAACAAAGGGTTTGTCTGTCTGTGTGATGCTTTTGCCTGGAACAGATCAGAAATGCAAGCCTTCCAACTCCTGTTAAGTTAGTAAAAGTAATCTAGCTAGAAAATGTGTTAGATTTTCTTTTGTTTAATGGCTGGTAAAATAAGCTGCGCTGGAGGGAATGTATATTCCTGTTCTTGTGTCTTTTTGTAACTTAAGGTTTTGCCTAGAGGGATTCTCTATGTTTTGAATCTGATTACCCTGTAAGGTATTTACCATCCTGATTTTACAGAGGTGTTTCTTTTACTTTTCTTTAATTAAAATTATTTTAAGATCCTGATTGCTTTTTCATTGTTCTTAAGATCCAAGGGTTTGGGACTGTGTTCACCTATGCAAATTGGTGAGGATTTTTATCAAGCCTTCCGCAGGAAAGGGGGTGTAGGGCTTGGGGGGGATATTTTAGAGGGGAAGATGTCACCAAATGGGCTCTTTCCCTGTTCTTTATTTAACATGCTTGGTGGTGGCAGCATAGGGTTCAAGGACAAGGCAAATTTTGTACCTTGGGGAAGTTTTTAACCTAAGCTGGTAAGAATAAGCTTAGAGGATTTTTCATGCAGGTCCCCACATCTGTACCCTAGAGTTCAGAGTGTAGAAGGAACCTTGACAAAGGGTCAGGTCAAAGACTAGTACATGGACTGGTTATTAGCAGACGTTAAGGAGACCAATTTGCAGGACAGTTAGGTGTACAATTATGAGTTTTGGAAGAAAGCTATACAATTTGCTGCTCCTGAATAGGGAAGTGGCAAGAAAGAGTAACCAATATACTGTCTGTAGTGTAGACGTGACCTCAGTCCTTGTTCATTAAATAGACTATTCTGCTGCCTTTAATATAAACCTTCCTGATTTCCTATGATTTGCACTAATATAGGTTTTCTTCTTGCTTTAAGTTAAACCATGCTAATTAGAAAATGTCACCTCTGTATGTAGAACATCTCTGGATAAACCTAAAAAACCAAGTCACTAGTTGGTTCAGATTAACCTTCTAGATCTGGAGAGTTTAATCGGTTGGTCACATATTAAAGAGAGATTTTCACTTTGGAGGAAAGAAATTTTAAAAGGACATTTTTGCAAGTGCTTTATTTTTTTTGTGCTCCATTTGCTCTGATTGGATAGCTCCATTGGAATACACTCTTTTGTCCCTTCCCAGCATTCTCTTTTCACTTGTTCCTGCAGTGATGGGTCATAATTGCACTGGGCATGTAGAAATGATCAGATTATTTGTTGGACATAAATTAGCAGATGAATCTGGCCTTTGTTTAGGTTTATGAATCACTTGTGTGATAATTTGATCCCAGCGAACGCACTTGTTTGTGAGTATTTGCTGCATCATTAAATGGAATCACAATTAGCTTGTCGTTTGTTCATGTGATCTGTTTGCTGTGATTGGTTGTTATGAATGAAGAGTAAACTGCTCTCTGATTGGAGGACTGGAGCTTTTGAAACTGGAAAACTCTGAATAGTAAGTAGCAAATGTTGCATTTTCCAGTACTGATGTTCAGATGAATACTCATCACTGCTAAAAATATATGATGTTTTAGGGATTTACAAATGTTTTCAAGAATAACCCAGCAGCCAGATGAGTCCGCGTGGGCACAGTGTTGCCAAGTCTCATGATTTTGTTGTGAGTCTTATGGTATTTGGTGGGGGGAAGGGGGAGAGGGTAGAGTCCCAACTGCTGAAATCTTGTGACTGTGTAAGAATCTTGGCTTTTTTTTCACAGTGTGTTTTTGGCCCTCATGGCTGCAAATAAGCTCTTAAAGCCGTGACCTCTAAATATTCCAGCCCCAGAAGGCAAATAGAACCCAATATTTATTACGTTTTTAATCTTGTGATTTTTAAGCCAATCTTGTGATGTTTGGGGACTTGATTCATGGTTTTTGATTCTTGGGGCTGGCAATGCTGCAAACCTCAAATAATATGTTTCCCACAAGGGACAGTGGAGCAGACTTGCCATGCTTCCTGTTATTTCTCTATTGACATTACAAGCAACTGCATGCAAATCATTGTGTTCAAGTGTTTGCCTCCACCCCAAGATCTAAATGGAAAAGGGGTGATAAGTGAGGTGTAGACTAAACCACTGATTAAACCAAGAGGGGGGAAATCTTGAAAACTTCCTGTGACTGGAGGAAGTCATCCTCTTGTTATTGCTGTGGCCTTAAATGATAGGATTAAAAGTGTTACATCTTTGTGTCGATATAGAGTGTGTTGAGACAGCAGAGCTTTAATTCTGTTATGTTCATTGGCAAAGGAGCTGTGTGTGTGAACGGGTCCCAGGCGTGCAATGTTTGGCTTAGCTTGAATGAATCCTTGTTGAGTAAGAATCCAGCAGAAAGCTGGCTCAGGGCCAAGAAACAACTGTCATGTGCAGACCGCCAAGTGTTGTATGCAGAACAGTTCTCTTTGCTTTCAAAGAGAATTAGTCTAGCCTGCCAAATTCTCCACTCTCCAACAGTAGCGTGTCTGCCTTGAAAGGTCTTTTATTTCTGATTCATGGGGTTCGGGGGGGAGATGGAAAGAAACAACAAGAAGCATGTTAAATGAAAGCATGTATTTCACAGGCTGTAGGATAAGGGGGAAGCTGGCACCTAGATTCACCTGAGTCCTCTTGGAGTAAACGGGGTTCCAACACAGGCATTTGTATTCTTTTGCGCTTAGGGCAAGCGGGACCACTTCTAAATGTGCAGTAGTGAAAGCCCAGCAGCATCTGGCTGTGCTGCTGTGACATCTTGGATGAAACGGGACTTACATTATAGTTCAACATGTACTCAAGCTTTGCAAGTGTATCTATTTCTTAGAGCGCTGACATGGTGTGAGTCAGAGGAACTATTTCCAAAAACATTTGTTCATTCCTTTAAAACGCTGTTTGTTCTCACCCTACTCCTTTTTTTCCCCCTGTAAAGAGGAACACACTTAACATACTAAATTATTAAACCAGATTAGATCTGGTTTCAGCTGTTTCCTCTGGAGCTCTGCCACACTTACATTTTTCAAGTCTCTGCAGCCACGGTTGGGTTGGGAAGAGGTGTGTTACATGGAGCTTTCTCTTTTCTCTCTCTCGAAGGTGTTTACAAAATATGGGAAATGTTACATGTTTAACTCAGGAGAAGAAGGGCGGCCCCTGCTTACCACGGTCAAAGGTGGGACAGGCAATGGATTGGAGATCATGCTGGACATACAGCAGGATGAATATTTACCAATATGGGGAGAAACAGGTAAGACCCAATGTTTACTTTTTTTCTCTCTCTATCTGAGGATGTGCCTTGGTTGCAAACACGCTGTAGTAGTTTTGACATGTTCTGTGGGAAGCCGGTTCTCCCGAGCTAAGCTTAAACTTAAAAGTTCTTGAGCTCTTCAGGGAACTTGCAGCCTTTGCAAAAACAGGTCAAGTTTCAAAGTTAGCTTGACCACCTCAAACTCAAGGACACAAGCGAGTGAAGTGGTTCTTGATGAAGACAAGGCTGCCAGCCTGGAAGCATTCCCCACCTGCTTGGTCGTCTCCAAGCTGCTCCATTACCCCGTAGTCACAGCTACCTTTCAAAGTCAGCTCATGTGTTTGACCTCTGCATCAAGTTCAGGGTGACTACAGTGGGATTTTAGAATCTAAATTAGACATCTTGACAAGGGGAAGAGCTGGCTGTGAATCCATGTCACCTTCCTGATGGATACCCAGAATTCTCCAGGTGGTCCCCACACTCACATTCTTTTAAAAATTCTGGGTATCATGTCACTGACTTATTTGCCGCCTTACTTGGGCGAAGCCTCACAGTGCTACGCGATTCAATTACTAAACAAATCTAGGGCGCCACTCTCTTCAGCCTTAATTTGGTGATCTGAGATTGTAGCCTAAGACTATCCAAGAACTAAGGACCATCCCAAACCTCATCACATTCCCCCACTAGAAGTGCAAGGTACATTTTTTGACCAGCTGTCTTTCTAACACAAACCCACAGCAACATGTATATTAAACACACACACACACACTCTCTCTCTCTGTCTTCCAAAACAAGACACTCAACTCCACATGCTTCTCCCTCTGGGGAGAGGATGAGAGAACAAAATACACCTTCCTATGTATTTGTATAGCACCTGATACAATGAGGCCTGATTGGGCCCTCTGGACACTACCAAGATATAAATATTAATTGTGGTGATTAACTGTTGCTGTTCCCATGGAAACACTGAACTTGGATCTCAGCAGGTTATTGAAGAAGTTGATGATTTCCAGACATTGGCATTAAAATGTAAATGTATTTGGAGTTAAATCGACGCTGCATAGTGGGATCTAGCAAAGCTTTCCTTTTCTTATGGAGAGCTTTGCCATTGACCTTCAATACACGCAGAACGTAGTAATGAACTTAAAACCCCAGAAGCTTGAGTCTTTGCCGCTCCCGATGCTTGGGTTATTATTGTTGTCTGTTGTTAGTAGTAGAATGGTAGTGCATAAAGGCAAACCAGGAAGGGTTGTGTGAGCTGCTCTGCAAACACATAGTAGTAGACAGTCCCTGCCTGTGATCTAAATAGACCAGATAGACACAGGATGGGGGAAGGAGTAGAAGACACCAGCAGAGTGAACAAAGTGGTGGTGGCAGCAGATGGTATGTTAGTTCCATAGTTGTTTTTTATTTTTGGGAAGCTGGAGAGGGTGGGGGCTTAGTTAGGAGATGATCAGTTAACTGGAAAGAAAAGTGAATGGAAGGAGGTGAGGGGGGCAGGACAGTGGGGAAGAGGGTAAGGGGGCAAGTGTGTATTGTAGTTCCCTCTTGCCAGCAGATGGAGATGTTTCCAGCAGTGCCATCCCCTCAATATCCGGGGTTTTGTGGACAAGGCCGGTGGAGAGATCAGTACCCTTTCCAGCTGAGAAAAAAATATTTCAGAACTCCAGAGAAACCCTTCTAGGACTGGGACACCTTGCTTGTGTGCTGACCCCTGCTGCTCTCACAGCACTTGGGCTGTCTGCCTTCCCATCTGCTTGGCTTTAAAGGAAGGGGAGAGTCCCAGCTCTGGAGGGGCAGAGGGAGATGCCAAGGAAATGAGCTCTGGGCCCAGGCAGCCTGCTTTGGCCAGGGAGACAGCCTTTTGGGTGTGTTTGAAGTAACCGTGCCCTGAGGGAAGGGTGTGAAAGAGACATGGGCATGGCTTCCTGGGGAAGTGAGGGATCTCACTGGCTATCGTACCCCGTTGCCCTTCTTTTTTCTGACCCCGGGCCTGGATCTGTCTCGCTGCCCCAGCAAGCTGAAGACTCAAGTCTGCTGTTCACAGGTACATCTATGCAACAGCCAGGTTGTCATGTGCAGCTCGTGTAAATGTATCCGAGCTAGCTCGCTGGCTAGATATAGCGGTGAGGACGCAATGGTGCATTCGTCAGCCTGGGCTGCACAAGCCGGCCTGACCCCCCCGGGTATGTACCAGTGTCACTGCCCTTCCCTTCCTTCTCCTGCCCTCGCCCGCCATGGCCACCCCCAGCCTGTCACAGCCTCCGAGCGCCCTTCAGTTAAATCCCACAACCTCTGCAAACCCCACTAAAACCAAATCCTTTTCAGGTATCAGACTCTGTGGGCTCCCAGGGGGCTCTGGCCCAGGATGGGCTGCTACAGGCATCTGTAATTTTCAGCATCCCCAGACCAGGCAGGGGGAGCAGCTGCTGTGCAATCTGGATGGAGATGGGCTTCCTGTAAGCAGAGTGAGAGGGCCTGTATGGGCTAAGTAGGCTGCTGTCCTTCCTGCAGGGAACTCCCATCAGAGACGGTGTTAAGTCAACCGAGCTCCCCCACTGGGTCTCTCTCTCTGCCAAGAGACTAAGTCCATAAGTGGGTCAAGAAGCAGCTAAATGTGTGTTGCTGGGGCTGGGGAGGGGAAAAAGCTGCTTCTGGCTACCCCATTAGACGGGGCTGGCTGGAGCCTTCGCCCTGGTCTATGCTACAAACATCTGTCAGTATAACTACGTGGCTGATGGGTGTGGAAAATCCACACCCCTGGGCAATGAGGTTACACTGACCAAACTCCTAGTGTAGACAGCGCTCTGGCGACAGGAGGGCTTCTCCCACTGACCTTGCTCCTGCCTCTCGGAGGTGGAGAACCTAAACCAAAGGGTGCGCTTCTCCCATCAGCATCTTCACTAACCGCCAGAGCAGTGCCACCGCACCAGTGCCGTCGGTCTAGACAAGCCCTCAGCCGAGCAGCTCAGCCTCTTTAATCGGCCGCTTGCTAACCCTACAAAGAAAGGCTTGACTGTTTTTCCTAGTTGTCCGCTCCAGTGAGATGCGGTGGGGACAGATCCTTTGTATTATGTAAATCTTCCAGCCCCTTCCCAACAGAACCAGCTGCGCACTCTCCAAACTCATAGCACAAGTGTCAGGAGGCTGCAGGACTGAGCTGGGCCTGCTTTCCAGGACGTGACACCAGGCCTGGCTTTCCCTCCACTCCACATTCTGCCATCTGGTTCTCTCCATCTCCTTCCAGAGACTAGGACAGACGGGCCCGTCAGTGCTCTTCAGAGAGTCCCCAGCACATGACTCAGTCCAAGTAATTCCTCAAATGAATGCCGTGAGACAGCTTACAACCCTCAGATGCACACGTGTGACTCCTGGCTCTGTGGGGCTGGGGGTATGTAACTTACTGAGCCGTGTGTGGGGCAGGCAGGGTTGCCAGCCCTCCAGGATTGTCCTGGAGTCTCCAGGAATTAAAGAATGAATGAAATCTCCAGGAATTCATCCAACCAAAGTTGGCAGCCCTAGGGACAGGCCTCACCGATCCACCAAGGATGTGAGTCTGTTACAGTCTCTTCTGCATGTGCTGACATGCTCCCGAGGTCCCTGGTTGAGCCCCAGGTATTGGCTGATGGTGATTGTCACATAAATAAGAATTTGTCTGCAGTTCAGACAGCTGTGGGCCTAAAGTACTCGTGCCACACGTCGTTGGTCCACAGGAGGTCTGGCTCAGGAGGGCAGAATTTGGCCTTGTGATTTTACCACCCTAAAACTCCAGAGTGTCAGTGCTGCCTTTATCCTTCAGTGCGGTCTCCTGGACGTTTCGCTCTCAGCCAGGAGTTAGCGACGCTGTAGCAGCGATTTCCCCTCCTCTTGCCTCATGAAAAGATTTGGCACTTGCACTTGGAAGCTGGAACCTGCTGCTGGCTCAGTGCCTCTGGATTTCTGCATTTTGAAGCTTTTCTTTGCAAAGCCAGTAGTCAAGGCGCAGAAGGAAAATATTGGTCCCTGCCTGGGGATAACGCTGCTCTGAGGGCTCCAGACGCCATGTCACAGCTTCGCCTGCTTTGTAAAACAAAAGATTATTTAATTGTGATTGACCTGGCAAACAAAATGAAGCATATGGACAGTCTCAAAAGGGCTTTGCTGAACACCCGTTAATATCTTTGGAAGCTGAAATACCTTGGCTAACGAGTCACTTGTGTCAGAAAAACATACCTTTGGTTTCAGTCTTGTCTGTAACCATAAGATCATTATGGGGACACACTGTTAAATCCACATACAGTGAGCTCCTTATTCCATAATAGAAAGTGGACACAGTTTTGCTTCATTCTGGATTTTCCACTGACAGGAATAGGCATATGGAACATGCCCAGATTGTCATGAAATGAAGCAGTATGGACAGCCCCTACCACGAAAAAATCACAAGTCAGGCCCCTGGCCTCCCCCTCCTTTTCCCCCCCCTCACCCCTGAGGTCACAAGATTGGCTTAAAAATCATGCACTTTTTAAAAACAATACTGTAACCAAGTTAGTTTGCTGGCCAGGTCTGTGTGTGGCACCTCCACTGAGCAGACATGCCAAACCCTCAAAAAAAATGCAGAAATTGGGCTTGTTTTTGGCTTAATTGTCTTGTGAGTTGCTTGTTGTCTATTTTTTTGGCTTGTCGCTTGGCTGGCTTGTAGCGTGTTGTAACTTGTTGCTGCTTCTTTTTTTTTTTTTTTTTTGATTGGCTCCCAGCAAGCAGGGGCAAGGGACAAGCAGGGGCAAGGGACGGAGAGAGTCAGGGGTGCACAGCTGGCCCCCCACAGTCCCAGACTGCATGCCAGGGGTATCTAGTCACATAGAGTGTTGGGTTTCTTAGGGATTTGCTTGTTTCGACCTTGTTTTGAAACAGAATCAGCTTGATTTTTGGCCAAAGACTGAATGTAATGGGTCATTGGCAAACCACTGTAGAAACTGACAACCTTCAATTGGTGTGGGATTTTATCCTGGACTCTGATTAGGGGGCACTGGTTGGGACTGATTGTCTGATGCGGTCTGGAGCGAACCTTAATGTGAGAGATAAGCCTGCACTTTGACTGGAAAAGGCATTGCTGTAATTTGCTGGCATGATGCCATTGGGATAGGTCAGGTAGCTCTGCTAGAGGACATTCTAATCCCCTCAAAGATAAGACTGGGTAATTCCAGGCCAGGTAATAGGTATAGCAAGTAATGACAGACCAGACTGCGTTATGGAGCCAGCTGGTGGGAGCCTGGGAAAGCATGATGTGCTTCAGAAAAGGGAGTTAGGTGGGTCTGGGTAGCTAATTTAGCAACAGACTCTCCGATTCTAAAGCACAGCACTAAATTAGAGGGGTTTCCCTTTGTTCTAGAGAGGAGGGGAGAATAAATGAGAACACTGAGAAACAAAGCTCTGCCCCACCTATCAAAATGGGCCCAGATAGACGCCCAGACACACTCCAGCAGATTTTGACACACAGGTTTATGGAAATGCAGATGCGATATCTTGCATTCCAGCTAGAATTGAGATGGATGTGGCTGTAGAGACTCCTTCGTGCTGCCGCGCGCCTACTTGATTCCCGAGAGGGATGATGTAGTGGGTCAGGTGAAATCTGAGCAAGACAGAGAGATCCTGTCTTATTGCAAAACAAAATGGGCCTGTTAACTATCTGGCTAATTCCGCGTGGTTCAAACAATAGACCAGGGGAACCCATCGTTGCCTTGTGTTCTTGCTGCAGATTTTGCAAGTACTACATCTAATGAGATAGGAGACATCTTGATGTAGAGAAGCTCCCAGCCAGGGATTAGCCAGGCTGTACTCGCTGCGATGGAGAGCCGCTGTAATCTGCATTGACTGGGCTGCCAGGAAGTTGTTAGGTTCCACCGCAGCAAAGCATGCCTGGCTATACCAATGGCATTTCCTTCCAAAGGGAGGTAGTGGGATTCCCGGGTTGGCATGGAGATTGTGTTTACATAGGTTGTTCTGTTGATTAGAAGTAAGGATGTGTCTTTTTCACAAGGGAGAGCAGTGTCACCAAGTCAGGGGACTGGCTGGGTGTGTGTGTAGCACATCCACAGACAGCACCTAAAGGGTGTGGCTGCTCCAGAAGGAGATGATCCAGATTCAGGAATTAACCCTGACGGGGAGATCAGAGGGGGAGCATTTCCTGCCTGGCAGAAAGTTAATGGGCTTGGAGTCATCAGCATCAGCTGCCTCTGCACCTTCTTAGAGTATTCAATGCAAGTCCTGCACTTACTGAGCTTGTGCCTGTGTTGTCATTCCAAGGGCTCTGCCTGCAGGTGCTAACCCCCCAAAGAAGGAGACCATAAGGCCGTGCAACAATAAATCTAGAATTGTTTTTATTTGGCTTCTGTATTTTGCACCTTTTGGGATTTTCCAGCATTTATCTACAATCACAAGGACCAGAAACTTACTTGTTTAAAAAAACCTGAAAGCTGTGATTCCAAGCTATTCATATGACTCCAGGCTTAAAGAAAAGCACGCAATACTGTGAGAAATTTACAAGAATTGACAACACTGCCTGAAGGTAAAATCAGATTGAGGAACTAAAGCGAGGGGGAAATCCCTTTCCTAAGAACTTTAGAGGAACCAGTGGACACCGAGTAACCTAGCAGGAAGTCACAACTGATTGGGGAGAATCTTTCATGTATGTGCAAACAAATGATTGCAAAATACCGTCTGTGATAATTTTATTTTGCTTTGTCATGGACGTGACAGAAATCCAATCATATATATGAAAAGAGACTCTAAATGATGGCGTGAGTATTTGATTGGAAAAGGAATCTATTCCTGGTTAATTTTACTGCATTGGCCTGTTGCCGTTCAATATCGACCTTACACCAACAGCGCAAGTAGGAAATCATTCTGACCACAGTGTTGTAAATAAGAAACACAGCCCAAGAGAAGCGTGTGTTTTGAGAGCTCATTCTTTATCTTTCCCTGTTTGCTGTAGAGGATGTTGATCAGGTGGTTCCGCTTGGTTTACACAGGGATCTCTGTAATTGGTTAGTCTCTAAGGTGCCACAAGTACTCCTTTTCTTTTTACAGGGATCTCTGGCATTTCAGGTGTGCGTTTGCAGAGATGGATCTGATTAGAACATGATTTCCACCCCTTGAAACTTTTAATGTCAGACTCTGAGTGCCGTGGCAAGCTGGAGGTGGTAAGGGAGATAATTCTGGATCAGCCGCTGGCTTCGAAATTCCTCTTGCAAAGTTTACTGATGCTGGTATAAACTCAGAGCATTTCCATGGGCACTTTCATTTTCTTGCCCTCAAGGATTTTGCCCTAGGCAAGATAGAATTAAAACTGTGGGTGTGTGCTGTGGAGATGCGCATGAGATGCAGTCAGTGCTGCAGTGGAACGTACTGTCGCTAAATATTCCATAGCAATAATGTCAACGTTTAGCATTGAGCTCAGAGCTAAGGCTGACTTGCCCTCTTGTTCCTAAGTATCCTAAGACATGCGGTCTTGGTTTTTCTATCTATGCAGCCCCTGTGCTCAATACACACATGCTATGGGACCATCAACTCCTAACGACTCCTAACCTCCTAACCAGGTGCACTGGCTATTCACTTGGAATTTACTTTGGCATATCAGTGTAATTAGTGGATGTTCTTAATAAATTCAGGCATCTTTGATTACTGAATTCAGGGTGGCATGTGATACGTGTAGTATCTCAGGGCCATCACGAAAGAATGACTATCCGTTTATGCCAGTGTTAATTTGACTGGCTTCATTACCTTCACTGGAGTTACTCCAGATGGGCACCAGTGTAATTGACAGCAAAATGTGGCCCTCTGGTGTTCACTGTGGAGGTTCAGGGACAAAACAACATCTGGCTTGTGCTCCAGTATGATTCATACACTGCCGAGCTCCATTACAAAAGGAAAACTTACAAGCAGTGCAGTGACCATGTGTATTTGTAAATGTGAGGGGAGCTGACATAGGCAAAGAACCATTGATCTGGAGCAGCATATCTCAAAAAGGGATCAGCAACAGGTGTCCTGTTGTGGTTCAGACCTTCAGACTGTCATGACTGACCAGTTTGCCAGAAGGCTGGGATGATTTAATTGGGGATTGGTCCTGCTTTGAGCAGGGGGTTGGACTAGATGCCCTCCTGAGGTCCCTTCCAACCCTGATATTCTATGATATTCTGTGATTCTAAGGAGGAAATTAATAGAGCCATATGCTCCGTGAAGTACACTAGGGACTTAGTTATTGCTATTTATTATACACAGAAGGTGGTCAGATACTATGGTGATGGGTGGCAGTATAATTCTTGATGCTATGTCTACGCTGCATACTTTACCACTGCACAGCTGTGCCGCTGAAAGATGTCCCATGTAGATGCTCTTTGCCGGCAGGAGAGAGCTCTCCTGGTGGCAAAATAAAACCACCCCCCAATGAGTGGTGGTAGTTTTGTCAAAGGGATAGCATTCCCTGCTAACAAAGCACCGTCCACACTGGCGCTTTTCATCGGTAAAACTTCTGTTGATCAAGGAGTTATTTTTTTCACTGACAAAAGTGCAGTGTAGACATAGCCTGAGATAGATGGGCAGATAGTTGTATGTGGGGATAGGTGGATGGATGGAAGATGTGTATGGGGATAAATGAATGGATGGACATGTATGGGACTAGATAGATCATACCTTCTCCTCCCTACCATAATTAGAGCATCACAAATTTAGTGATCACTATGGCCAGTGGCAATGAAGGCTGTCCAGTAGTTCCGATCTCCCCAAGTCCATCCCATATCTTATAAGTCGAGCACATGGGGCAGAGCCAATCAATGCTTTGCCTGTGGCAGTGAACAACTAGCTGCAGATGGCAGGGTTTTCCCAGGGCATGGGGATGAGAGCTGACCTAGACTGTAGAGAGAATTTTGACAATGGACTGAAATCTAAAAAGTGAAATAGATTTGTGTCATTTCTCTGTTGGCTCTCATGCTTTAGCATAGGTGGACTTAGGCCATGTCTACATTACGGGAGCTAAACTCCTGTTCACTGTATCTGTGTCATCCTAACCATTCAGTGTAGACCAAACCAGAAACACTCCTCAACTTCAGGAGGAGTTATTGCTTCCCATTCTTTGCCAATCTTTCATATCAATTTTTTTTCATGGAGAAAGAACATGTTTTGTCATTACATTTATTTATTTGCATAAAGAAACAAATGAAAAATACAAAAAGGTGAATGACTTAAAGCTTGTTTATGATACCAAATAATGCACACTTCACAGGCTAGCCAATACAATTAGGCAATTATGCAACTTTACAACAAAGCTGCAAGCCCAGACAATACAAAATCAGACAATATTACACAAACACAGCATGTTAGGGAGGGGTAACAATGGTAACTGAGAAAAAGACATACACAAATAGGCCAAGAAAAAAAAGGAAGAAGGGGACTGGGAGACAGGGAGAGGTCAGGTGGAATGTATCATGAAACGGGTCTAAATTTCCCCGAATTTGTTTAATTGCGCTGTACATCGATAAGCTATTCTTTCTTTCACTGCTAACTCAGACAACTCGAATGAAAGAGAATAAATCAATCACACTACTAAAGGTATTGGGGACTGTTACATACTAGTGGAGGGACTCCCATGGGGTTTTGGCAACAATTGCATTTCTTTTTGCTTTCATTTATCCTCTGATTGCTGGGGCACCAAGGAATTAATTTTCCAGTTGTTATGGAACATTTTCTGTGTACAAGCGGTGGTTTTAGAATGTAGATGTGAGAGGACAGATGAGAGAGCTGAGAAGTCACAGAAAGTGATCACAAACAGAACTGGTGGTGTAAAAAGGAAAATTGGGGGGACCAATGTCAACTGAATAGGGCCATAGGAAATGTACTTTTTATGGAATGCTCCATCCTCCCTGTTGAGGGAAAGGGCCCTGCTAAGGGGACACATATCCTGGATGAAGGAACAAAATGGACACTGTGTAGAATCAAGCACGTGAGTTTATTACGCACAGCGCTGGCAGAGTGTCACCTTGCTTATTAGGCTCAGAGACACTGCCAGACAATTGCAAAAAGAAAAGGAGTACTTGTGGCACCTTAGAGACTAACCAATTTATTTGAGCATGAGCTTTCGTGAGCTACAGCTCACTTCATCGGCTTTTTGCGAATACAGACTAACAAGGCTGTTACTCTGAAACCTGCCAAACAATTGATTACAGTGGATTATATGGATTTTCCATGGGCGGAGGCAAATGATGGGGTAGGTAGTCCCAAGCCCCTGGATAGTGGAGATCCACAGGGGTCAGTCCTTGGTCTGATATTATTCAATAGTTTCATTAATGACTTGGTAACGGAATGTACTCCTGAGGGAATTCTGCACTTTAAAAATTAAAAATTCTGTGAGCAATATTTTAAAACTTCTGCACAAGTGGGCATATTTTATTTCTCAAAAAAACAAAATATAATCATGTTGGTTTCAATTATTTTGGTAATTTATTTCAAAATACCTGTCAGCAAGTATGTCTGTAACAATACAGACAACAGAAAAGGTTCCAGAAATGGTTTTCTTAGGCAAATAAATTCATTAGTAGGCATATTAATACAGAATTTTGAGTAACATTTCATTTAAACTACAAAAAGAAAAGGAGTACTTGTGGCACCTTAGAGACTAACCAATTTATTTGAGCATAAGCGTTCGTGAGCTACAGCTCACTGTAGCTCACGAAAGCTTATGCTCAAATAAATTGGTTAGTCACTAAGGTGCCACAAGTACTCCTTTTCTTTTTGCAAATACAGACTAACACGGCTGTTACTCTGAAACCTGTCATTTAAACTACAATACAGAAATGTATTTCCCGCACCTTTCAGAAGCTGTGCAAAGTCTTGGGGGTGTCAGGGGTAATGGAAGAGCTGAGGTAGAGGGAAGTAATTGCTCTGAAGGAGCCTGGGAGTGAATCTGCAGGGGTGTTGGGTGTTCATGGGAGAAGTATGGAACAGATTTTTTTTGTGGGGGGGAGGGATTCTTAGAGTTGGGGAGCCTCCCCCATGCTGACCCCAGCTGACCCCTAGCCTCTCCCATTCAGTCAGGCACATCTGCTCCATCCCCATGTGTCCCTGCACCCCCACTCTCCATTCAGCCAGACATATATGCAAATGTCCCCATGTGACCCTGCACCCCTACTCCCTCCTCCCACCCTGTCCCTGCACCCTCACTCACTATTCAGCCAGGCATAGTTGACACTGCCCCCATCAGTCCCTGCACCCCCACGTGTCCCTGCATCCCCACTCAGCCACTCTCACTCCCTTCATCCCCATGTGGCCCTGCACTCCCCCCGCTCCTGTCTCCACATGGCTCTGCACTCCCATTCAGCCCCTGGCTCAATGTTGTCACCCCACTAGCTCCTAGGCCCCTGCTCCAGTCTGTCCCCCCTCACTAGGCCTTCTGAACCCCAGTCTGTGTGACCCCTCAGCAGCCCTGTGTACCCTGCTCTGTCCATCCCCCCATATCCTGTGCATCCTCATCTGACCCCATGGGCAGGGTGCTGTGAGGAAGGCAGCCTCTACCCCCTCCCTTTCCACTGCTGGCTGCTCCAAAGCATGAGCCGGCTGCCCTCTCTTCTAGTGCCACATCAGTCCCTGGTGGGTGAAAGGTTTAATTGCAGTCCCCATCAGAATCAATTATTCTGCATGGCACATTAATTCTGCACTTGCACAGTGGTGCAGAATTCCCCCAGGAGTGGGAATGGAGAGTATGCTTGTAAAATTTGCAGATGACACCAAGCTGGGAGTAGTTGTAAGCACTTTGGAGGACAAGATTAGAATTCAAAACAACCTTGACAAATTAGAGAATTGGTCTGAAATCAACAAGATGAAGTTCAATAAAACAAGTGCAAAGTACTTCACTTTAGGAAGGAAAAATCAAATTCAAAACTAAAAAAATGGGGAATAACTGCCTAGGTAGTAGTACAGTTGAAAAGGATCTGGGAGTTATAGTGGATCACAAATTGAATATGAGTAATGTTCTTAATCTATACTATAAGGGTAATTAAGTTCTGGAATAGGCTTCCAAGGGAGGTTGTGGAATCCCCATCACTGGAGATTTTTAATAACCAATTGGACAAAAACCCATCAGGGCTGGTCGAGGTTTACATGGTCCTGCCTCAGCACAAAGGGCTTGACTTGATGAATTCTCAAAGTTCTTTCCAGTCCTACATTTCTATGAGTCTATGATTCAGTTCCTGTAGAAGAGAAGAAGAGATGATGGCGATAGCCAGGGACCAGAGTCTAAGGAAAAGTGAGGATGATGTACAGGGGACTGCAAGAGAGAACATAAAAACAGATTCATACCAAGACCAGGTAGAGACAGAGCTATGTGATCAGGGACTTCATACTGAGAAGAATCAGCAGGCCTGTCACCAAGTCTGGAGAACAGAAGTGTGTGCTGTCTACTAAGGAGCAAGGGTACAAGATGTGGACCTGAGGCTGAAGAGGATCCCTGTGGGAGTGGGGAAACATCCACTGATTGTTCTGCATGGTGGGATGAATGACACTGCTAGATTCCCACTGGAATGGATCAAGCACTTTGCTCAGCTGGCGAAGACGCTTAAAGAAATGGAAGCTCAGGTGATTTTTAGTGCAATACTTCCAGTCCCTAGAGAAGGAGGATGAAGCTGTGGGGGAGGGATTTCTCAGTGGTTTGAGCATTGGCCTGCTAAACCCAGGGTTGTGAGTTTAATCCTTGAGTAGGCCATTTAGGGATCTGGGGCAAAAATTGGTGATTGGTCCTGCTTTGAGCAGGGGGTTGGACTAGATGACCTCCTAAGGTCTCTTCCAACCCTGATATTCTATGATAATGAAGATCAACAGGTGGATCAAGGATTCGTGTTATGAGGAAGGTTTTGGGATAATCTACCATTGGGAGTTTTACCATTTACAAAAAGAAGACTCTCTTCAACTGATGGACTCCACTTGAGTACTTGAGATATTAATCTTCTGTCAAGGCTGGCATGGTTTATAAGAAGGGCTTTAAACTAGCAGATCAGAGGAGAAGGTTGGGAGAGACTTGTGAAATCTCCATGACTCGCTTCAATACGTAGGAACAGGAAAATTAGCGACAGTAGTCAGAGATAATGGAACACCACAAGCTAGAAAACTGGAGGAGGTCTGAGGGAAACAACTGAAATGCTTGTACATGACTGCGAAGAGTCTAGGCAATACAGTGGAGCAGCTGGAACTACTGGTGCAGGAGGTCAAATGAGACTGTATAGGGATTACAGAATCATGGCGGAATACACTCATGAGTGGAAGACAGGGTTTGAAGGGCATGTGTCTTTAGGAGAGAGAGGAATAAAGGTAAAGGAGGTGAGGGTAGGGTTGTACATCAACGAAGCAGTAAATGGTAAAAGAAATATGAGGTGATAATTATAACCATAAATGCCACTTTTTGCCAACTGGCAAAAGGGACATCCAACATGCTGTTGTCGGACTATTTAGCCAAATAGCATCTAGCCAGGTAGCATGTAAAAACTGGTAACACACTGGTCATGAATATCATTGTGTGGTGTAAGTATGGGTTGTTCAGAAAGAAAGAGTTACGTATGTGTGCTGAGAATGTTATGTTTTGGAGGCAGGTTATAAACAATCCTGGACTAGACAAAGGAATGTGGATTTATGTGTTTGTGCGGCTTGAATAAAGACCCAAAGGATGATGAAAGTACATTTATATCTAAAGTAAATACCGTGATTAAGGCAATCGAGAAAGCAAATTGACAAGATGATAAGATAGCATGATGTCTGCACCCCAGTGGGGGAGAAGAACTCTGTCTGGGGTGTACACTTCAAAAGTTTACTGACAGAGAATCCCTTAGTTATCCATCACATAGAGAAGAAAGGGATCTACACCCTCTGATATTGTGAATGGTGGATCATCCTGCCTCAGGTTTCAGAGTAACAGCCGTGTTAGTCTGTATTCGCAAAAAGAAAAGGAGTACTTGTGGCACCTTAGAGACTAACCAATTTATTTGAGCATGAGCTTTCGTGAGCTACAGCTCACTTCATCGGATGCATACCGTGTATTACCATATACACGGTATGCATCCGATGAAGTGAGCTGTAGCTCACGAAAGCTCATGCTCAAATAAATTGGTTAGTCTCTAAGGTGCCACAAGTACTCCTTTTCTTTTTGCGAATACAGACTAACACGGCTGTTACTCTGAAACCTGTCAAGATAAAAAAGTCACTGTCTTATGAAATTTTAGTTTGTGCTGACTTTGCTAATACATTTTATATATCTTGTTGTAAAACTAGGCAAGTATCTAGCAGAAATCAGTGTATCTCCTGGAAGACCTCTGCATACCCCCAGGGGTATGTGTACCCTTGGTTGAGAACCACTGCTGTAGTAGATCCAATTCCTCCAAGAATTGGTAGCCAGGTTGAAGGGAAAAAAATTCTGTTGACTTAGCACTGTCTACATGGCAACTAATGTCAGATTAACTATGCTGCTCAGGGATGTAGATTTTTCACATAATCTGTTTGGGTCAAAATTGCTTTGGGGAAGGAAATGTAAAAAAGGCTATGTTGGAAGAGCGTGAGGGGTCAGCTATAGATGTCCAAGGTAAAACTCAACTATGGATAGTGATCTATCTAATATGATTAGAGAAATCTTTACTTTGGGGAATTTTGTCATAATGGGAGATGATCTTCTTGGATATAGATTGGAGAATAAATGCTAGTGGGGCCCAGTTATGCTTGGGTGTGATAGAGGCAATTTTAAACTTGATTTTAGTAAATAGTGAGGACATTGTAAAAGAGCGGGTTGTAGGAAATAATTTTGGATTAAGTGATCATGAGTAGCTTCACTTTAAATGAAATCGAAGCTTAATCAAAGCCAAGTTGTCAACTATGGAAACTTTTTGATTTTAAAGGGGCACATTTTGGGAAATTAAGGGAATTAGTTAAAGAAGTCAGCTGGACTGAAGAGCTCAAGGATTTATTTGTAGAAGAGGCTTGGAATTTCTTCAAATCACCTATACAAAAAGTATCAAAAATTTGCATCCCATGAAAGGAGAAAAATTTGTCTGGAAATGCTCCAGTCCCAGTTGGATGAATAACCACCTCAAAAAGGTTATTAGGAGTGAGCAGAGAGCCATTAGGGATTGGAAAAAGTGGTTGACCAGCAAATAAAGCTACATCGTGCAGGTTAGAAAGTATAGGAATAAAGTGAGAATTGCTAAAAGTCAAGCAATTATTAGCTCTTGTTGAGGAAATTAAAATAAATAAAATGTTTAGTTATATACATCAAAAGAGAATAAAGAAGGATGAGGCTGGGCTGCTATGCAGTGTGGATGGGAAGGAGATTAACGATAATCTAGGTATGGCCCAAAAACTAAATGAATCCTTTGACTCAGTTTCACACGGAACATGTGTGTGAAAGGCAGAACTGCTGTTTGGAATGAATGTCTGGAAATGGAAATTTCCACATCTGAAGTTCAAGAAAAATTTAAAGAGCTTAATGTATTCAAGTCAGGGGGACCAGATAATTTCCATAGTGGGAATACTGAAAGTACTGCTAGTCCAGTAGCAAAGATTTTTTTAATAAAACTATCTATTTGGGGCTAGTACCAGATGACTGGAGAATAGCAAATGCTATACCTAAATTTAAGAAAGGGTAAAAAGGTGATCTGGGCAATTAAAGACCCATTAGTCTGACCTCAGTAGAATGCAAGGTTTTAGAGCTGATGGTGAAGGGACGCACAATTAAATTCATAGTGGTAAATGGCAAAGGCGATGTCATGCAACATGGGTTGACCAAAGGTAGATCAGGCCAGACTAACCTGATTTTCTTCTTTGAGAAAATAACTGATTTTTTAGGTAAGGGAAGTGCAGTGGGTCTAATATACTTGGACTTCAGTGTAGCATTTGACATGGTACCACCTGGGAAATTATTAGTTAAATTCGGGAAGATGGATAGAAGCATGGTAAGGTGGATAAAGAATTGGCCAAAGGGAAGATGGTAACAGGTTGTTCTGAAAGGTGAATTATCAGTCTGGGGAGAGGTTACTAGTAAAGTTCCTCAAAGATTGGTCTTGGGACCAATCTTATTCAACCTTTTTATTAATGACCTTGGCACAAAAAGTAGGATTGTGCTACTGAAATTTGCCAGTGGTACTAAATTTTGGAGGCATCATCCATACAGAGGAGGATCAGAATATTATTCAGGAAGATCTAGAGGACCTTGAAGACTGGAGTGACAGAAATGGGGGTGAAATTCAATAGTACAGGGGATGGATCACCTGATGATTACCTGTTCTGTTCATTCCCTCTAAAACACCTAGCATTGACCACTGACAGAAGGCAAGATACTGGGCTAGACGGATCTTTGGTCTGACCCAGTATGGCCATTCTTATTTTCTTATGTACAAGTACAAGGTCATGCACTTAAGGTCTAATAATAAGAATTTCTGCTACAAGATGGGGGCTTATCAGTGGACATGACAGACGAGGAATAGAGACCTAGGTGTGTGGGGCGATCACAGGATGACTATGATCCATCAATGTGATTCAGCTGTGGCAAGTGCAGAGCCAGAGAAGAATTAATGCCATTCTACAAGGCACTGGTAAGACCTCCCTTGGAACACTGTGTACACTTCTGGTCACCCATTTTCAAGAAAGATTCACTTACACTGGAACAGTTGTGGGGAAGAGCCCCTGGGCATCCCAGTAGAATGGAAGGTCTGGCTTACCAGAAGAGACTGGAAGCGCTTGGCTTGTGTAGTCTTACGAGCAGAAAGCTGAGAGAGGATCCAGTAGCTCTCTGTAAATACGTTGGGGGTATTTATACAGAGCTACTTAAGCTAAAGGATAATGCTGGCCCCAGTGGTACTGGAATGTGCTGAAAGCCAGTTGTCCCCAGTTACCTCATGCCCCCCTTACCCCTATCTGCACCCCCACCCCAGAACTGGGGCCAAGAGCGGGGCTGTGGCTCCGGGGGGGGATGCAGACAGAGGCAAGGGGGGCCTGGCTGGGACCATAGCTGGGCTCCGGGGCATGGGGCCAGCGGAAGCCGGCACCCCGTGTGCAGGGATGGGAGCAGAGTCCCGGGTGTGGGTCATGCAGCCAGGACTAGGGTGACCAGACAGCAAATGTGAATAATCAGGAAAGGGGGTGGGGGGTAATAGGAGCCTATATAAGAAAAAGACCCAAAAATTGGGACTGTCCCTATAAAATCGGGACATCTGGTCACCCTAGCCAGGACCTGGGCGGAGGGCTGGGAGCGGAGCCTCGGGTGCAGGTCCTGCAGCTGTTACTCAGCAGCAGGGCCAGGAGCAGCGTCCCCAGACTGGCAGCACATAATGATCTAGTCTCCTGTGGGTCTCATCTAAAGTGGTCTCATTTCCACTCTTGGGGTGAGTGTGCGGGTGCTGGGTGGCGTAGGTGGACTGTGCTATCCAGGTTAGGCTAGGTGATTTGGTGGTCCCTATGACTCTATGATGTTATTTGACAGTATCACCGCGTGTAAGCTTTTCACAACACCACGGTACGCATAGCACGATTCTGCGATGTGACACGATGACTTTGCAGTGCAGGTTTGTCCCTGTGGGAGTACACCAGCTGGGTTTTGTGATGCGTGTCCTCTGAATACGCAGAGACACACAGAACGTACATAGGAGGCAGAATATGACACTGAGCTTGTTTTGGTTTTTAACTTGACTATGCTCCTGTAAAATCTAAACTGGTTAATGTCCGCTGCTCAATTTCTCAGCACCTTTGTAAATCCAAGTCCATTGCAGAGGTGTCGCAAGCAGTTGCCTCCCCTTTATTTTATTGGATGCCCGAGAGACAGCTTTTTTGCACAGATTAAAATTTTACGTAACCTCACAAGGACTGGCTCTGAATTTCATTTGACTCTCAATTAAAATAAATAAATAAATTGACAAGATGCAAACAGTGCAACCACCTCTTTTCTCAGTGCCTCTCGACCTGAAGCATTTTGCATGCTAATCAACAAACTTCCTATCGATACCACTTTCATCACAGGCAGATGAAAAGTGTCCCCAGTGGCGGCAGAAGGCAAAAGGCATTTAAACAAGGCACAACAAAAATACACAAGGGCATAGGATGTGGAAGGAGCAGTATTGAGTTCCACTGGAAATTGCAAGAGGGATTTAGGCAAGGAGAATGCATGAGCAACTTGGAATTTAACCAGAACACATGGGGTAATACCCTCTATTATTACAAAACCTGCCCTGGGACCTTCAACTACCACAGCCAGTCAGAATAGGTTTTATGTCTCATCCAGAAGATTTAGCTTCAGCAGCAACAACTCCCACGAACATGATCTAGTCCGATCTGTTTACTAATAACTTTTAGACCCCTGGCACCTGCTCAGTTGGATGCTGTGTGTCTAAACATCCCCTTGTCTCTTGCTCTAGTTACTCAACATGCTCTTTTTGATGTCTTTACTCATCCTCTAAGGGTCCGATGTACCTGGGTTCTCCATGGCTATTAAAATGCTAGTCACACATTACACTTAGAAATGGTTTAGAGGGGGCTAATGAATTATCAACCAGTGCCTGAATAATGGGTTAACTCAATTGTCCAACAGATGGCTTCAAACCATGGTGGAGCCCCATCTATGACATATATTCCCTATGTATGTAGCATAGGAAGTACAGGAATCACTGAGTAGCCCCTTTAAAGATGTTTATAAATGTACCCTCAATAGACAGCAGGATGAAACACCACTAGGGGTTGGGACCAGCATTTTATTCTCTGTTTGCTCAGCGCCAAGCACAATGGGGTCCTGGTCTCTGACGGGGGCTCCTTGATGCTATCGCAGCATAAGAAATAGAGGGGCCTACCTAACGCGCGCAACACAGGGGCTCTCTTCCTCGTAGCCCGTAGGGTACGATGATGTGTGCTAAAAGAGCTGTGGCACAGCGACCACTGGCCCGGGTCAGCTGTCTCGGACTCGCGGGCTTGGGCTGCAGGATTATAATGATGCAGTGCAGATGTTCAGGCTCGGGCTGGAGACCCTGCGAGGAGGGAGGATCTCTGAGCCCAGGCTGCAGCCCGAGCGTGAATGCTTCCATTGCAATTTTTCACCCCCCAGTCCAAGCCCTGCAAGCCTGAGTCAGCTGACCCCAGGCTCTGAGACGGTGCCATGGGGGGTTTATTACAATGTAGACATAACCCATAGTTACAGTCAGCTTAAGGTGCCCGAGGTAGAGCTTAGAGATAAGGCAACTGCTGTCACAGACGATAACGTTTGCTTTTGCCGGTGGGTGCTCCTCTTTGCCCCTCCCCCCTGTGAGCAGTGGGTGGGATCTCGGTACGGGAAAAAGCCAAGCGGTGATAGGTCATCGGGATGGAGCAGCAGGCGGGGCCTTGGGGAGAAGAGACCAAGCAGGGGCGGGGCAAGGGGCAGGGCCACGGTTCGGACTCTGGGGCCCACAAAAGATTAATCTGGCCCTGCAGGTGCGGAGCACCCCTATCTTTTTCAGTGGGTGCTTGGACCCCGGAGCACCTACGGAGTCAGCAAGTATGGCTGCTAGTAAAGTGTTCTCTACTTGACTTTGGAATGGGGCTGCCCCATCCCCTTGCTCTGAAACGGACCAGAGATGTTTTCACCTTCATTGTCTGCTACGCATCTTGTCTTTCTCTCTAAGCTTTGGGGAGGAAGTACACAGTCTCTGGCACTTATTGTTTCCTCTCTTATTTGTTACCATGTTTTATGGATCAGATGGATTCTAAGTTCTTTCAACGCCTGGAGCTCAGGATAGGCACAAAATCAAAACTGAAATAAAAAACCCGCCATGAAGTCATAAAACCCACATTCTTCAGTCACTAAGTGAGAACCCGTATGCATCAGTTGCTCACGAGGCTGGGAGATTGACTGGCTGTAATATGCACAGTCAGAACCTAGCACAGCTGCGCTGTCCCATCATAAATATTTGACAAAATATCTGTTGCAAGCTCCCAGCACAGAGGCAGGGAAGTATTGATACAGAATGTTTCCAATAGCTTAGTTTAGCCAGTAATCTGTGTGACACAGAAACCCACCTCTGAAAGTCAAAACTCACTCGCTATTTCCCATTTCTCTTCGCTAAACATAACAGGACCTTCTGTGAATAAATCTCTTGTGTAGCACTCTCCTTGCTAAGTATAAGTGCTTCCTGCTTATGCTATGAAATTCTCCCATCAAACAGCTTCTGAAGAGCTGCAATCAGGATTACAAAGGGAGTATACTCTGTTTCATTTTAACAAATGTTGAGGGGTTGAATTACCAGGTAAGTGAAAGCCATGAAAAAAAAGGGACAAGAGTTTGATTCAGAGTGCTCAGGGCATAAAAGTCCTATTAGATAACTTTAAACTTCCTGGACATTCTATAACAGATTTGAAAGTAGCTATGCTTGAACAAAAATACTTCAGAAACAGACTTCAAAGAGAAACAGCAGAACTAAAATTCATTTGCAAATTTAACATCATTAATTTGGACTTGAATAGGGACTGGGAGTGGCTGGCTCATTACAAACGCAGCTTTGCCTCTCCTGGAATTGACATCTCCTCATCTATTATTGCGAGTGGACTACATCCACCCTGATCGAATTGGCCCTGTCAACACTGGTTCTCCACTAGTGAGGTAACTTCCTTCTCTTCATGTGTCAGTATATTTATGTCTACATCTGTAATTTTCACTCCATGCATCTGAAGAAGTGGGGTTTTTACCCACGAAAGCTTACACTTAGATAAATCTGTTAGTCTTTAAGGTGCCACCAGACTCCTTGTTGTTTCTACTAGATAACTAACATTTTTAAAGCACCAGTGGGCTTGTGAATAAATAACACTGAGGAGTGGTACATGCTGGAGGGAGAAATACACATTTTTTTTGCTGGAAGACAGCTTCACCCAGACAAGACTCCGGCTAAACTCTGCAGGATTCTCCTTGACATTTGGGAGACTTGGAAGATGGCCCCCAAAGGGAAGGGTACAAATGTTCTTTGTTTCATCGCATCTTGGACCTTTTCCTAATGAGCACCAGAATTCATTCAATTAGCCAAGTTTCTCTGGGAGAAAAGGTCAGCCTTATTTCCCTCTTCTGTGGACAGCCTGAGGACCAGAGCGTCAGGAAAATGAGACCCCTAGTCAAAAATAATGACGTGTGGCTGAGCAGACTCATCAGAAGTACCTTGGTGAAGAGAGTCAGCTCAAAGGTTAGGCAGGTTTTTGTGTCCAGACTGTGTCATTAAGTTTGGCATGTAACTGACGTATTCCAACTTGAGGTGAATAGCTCCCATGGGTCTCCAGGCTTTGCCCTTTTGTTAGAGTTGACAAGTGCAGCTGTTGAAAAAGCTGTTTCTCCTCTCTCTCCGCCGCCCCCAGATCTAACAGGTGCTGCTGATTTTCCATACACAGAATAAGTGATCTGGGCTGAATTCATCCCCCAGGTCTATGCTAGCTGTCTAACGCTGGTAGCAGAGCTGGGGAAATCCTAGGTGCCCTTGCTTTGCACCATTACAATAGTGTTTTCTTATAAAGGAAATCCCAGGTGGATACCACCTCCCTCTGTACTCTGGAGCAGGTCACATGACTTCTGTGTCTCAGTTTCCCTTCTGTAAAAGGCAGATATTGATACATACTAAACTATCTCACAGAAGTGTTGGGAGGATTGGTGCTAGGAAATCATGGGAGGAAAAGTGATATGCAAGTGCTAATTATTATGATTTCATTGTATTATGCTCTTTGGGGCTGGGGTTGTCTTTTTGTTCTGTTTGTACAGCACCTACGGCAACGGAGGCCTGGAACATGATGGGAGGTCCTGGGCACCACTATAATATGCCAAATAGCAATGAAAATGTACAGCACCTGGCACAGTGGAGTCCTGGTCTATGACTGAGGCTCCCAGGTGCTACGTAGGGGAATCCAAATAATAACGATCTGCCAATTATCTGGTGATAGGGTCGGGCCGGATGGCTACAGGAGAGTAATAGAAGGCAGATATATTAGCCCCAGATTAAGTAGGTCCCTTTTTCCTGGGTAAGGTAACAAGGAAGGTTCCAGAACAATCAGGAACCTTCTGGAGACAATTAAGGCAGACAGGCTGATTAGAACACCTGCAGCCAATCCAGAAGCTGCTAGAATCAATTAAGGCAGGCTAATCAGGGCACCTGGGTTTAAAAAGGAGCTCACTTCAGTTTGTGGTGTGCGTGTGAGGAGCGGGGAGCAAGAGGCGCTAGGAGCTGAGAGTGAGAACACGTACTGTTGGAGGACTGAGGAGTACAAGCATTATCAGACACCAGGAGGAAGGTCCTATGGTGAGGATAAAGAAGGTGTTGGGAGGAGGCCAAGGGGAAGTAGCCCAGGGAATTGTAGCTGTTGCACAGCTGTTCCAGGAGGCACTCTAGACAGCTGCATTACACAGGGCCCTGGGCTGGAACCTGGAGTAGAGGGTGGGCCCGGGTTCCCCCCAAACCTCCCAACTCCTGGTCAGACACAGGAGGAGTTGACCTGGACTGTGGGTTCATGAAAACGGCCAGACTGAGGGCTGCCGTGAAGCTCCAAGGCAAGCAAATTCACCAATAAATGCAAGACCCACCGGGGTAGAGGAGGAACTTTGTCACAACTGGTGTGAGCAGTGGGATCTGGTGTCCACAGCGTGGCGGAAGAAGGAGGGTGTTGGGAGGGGGGAAAGGGAGAGGGTTTATTTTTTTTCACCACAATGGAGGATGTGGGAACTGATGCGGGAACTGATATAAGCCACGGCTGCCCAACAGGAGGCTACCCGTGTCCAGGCAGCCGCCCAACAGGAGGCAGTGTGGCTGCAGCAAGAGACTAATCGCCTGCTGATGGACCAGGCTGCTCAAACCGGGCTATGTTGCAGAAACTGGTAAACCAGGTAAAAGCCCTTACAGAGCTGAACCGTGGCCATGATGGGACGCAGATCATGCGGGCCAGCAATTGGCTGCAGAAAATTACGCGGGAGGATGATGTAGAGGCATACCTCCTGGCCTTTGAGAGGACAGCCCTGCGGGAGACTTGGCCCCGAGAACAGTGGTCTGGCATCCTCGCTCCATTCCTGTATGGGGAGGCCCAGAAGGCCTACTATGATTTGCCTGAAGAGGCTGCAGCAGACTACCCCCAACTGAAAGCAGAGATCCTGGCCAGATCTGGGGTAATGACCACAGTGCGGGCCCAACGATATTGTAAGTGGAACTACCAGGAGAACAAAACCCCGTGGTCCCAATTATATGACCTCATCTATCTGGCATGAAAGTGGTTACGAACTGAGTCCCGGAGTCCGGAGGAGATACTAGAAGTTCTTGTCATCGACTGGTACATGAGAGGACTACCGCCAGATCTTCGCACCTGGGTAAGCCAGAATGAACCCTCCACCTACGACGAGGTTGTCGTGCTGGTAGAAGGGCAAAGGACGGCAAGGGAGCTGACCCAACCAGTTAAGGAAGAAGCACTCCGGGTTAAACTAGCAGCACCAAGCCCTAGAGCTCGGGTGACTGGGCCACCAGGAGAGCCCAGGTGGAAAAAGAGAGGGGCTGAAGGCCCACCAGAAGCCACAAAGGGGGAAGAGGATCATGATGTTAGACTACCCAAACCGAGCGACTGGGAACACCTAGGGCTCCATACAGATGTTACGCCTGTGCGGAGTGGGGACACATAACTGCACAGTGTCCCAATGCCGAGGAGCCTATGCAGTGTACACCAGACCAGTGAAGCTAAATGGGGTAGAGACCACAGTGCTGGTTGATTCGGGGAGCGCTATCACGCTTGTCTCGGGGAAGCTCGTGAAGCGTAGTCAGCTGCTGTGGGCTAAGCATACGGGGATAACATGCGTCCATGGGACAGTTGGTTATTACCCCCACCATCCCAGTAAAAATCGAGATTCAGGGGAACACTACTGAGGTAGCAGCAGGTGTAGTCCCTAAACTCCCATACCCGGTACTCATAGGGAGGGACTTCCCAGGGTTTGGAGACTTACTCCCAGTAGGGGAATTGGAGAAAGGGGGAAGCCCTGAAAGTAGTGAGGCATCCACAGTAGACTGTCAACCTCCAACCTTCTCTGAAATATCCTGAGATTTGTTCTCCACTCCCAGACAGTGTAGAAAGACGAAAAGGGAAAGAAGGGTAGCTAAGGCCTTGGGAACCCGAATACTGGCCCAAAGCCAGAGGGTTGCTCTCGTAGGTAGGCCGACCCGAGCAGCTGAAAAGGAGGCCACCCAGGAGGGAGAAGTACCCGAGTCTGACCCACACCCTAATGCCTCTGAACCAGTAGAGGCAACAGAGACTGGCCCCCTAGATCTCGGGCAGATTAGCCCTGGGAGAGGACATTTTGGACGGGACCAGGCTGAAGACCCAAGGTACGACAACATTAGGAAGGAGGTGACTGAAATAGATGGGGTCCCCGTGGAAGGGAAAACCCAGGGACCAGGACCCTACTTCATAATGAAGAAGAATTTCTTATACTGGGTTGCACCAGTACAGGGGCAGAAGGTACAGCAAATCCTAGTACCTCAAAAACACCAGAATGCTGTATTAAGTCTGGCCCATAGTCATCTTTTGGGGGGGCATTTGGGGGTAGAGAAGACCCTGGCACAGGTCCTACGACGATTCTTCTGGCTCGGAGTACATGAAGAAGTGCGGAGGTACTGTGCGTCCTGCCCTGAGTGTCAGCTGCACAGTCCCCGTCCCCACTTGAGGGCACTTTTAGTACCCCTTCCCATCATAGAGGTCCCCTTCGAGCAAATAGCCATGGACCCAGTGGGACCCCTAGAGAAGACAGCCCAGGGCCACCAATATACACTTGTCGTTCTGGATTATGCTACTTGCTACCCAGAAGCCGTCCCCCTGCAGAACACGGCCTCTAAAACGATAGCTAAAGAGTTGGTGGGGATCTTTGCCCAAGTGGGGCTACCAAAGGAGATATTAACAGACCAAGGTACCCCATTTATGTCGAAGCTAATGAAGGACCTCTGTATGCTGCCCCATATACATACCCTGAGAACTTCAGTCTATCATCCGCAGACTGATGGGCTGGTAGAAAGGTTTAACTGAACCCTCAAGGCAATGATAAGGAAAGTGGTAAGTCGGGACGGGAAGGATTGGGACACCCTACTACCCTACCTTATGTTTGCAATCCGGGAGGTACCTCAGGCCTCAACTGGGTTTTCGCCCTTTGAATTATTATACGGACACCACCCCCGTGGCATATTAGATATCACAAAAGAAATCTGGGAAGAGGAACCCAATGAGGGGAGAAATATAATTGACCATGTGTTGCAGATGCGAGAACAGATAGCCCGGGTCACCCCTATTGTATGGGAACATTTGGAAAAGGCGCAGGAGGCCCAGCGAACCCATTACAATTTCCAGGCAAAAGTCCGACAGTTCCAACCAGGGGATCGGGTGATGGTGTTGGTACCCACGGCAGAAAGCAAGCTTTTGGCCCAATAGCAGGGGCCCTATGAGGTGGTTGAACCTGTGGGGGAAGTAACCTACAAGGTGCAGCAGCCAGGACGCCAGAAACAAAAACAAATTTATCACATTAACCTCTTAAAGCCTTGGCACCAATGAGAGGCGTATGTAGTGGCCCAAGAGACCCCGATCCAGGGAAATAACATGCGGGAGCAGATCAGGATTGCAACCTTTCCAATTCACCGTACAACACTGGGCTGGAAGTCACCATGGCAATGCGGATGGCTTGTCATGAGTACACTGCCTGACGTCCCAAGTTGCCCAACCCCATAGTGTTGAGCAGAAGGGGGGATATGCGATAGGGTTGGGCCAGATGGCTACAGGAAAGTAATAGAAGGCAGATATATTAGCCCCAGGTTAAGTAGGTCCCTTTTCCCTGGGTAAGGTAACAGGGAAGGTTCCAGAACAATCAGGAACCTTCTGGAGACAATTAAGACAGACAGGCTAATTAGAACACCTGCAGCCAATCAAGAAGCTGCTAGAATCAATTAAGGCAGGCTAATCAGGGCACCTGGGTTTAAAAAGGAGCTTTGTGGTGCGCGTGTGAGGAGCTGGGAGCAAGAGGCGCTAGGAGCTGACAGTGAGAACGCGTACTGTTGGAGGACTGAGGAGTACAAGCATTATCAGACACCAGGAGGAAGGTCCTATGGTGAGGATAAAGAAGGTGTTGGGAGGAGGCCATGGGGAAGTAGCCCAGGGAGTTGTAGCTGTTGCACAGCTGTTCCAGGAGGCACTCTAGACAGCTGCATTCCACCGGGCCCTGGACTGGAACCCGGAGTAGAGGGCAGGCCCGGGTTCCCCTCAAACTTCCCAACTCCTGGTCAGACAGAGGAGGAGTCGACCTGGACTGTGAGTTCACAAAAACGGCCAAACTGAGGGCTGCTGTGAAGCTCTAAGGCAAGCAAATCCGCCAATAAGCGCAAGACCCACCAAGGTAAAGGAGGAACTTTGTCACACTGGGTTCAGGTCAACTCCATGCTCTGGGTATCCCTAAACCTCTGACTGCCAGAAGCTGGGACTGGATGACAGAGGACGGATCACTCGATAAATGGCTCTGTTCAGTCTCTCTGAAGCACATGGCACAGGCCACTGTCAGAAGACAGGATACTGGGCTAGATGGACCATTTCCAGCATGGCTGTTCTTCTCTTCTTATTGCTGTGTAGAAGGGACAATTGTGAGTTGTTGGCGGGGCAGGGGGTGTCAGTATGTAACAGGTACTCAACCTGTATGTCTCTCAGCCTTGCCTTCTGGCCAGTATCCTGAGAAGTCCTTAGAGGAGTGGTTAGTGCACAGTGATGACAACAGTTGGAGTTTTCATAGCATGTTTCATTTGTTGATTTCAAAGCTCTTTACAGAGGCAGGTAAGTGCCATTTCCATTCTACCTTGAGGAAAACTGAGTCACGGTGAGATTTAAGGGGCCACATTTTCAGAAGCTCTCAGAGCTTGATTTTCAGCTGCCCAGCACTCACACCTGGGGTTCAGTTTTCAGAAGAGCTCAGTATCTGACCAGCACAGCTCTCATGAAAATCTTAGATACATAGAGATATAGGGCTGGTAGGGACCTTAATAAGTCATCTAATCCATTCCCCCCAACCCCACTCCCACTCCCCTCCCACACACACTGAGGCAGGATTAAGCCTTGTCCTAATTGTGGACAATGCAGTGCCCATTATCCCTGCCTGAGCTGCGGCATACCCAGACCTTTCGCTTCACACCAGCCCCTTTCCACGATTCTTTGTTTACAGTTTTACATCTATAACAGACCTGCGGTGCTGGGACACTGGTCTTAACTCTCAGTTGCCTGCACTGAGCTGCGCAGCCTCTGAACCCCCCAGAACCAACTTCCTCTGGTCACCGGAGCCTCTGCTAGGGGTGCTAGAGCCACCTCGTCTTTGTGCGCCATGAGTGCTGGCCCGGGAATACAGCTGTGTGGGTATAACACCAACAGACCCCGGTCGCTGGTGGGCAGGATCGAACCAGGGGCCTCTGGAGCTTAGTGCTTGAGCCTCTACTGCATGAGCTAAACGCCAGCTGGCTCTTAGCTAAGGCTGTAGAGCAGACTCATTTTATCTCTCTCCGTAAGTGGTCTCAGTGCCACTAGATGGGACAGAACACCACACCCAGGAGGTGTGTGTGTTACACGCACACAGAGAAACGGCTTTTAAATTCCTGCCCGCACTCTGCCCGCTATTACTGGGGGTAAACTTTTGCTCATCTCCTTCTCTTTTGGACTGCAGGTAAGATTGATTCTGGCTCAGGCAAGGGCTTCTCTTAAACTTCGCGAACACCTATGCTGGGCTGTGGTTTTAATACCAGCCTTCCACGAAGATTTGGAGGAAGACTCTTCCCCATTCCATTCTCCTGCAAGAGCCACCTTCTCTGTTGTTATTATTGAACGTGTTGCAGGGAGAGGCAAAGCAGGTGAGGGCTCCATTGTGCTGGGCACTGCACAGTTAGGAAATGACAATCTTTCTGCTAAATAAGCCAGCACAAAAAACCAATTCCTCCCACTAAGAAAACTCTACAGCCTTCCTCCGTATACTCAAGTATTTGGCCATGAAGTCAAACAATCTTGAGCCTGATACTGGCTCCAAATCTTGTGGACGATCCAAGTCATTAAAATGTCTGGTCTATTTGTTCAGCGATAGCACCCTGTGGCCCGGGTACAAGACACAAAGAGAAGGAGAGCTCCAAAGAGACCTGCAGAAGAGTTCTGGGTAAACATGAAAGCTTGTCTCTATGTCCAACAGAAGTTGGTCCAAGAAAAGATATTACTCCATCCACCTTCTCTGTCAGTCTGAAAGGCAGACCCAGAGAAGACAGGACACATGGGGAAGCCAGAGGATAGAAGAAGATAAGATTTTACTTTGAACACACAAATTATGGCCATGGTAGAAGAATGTTTCAATTTTAAACCATATGAAACCTAGAAGCTCAAGAGAAAGACATTCCTCCCTCCCTCCTCCTCCTCACCAAGAAAATGGAAAATCACCCCAGTGTAGTGTGCTGGCACCAAGCCCTTTTGTGCACCACTTAAGCTCTAAACCTGGGGTTTATGTGGTGCCGTGGGGCCTGCACTGAGATCTCTGCACTGTGAGGAATGCACCCAGAGCATTTCACCCTTCTCACTCCTCCGCTGAGAACAGATCCTCGCTTTCTCTGTCTTTGCCTCTAAAGCGGACCAGAGTGAAAGGCAAAGGCAGTAAGTGGAGAAAGACAAAGTTCCCTCTTCCCAGGGCCCTGGAAGACTCCCAGTCACGTTCCCACCACACAGTCACAGCGGTTTGACAAACCGCTCTAAAAGATCTCCCGGCTCCTAGACATTGTCAACCCCGAGTCTCCATCCACTTCTCAAGAGGAAGTTAAAACATGTTCTGCCCAAGGCTCATCTGCGTTCCCTGCATAAGGGAAAATCACTTGGGAAAAACAGGAGCTACTGAGACGGTAACCCTTTGGGAAAGAAGATCTTTAGCTAAATTCTTGTTGGGATCATGCAGGATTCAAAGGAACAAATCTGATATGGATCAGTTTCAAGCTTCTTATTCTGGCCTTCAAAACCCGAGTAACTCTGCCCTGCCTAGCTATCTGAAATCCTGGCCGCATTGAGGTCAATGACAAAGCTTAAGTGGGGCCAGGGTTTCACTCCTTTCCTTTCATTACTCTTTCCTTCCGTCCAGTCCACCCACCCTCTCTGCTCCGCTCATGGAAGGAATGCATTGCTGTGTTCCAGTGTCGAGACCATCTGCTCGTAAAAGCTTCCTTCCTTCAAGGAATCCATGAGTCTCAGCCCAACTAATGTTCTTCTCTCACAGAAGATAGGACTCTGCTCAGACCCCGTACAGTGGTCACGTGTCCATGTCAGTCAATCCGCAACCTCTTATAGAATCTGGGGTCTTCACCATGAAAGATTGGACTGTCTGTTCCATCTGCCGTGTCAGGTTGGCTGCAGTGTAGTTGTAGCTGTGTCGGTCCCAGGATATGAGAGACAAGGTGGGTGAGGTAATAGCTTTGATTGGCCTCTACCAGGGCTCCACTCACCACATTGGCACTCCTGCTGGCCGTCTTGGGGATTAGTGCCTCAGGTTGGTACGCTTTTCCCAATGGTGCCTCGCCCACTCTCACTTCTGCTCCTAGACCCATGTCACTCCAAGGACCGCGGCATCCTCTTCATTACAGAGCCCCCTGGCCATGTCACGATCTATGTTCCCCCCTTCCAGGGGCGAGTGCTTCTGTCCAGTTATCCGGCCACTTCCCAGAGGCCCCAGCACCCTTTTCATCCTTTGCCTCAGCCTGCAAATCCCAGCAGCCAGTCCGGAGCTCCCTTTAGCTCTCCCAGTCCCTGCTAGCAGCACTGCTCTGTCCAGGGTACTGGTTTATTTCTGCCTGCCAGACACTCCATCCTCCATCCTTAAGCTCCAGAGAGTAATTGACCCTGCTCGGCCCTGCAGCTCCTCTTCTATGTGCCTGCCAGGCCCTGATTAGCTGCTTCTCTCAGCAATTATCTGATCGGCTGCCTTCTGTGCAGCCTTCCTAAGGCTTTATTAACCCCTTAGAAGCCAATGTGGGGCCAACGCCCCATCACATGGACCAGCTTCTGTTGGTGAGAGAGACAAGCTTTCGAGTCACACAGATCTCTTCTTCAGTTTGGCCTCAGTGGTGGCAGAACAGGAAACGTCTCCTATGTGGGAAGTCAGTTGCTGAACATCATTGTGTTTGTGTCACCTTGGACCCAGACAGTTTGGATGGGGAGCTAAGACAGGCTCCCATCAATACAAGAGAAACAGTCACACTCTGAATGGTACATAAGAACGGCCATACTGGGTCAGACCAAAGGTCCATCTAGCCCAGTATCCTGTCTTCTGACAGTGGCCAATGCCAGGTGCCCCAGAGGGAATGAACAGAACAGATAATCATCAAGTGATCAACATCAACATCTACTGCCAGGAGCTCCACACAGCAGCCAATGCCCAAAATGCCTTTTTCCTAAGAATTCCCCATTGGAAGCCAGGCAGTCTTCTGGAGAGTGACAACAGGTCAGGAGTAGATGCGGATAGCTGCTTCAGAAAGGCTTACAAATGCATCATTGCAAACAAACAAGGTGGAACTCAGGGCCCTTATCTGCGGCAGGAGATGGTAAAAATCTTATCAGAGACCAAAAGTTTGTTAATCAAAGCAGCATGTTTTGAAAAGCTGCTGACTAAAAGTCTGCCTCATCCCTATCATTAAGTGAATGGGACCTAGATCGGTAAAGTTTTAAACAGAATTTTATCTAGGCAGGGATTCCTTCAGGACAGGCCCTAGATCCTGCCATTTTTTTTGCCATCTCAACTGTTTTTTGACAGAAAATTGAGTTTTCACCTAAATGTTTGTGTTGGGGGGTTTTTTGGTGAAAAGTGTCTGCTGCCTGGGGACTATTTCAATATTTCATCACCAAAAAAAAAAAAAAAAAAGAAGAAGAAGAAATAATTTGGCTGAAAAACAAAGATTTTTCTCTTAAAACCCAGGAAAGTGTTTCCAACCCATAAGGTTGGTTGGGATAAGGAGGTTTTTTTCTCTCTCCCCCCACCCACATATCCCCCAAGCAGTGTGATGCAAAGAGACTCAGTGCCTTAACCAACCCTTAAAATGTATTCTGGAACAGCTGCTTACAGGGTACACCAGGTTCAGGTCTTTGTCCCCTACATTTGCATTCAGGAGCCTTGTGTCCTCAAAGGAATGCAGTCTTCAGCATCATATTTCCTGGTCAGTTGCCAGCTTTAGTCTTCAGCTACTAAAATAAAGCTTGAATCTTATCTTGCATATCCTGCCTTCAAACCTCTAGTGGAAGGTTCCGTGCCACCACCATCCAATCAAAGTCACTGTCCTCAGAATGTAGCTAAAGCTGTCTGGGGGTGTCCTGTCAATTCTAGATCTCTCCTTTGTAGTTTTTCTAGACAAAGTAGCCACCTGTCCATCTTTAGAGTTTCTGTCTAAGAACATCTCCATCTTTCATTTCTTTATATCGAATTGTCATAAACCAAAATGCCCCCAGGAATCACAGATGGCACAGTTCATCTAAAGTACACTCTTTAGATAGCCGAAGAGCAGTCATATCTCAGCAGAACAGAAGACTCGAGAAAAATCCAATTAATTATTCAGCCGTTATGGAGGTTAAGAGAAGCACATGGAAGAGTCAGTGCTGTCTGTCCTTCACAGGACTAGAATAGCCATTATTCCAGTCTGTATATCTGCTATACTGACCACACCTTGCAGCACTCCTGTGCCTTCTAATAGGTCAAAGACAGAAAGTAACAAGAGCTTCTTGCATTAAAATATGGAAGATCCCCCCACCTGCAGCTTGTATTTCCTCCACACCTTCAGCCATCACAAAGGTACCTCAGATGTTGTTTGCCATCTGTACAGCAACCATTACAATAGCATGTGCATAACGTGACTCTGGTGTCTGCTGAAACATGAAACACTATGCTGTCCAGACCTTCCCTGGGTGGGGTTAGATGGCAGAGGTCTTACAACAGAGGGGTCCTGTCCAACTTCAGAAGGAATGTAAGTGGAAGCAGGTTGTCAAGGTTCCTTCCCCACTCTGAACTCTAGGGTACAGATGTGGGGACCCGCATAAAAGACCCCCTAAACTTATTTCTACCAGCTTAGGTTAAAACTTCCCCAAGGCACAAAGTCTTTGCCCTTGGATTAGGTAAAATGCTGCCACCACCAAGTGTTTTAGACAAAGAACAGGGAAAGTACCATTTGGAGTTCCTTTTTCCCCAAAATATCCCCCCAAACCCCTACACCCCCTTTCCTGGGGAGGCTTGAGAATAAACAAATGAGCACAAACCCCTTGGATTTTTAAGACCCCAAAAAACCCAATCAGAGTCTTAAAAATCAGAACTTTATTAGAAGAACAAAAAAAAGATAAGAGAACAACTCTGTGAGATCAGAATGGAAGATAATCTTACAGGCAGTCAGATTCAAAACATAGAGAATCCCTCCAGGCAAAACCTTAAGTTACAAAAAGACACAAAAACCGGAATATACATTTTCTCCAGCACAGCGAATTTACAAGCCAAAACAAAGAAAACCTCAATGCATTTTCTAGCTAGATTACTTACTAACTTTACAGGAGTTGGAGGGCTTGCATCCTTGATCTGTTCCCGGCAAAGGTATCACACAGACAGACAAAAGCCTTTTTCCCCACCTCCAGATTTGAAAGTATTTGTCCCCTCATTGGTCATTTTGGGTCAGCTGCTAGCGAGGTTACTTTAGCTTCTTAACCCTTTACAGGTGAAAGGATTATGCCTCTGGCCAGGAGGGATTTTATAGCACTCTATACAGAAAGGTGGTTACCCTTCCCTTTATATTTATGACACGCCTCCCCAAATAACAGATAGAGTGAAACACTGGCTGTGATTTCTTCTTGGAGCTCTAGGAGAAGACAGAGTTAATAAGACACGTGCACCTCTAAATATACTACTAACTGTATAAAGACTAACAATATTTTCCACATCTCAAGGACGATTTTAACCAGTTGATTCTGGGAAACTTTCACGGGAGAGTGCATCAGCCACTTTGTTAGAAGCTCCTGAAATGTGTTGTATGTCAAAATCAAAATCTTGGAGAGCTAAACTCCACCAAATAAGTTTTTTGTTATTTCCCTTGGTGGTATGAAGCCACCACTGTAGCACAGCATGGTCAGTTTGCAGGTGGAAACGCCGTCCCCAAACGTATGGGCATAGCTTTTCCAGAGTGCAGACAATGGCGTAACATTCCTTTTCACTGATTGACCAGTCGTTTTCCCTCTCAGATAGCTTCTTGCTGAGGAAACACGACAGGATGGAACTCTTGATTCAGTCCTTCCTGCATTAAGACTGCTCCCACACCACGCTCGGACCCATCTGTTGTTACTAGGAATGGTTTGTCAAAGTCTGGGGCCCTCAGCACAGGGTCAGACTTGAGTGTCCCTTTAAGCTGGTTAAAGGCCTTCTGACACTCTTCAGACCACTGAACGGCATTTGGCTGTTTCTTTTTGGTTAGGTCTGTCAGTGGGGTGGCGATTTGGTTGTATTGCTGTACAAATTGCCTGTAATATCCAGCCAAGCCTAAGAAGGATTGGACCTCTTTCTTTGACTTTGGGACAGGCCACTTTTGGATAGCATCCACTTTGGCCTGTAGGGGGTTGATAGTTCCTTGACCCACCTGGTGTCCAAGGTAAGTCACTCTGTTTAGGCCTATTTGACACTTCTTAGCCTTAACAGTTAGTCCTGCCTCCCTTATGCGCTCAAAGACTTCTTGTAGATGTTCCAGGTGTTCTGCCCAGGAATCCGAAAATATAGCCACATTGTCAAGGTAGGCGACTGGATATTCTCCCAATCCTGCTAGGAGACCATCTACAAGTTTTTTGGAAGGTGGTGGGTGCATTCCGCAGCCCGAAAGGGAGCATATTAAATTCATACAGCCCAACATGTGTGATGAAGGCTGATCCTTCCTTGGTGGATTCATCTAGTGGTACCTGCCAGTACCTCTTGGTTAAGTCCAAGGTAGAGATGAACTGGGCCCATCCCAGATTCTCCAATAATTCATCTGTGCGTGGCATTGGATAGTTGTCTGGGCGAGTTACAGTATTTAGCTTATGGTAGTCCACACAAAAACGTATCTCCCCATCTGGTTTGGGAACTAGAACCACTGGAGATGCCCATGCACTGTGGGAGGGGTGGATTACACCCATCTGTAGCATATCCTGGATCTCCCGTTCTGTAGCAGTTTTAGCTTGAGGAGACACCTGGTAAGGTTGGGCTCTAATTGTCTCTGAGGATGCCAGTCTTCTTGGTATCCACCAGAAAGAGTTTCCTTGTATAAAAGTCCTCTTTCTATAACAAACCTGGATCGATTAGAAGAGCTGAGAGGCGGTGGGTTGCTCCATGCCACCATCCAAGCTCTCTGGAGGCTTTCATCTGCTTCCTTTTTGGTCTGGAACTGTTCCCTTGATGCTGGAGACAACAGTTCCTCATTGGATTGTGGATCTGGGCTTGGTTCCTCTGGAAGTGATACAGGTGATGGGGCTGTTTCCGTTGACTGTGAACCGCTCTCCGTTGGTGCACTATGTTGGGGTTCAGGCTCCGGCTGAGCCTCTTGTGTAGGGTTATCTGCTGCTGCCAGTGCAGGTTTGGTGGGGCCCTCTGGTGTTGGGTTGCAAGCACTGGATTCATTGCTGGCAATGGTTCTGGTGCTGGTTGTTCCGCCGGTTCCGGTTTTGGGACCGGCTCTGTCTGGGTCTCTGTGACTAGATCCACTACTGTTGTTGCAGACATTGACATGGGATCTGGTTCCATCACCTCTGACCGGGTCCTGGTAGAAGTTTCCGGAACAGAGCTAGGTGTGACAGCTTGCTAAGCTTGGCTGCGGGTTACCATTCCCACCCTTTTGACTAGCTTCACATGATGGCTAAGTCTTCCCCCAACAGCATGGGGATGGGGTAATCATCATAGACTGCAAAAGTCCATGTTCCTGACCAGTGCTTGTACTGGACCGGCAACTTGGCTGTAGGCAAGTCAAAAGAGTTGGACTTGAAGGGTTGAATTGTCACTTGGGCCTCTGGGTCAATTAAATTGGGGTCCACTAAGGATGCATGGATAGCTGACACTTGTGCTCTGGTGTCCCTCCACTCTGTAACCTTCTTTCTGCCCACACTCACAGTTTCCCCCTGCTCTGAGGGTATCTGGGAGGCATCTGGGCCTGAGGACCTTTGTTGGGACCCGGGTGCAATGAACTGTAATCTGTTGGGGTTCTTGGGGCAGTTGGCCTTTACATGCCCCAGCTCGTTACATTTAAAACATCGCTCAGCTGACTGGTCATTGGGGCGAGATGGGTTGCTGGAGAACAGTGTGGTGGGACGATAAGGTGTCTGGAGTGTTCTTTGGGGTGTAGTTGGTGCCTTGGGCTGTCCCTGGTAGTAGTGTGTAGTCTGAGAGTGTCCTTTCTAGTATCCGCTGAAACTGCGACCAGGGTTGTTTCTCTCTCCTCCCTCCTCCCTCCACCCATTTTGTTCCGGTTTGCCCCGCCTCTCTGGCGGTCTGGGACTGCTCGTATTGATCAGCATAAGAAGAAAGACTTCCTGCTGAGTCCATTTTCTTATCCCATAAACACTGTTTTATATCATCCTTGGACATATTCAGGAATTGCTCCTGTATCATCAAATCCTGCATTCCTCCAAAGCTAGTTACCTCATGTTCTTTGAGCCATTTATCAAACAGATCTGTCATCTGGTTTACATAAGCCACATTACTTAGTCCAGGCCTTTTCTTAAGGGTTTGAAACTGTAAGTTTCAGGTGTAACTTGAAATTGTTTTAAAACCAAATCCTTGAATTTATCATAGTCAGAAGCCTCCTCAATAGGCATCTTATTGAATATGTCCAGAGCTCTTCCAGTCAATTTTGCGACCAATGTGGTCATCTTGTGAGCTTCAGGAATTTGATGGAGTGTGCAGTCTCTGAAAGGTGAGAAAATATTCAGCAATATCACTGGATTGATCATACTGTGGACATAGTCACTCCCATTTGTGGATTGTTGGGGAAGGAACTGTTAGGGCTATTCGGTATATTCTGCTGAGCCCTTGCCTTCTCTATCTCCAGTGCATGCTTCCTCTCTTTTTCCCTATCCTCCATTTCTTTTTCTTTTGCCTCAATAGCTCTCCTATGGCTTTCTCTGCCTCTCTCGCTGCCCCCATAGCTCTCTGGTGAGAAGCCTCCTCTGCCTCCTTATTGAGTCATTTTAATTCGACCAGTCTCTGGTGTTCCTTTTCTTTCTCTTCTGCTTCTAGTGTGGCTATCTCCAGTTTCTGTTGGGCATTGCTTTCTGTAAATGGCCCTTCAGGCTGCAGTTACTGTGATTATATGAACCCAGGCATGTTACATGCCCCAGTGGAGCCAGCACACTTGGCTAGCCCTGTGATTTTATTGCAAGTCTTGTGATATTTGGTGGGGGTTTAAAGCCCCAGCTCCTGGAGTCGTGTGATTAAACGAGACTCTCAGCTTTCATTTTTTTCCAAACAACTAAGTTTCTAGCCCTTATCTTTGTGGAAAAAAGTCTTGAAAATGTAACCCAAATAAGACCTAAAGTCTCAGAACCAGAAAGCAAATAAAACAAATCTGTTGTTTTTGGGAAAATCTCACGATTTTCAGCTGAGGTTTTAAATCCTCAGGCTGACGGTGCTGCTTGTCTCAGCAGTGATACCCACTACTGCTCTTCCTGGCCCTTTTTGCTTCTCGTTATTTTCTAACATGTTTCAGAGCCCTGCAAACCGAGCAGCAGGTGTAAAGGATGCTTCCTTTGCCAACAACTCCTTGGCTGTCAGCCACAACATTACTATTATTATTCATGTGCATTGCGTGATGCCCTGGGCCCCAGTCCTGGGCTAGGACTCTATGGCAGTAGGTGCTGTACAAACACAGGACAAACAGACAGTCCCTGCCCCAAAGATCTTGCAATCTGGCTACTGCATTAGAGGAAGTGGGGTGGAAAAACCTGACAAGTGAAGCCACTTTGCCAAGATTTAAAAATCCACAGCGGTATATCAACTGCAGCTAGCAGGCTGGGCAGGATTCAGTGCTTTGATTGTGTAGATCCCATTCCCCATCTTAGTCTGTTCAGCGGGGAAACAGGAAGTAGGTACAGGATACAGTGCTATCCCCTGCAGTATCTTTGCTGTCACAAAGGTGTATAAGTAGCAGAGCTGATTTGGATTAAATTCCATGTTGCGATGCTCGTGAGCTGTCTGTGAACTGATCCCAATCTGTGCAGCCATGTTAGCTATTTGTCACTCTTGGCTTGGTCCTCTGGACAAACAGCTGGTAGATTCTTTGCAAACTGTAGCTGTCAGGAGCAGGATGATGCCTAGTCGTCAGAGCCGTAGCAGTCAGAGCCAGGAACAGCGCTGAGGGTCAGGAACCAAGCAGGGGAGCAGAGCTGGAGAAGACAGGAGCAGGACGGGGAACCAGGCAGCCACAGGAGCAATCACAGCTGCAGACATAAGCACTGAGCAGCTAATGAGCAGCTGCTGAGCTTAGAAGCATGCCCGCTAGGCCTGGTTCCCCTCACCCGGTCAGGGAGGCTGGTGAATTCGGTGGCCCTCCTGCAACCCAGCTGACCTCATTATTCTGTCAGGAGGGTGGTCTGGTTAGTCCTCCAGGGCAGTCCTGACAGCAGCTGTTGGCATGTGTGAATGGAGGTGGAGGGGTTTATTCTCTCAAGCTTCTTGGGCATCATACAACATGCTTGATGCTCACACCCATGGCAGCCTCGCCCCGCGTTCCTAAAGCACTGGCTCCAGCTGCTGTGCTTTCCGGCCACAGGAGGATTCTGGCGCCTGCTCGGCAGGCAGCCTCCCGGCCTTCCCTTTTTCTCTTCCCTCTGGATCCCAGCAAGGAAGGGGCCCCCAGGAAGTGGCAGCTATTGCAGGAAAAGGTCAGAGGCTCCCTCAGCCCCAGCCAGCTGCACCCCACTGCCTCCATCATGGACCAACAAATGTTCCCATGCACCCTAGAAACCCCAGCAACCCCCCCAGAAACTAAACACCCCCATGTATGCCAGCAACCTTAGGCCAGTGGTTCCCAACCTTTCCAGACTGCTGTGGCTATTCCATCCCCCTGAGTGACATAAGTGACACTGACATAAGCTGTAGTATGCACAGCACTATGTCGGCGGGAGAGTGTAAGGCCATCTTCACTACATGCCCTGCAGTGACGCAGCTGCACCTGTGCAGAGCTGTCCATATAGTCCCAGCCCAGGCCAGCTCTCTGCAGAAAAACTCTTGCAGGTTGAAATCTCCATAAGGGCCTGCTCAGGCAGCCCCGCCCTCCTACATTGTCTCAGTGGGGAGGGTGAGATTTGCCCTCCCTTCTCCCACCCTCATGGGAAAATCCCCAGGGCCCACTTCCAAACCTGCCCCATCCCCAGAACGGGAGCAGCTTCCTGGGAAGGCAGGGCTTTGTGTGTGGGAGCTCCATGCCTTGCCCCAGCTCCCTGGAATGTGGTTCTGTAAGGATGCATTGAGGTCTCCCATCGCTTCTGCTGTGCTATTGTATGATAGATTAACAGACAGCAGCTGTCCTCACTCCCAAGTTTGGGGTCATTTCCTCTGATGCACGTGAGGAGCGTGGGGTAATGTAACAGTGAGCTGCCATGGAGGAGGAATGTTGACCTCCCTGTGTTAGTTTCTTTATGGTGTACTTTTAACAGTTTGAATGGTTCCCAGCCCCCTGTGCTGTTTTTGTTCTTGGTTTTTTAAACTGGAAAAACTTCAGAAAGTTGGGTCTGGTTGAGAAGGAGTCCAGAAAGGCTCCATTTTTGGATTTTGAACTTTCTCAGCTGGAGGAATGAGGGTGGGGACATGTGAGCAAAATCAAATGGAAAGACAAAGAGTTGTAAGAAAATCTGAATAAAAATCCCTCCTCCTCTCAATTAATCAGGTGTCACTTGCATAGCATTGATGATGTCACAGTCCTGCCAGTTCTCCGGTCATCCATAGCATCGTCCAGGAAACGTAACCTAAACCTGAATTTCCAAAATAACAACCCAATGGGAAATCAGCCAGCATTATACACATAAATGAGCAAAAAAGGGATGAAACCTAGTGTGCTTACCTCTTCTGCAAGTTGCCTTTAGTTGAGGAGACTTGGGAGTGCTGTACTGCTGGCCAGGGCAATGAAGGTGGAATTGTTTGCCTGTTGCCCCACTGCTTTGAGACTAACAAAGGGATCAGCTTCTCCTGGGGGGGTGGAACAGAGCGATCTTTGTGGGATCAGTTGCTTGCCATTAAGCTGAATCCGTTCTAGCTGTCTTCGTCTTATTGTCGGGAGAGTTTGCTGGGTAGTTGGCAAGCAGGGCTCGCAGTGATTATGCCTTAAAGGGTTCTTCTTTTTTTTTTCTGTAATGTGATTCTAGTTTAAATTAACTCCTGGAAAGGCTGGCAGCATACCAGAGTCAACCAGACCTCACAGAAAAGGGGCACGCTGAAAAAGGTCATTTTATTTTCCAAATTTGAACTCCTGCCTGAGAACTGTGTCCTCACACGTCAGATTTCACTTCTGTTCAAGTTAGAAAGTCTGGCTAATCAAGCAAGAGTGTCGCAGCTTATCTGCCAGTGTGCAGCAAATCATCGCAGCCTTCCCAAAGGGCATGGACGGGTGCATCACACTATGCATGCTATTAGAAATATTTACCATAGCGCATGAATTCCAGCAGGACCCAGAGCTCACCACACTCATGCCAGAGCACAGTAACATGTGCATCAAAACAAGATGCTCCTCTAAGGGCTCTGAGATGAGCCGCGCTGCAGGAATGCTCAGCTCTGGCCAGTGGAGAGAAAAGGCGTTTCCATATTTAGCGCTCTTAGTGGATCAAACTTTGGTGATGCCTGTCAAGGAGGTGGTGTACACTAGAAAATTAGATTGACCCAGCTATGGTGCTCAGGAATGTGAAAAATCCACACCCCGGAGCAGCGAAGTTAAGAAGACCTGAGTCTTCATGAATTCTTCCGTCAACGTAGCTACCACCGGGAGGTGGATTTACCTCTACCCTGAAGCGCTACAGCCTCGCAATCTTTGTTTTTATTGTGACAACCCCCCTTTGAAGGGTACTGTTATCCCTGTTGTGCGGCTGGGCAACTGAGGCACCGGGGGGTAGATCCTCAAAGATATTTAGGCTCCTAACTCCCACTGAAATCAAAAGGAGTTAGGAGCCTAGACACCTCTGAAACTCTGAGCCTAAGAGCTTGTCTACGCTACTGCGCCAGGTCAATCTAAGATATTCAACTTCAGCTACGTGAATAGTGTAGCTGAAGTCAACATACTTAGATCTACTCACTGCGGTGTCTTCACTGTGGTAAGTCGACAGCTTGTGCTCCTCATTCTGGCAGAGTACCGGAGTCTATGGGAGAGCACTCAGCGGTCGATTTATCGCGTCTAGACTAGACGTGATAAATTGATCCCCGCTGGATTGATCACTGCCTGCCCATCCGGCGGGTAGTGTAGACAAGCCCTTAGAGTATGTCCGCATTGCAGCTGGCAGTGAGCCAACCAGGCCCCAGAGACAGACTGGTGCGAGCATGCTAAAAATAGCAGCATGGACCCTCCAGCCCAGCTGGCTGCCTTGGTCTGAACTTGGGAAGCTAGTCCGTGTCTCCACTAGAGCTGCTAAGTCTACACGGCTATTTGTAGCCTAATAGGTCAAGCAAATCTGTAAGCCCAGGCTGGGACGCTCACTCCCAGCTGCAGTGTAGACATGCCCTGAGTGACTTGTCCAAAGTCTCACAGGAAGTTTGTGGAAGGAGGAGAGACTTAAGTTCAGGTCTCCCATGTCCTAGGTAGTGCCCTGATCACTGGACCAGCCTTCCTCTCCTAGGACAGTTTTGAAAAACGAATTTCAAAACAAATAATTTCAATAGTTCTCCAATAATCACAGAGTCTCCTAGGGTAGCCAAGACCTGAATTTCTGATAATAGTTTACACACACACACACACACACTCACTCTCTCTCATATACATATAGACAAACACACACACTGCAGAGGTGGACCAAAGCAACCCTCTGTGAGTCAGGATTATTGGGTTGTGAAGGAAAACATAATTTGAGGGGCTTTTTTCCCATCACAAAGAAACCTTTGACAGCTAGGGCAGAACAAGGCTAAGGGAATGCCTAGGGTTACTGAAGGAAACTGTGGAAGAGCAGAGAATTGAGCCCAGGTCTCCAAAGCTCCCAGGTGACAGCCCTAACCACTGGGTCATCCTTCATGTCTACAGTTATTAGACAATACATTTATTATCATTGTTTAACATCCTATCACCCCATTCCCCAGCCGCCACAGTGTCACCCTCAGTTTCTAACGGAAACTTCAACATAGGGTTTTATTTTGTAATCCGTTTTGGGTTTTTTAAAGTTTGATCGGGGTTTCCCCTTCTGCTGCTGCTGTTTATTATGGGTCTTTTCACCCTGCGGGTTTAACATACCCATGCGTCCCCGAGGCACCTCTCTGCTGGCCTCTTCAGCAGCATGGAGATAAAGCGTCTCAACTTCTAAACAGCTCCCCTTTTCACCCTGTGGGTTTAACATACCCATGCATCCCCCAGGCCCTGCAGGGGAGTCTTGGCAAGGGAAGAATTCTTCTCCCCTCCCTCCCACGATCCTCTCTGCTCTTCCACTCGGAAGGAAGTAGGATGCTGTCTAAGCCCTCCCAGTGTTCCCTGGGCTGTGTGTTCTGGGTTTAGAAGCAGCTTTAACATAGTATAAGTCAAAGGAGGAGGGAAAGACATGGGGGAGGAGGCCCTTTGGAGCTCTTGCACAACCTTCCTAATGGATTAAACCACTGGGCTGGGCCTCAGGAATCAGCACTCTATTCCCAACACTGCCATTACAGTGCTGGGTGATCTCAGGCTAATCATTTTGCCTCATATGCCAAAGTTTCCCCATCTGTAAAATAGGGATAATGATACTGACCACCTTTGTGAAGCACTTTGAGATGTACTGATGAGATGCCCTAGATAAAAGCAGGGTTATTACCAAGGCATAGGACAGGCAGCTTCAATGTTGACAGCTCTTGTGATATTTGGTATTTATCTTCAGTCTGAGCTGCGGGAGCTACGTGATTTCACGAGAATCTCAGATTTAATGTAAAAAAAAATACTAAAGTAAGTTACTCACCCTGGTGATCATAGAGAAAAGTTTCAAAGCACAACCCAAGTGTATCCAAAAGGCGCCAATACCGGCAGGCAAATAAAAAGAACTGACATTTCTTCTTCTTTTTAAGAAAAAAAAGTCGTGATATTTAAACTGAACCCACCATACTCCTAAAATTAACTCCCACTGTCTTGGATATAATTCTGTCACACAGTCCAGTTTAAGGACTGTCAACAACCAGTGGTGATAAACGACGCTGTCTCAAACCAGGGATTGTGTGGAGGAGCAACGCAGTGACTGCAGTTAGAATCATTTCATTTTGCTCCTGTATCAGTGATCTGGAGGGGGACTGAGCAGCACAGTAGAGAAATTTGCTGCAACAACTAAACTGCGGAAAGCTGCAGGCACCAGAGAAGATGGAGGGTGTATAAAAATGGGAACCTAGAGAGATTAGAAAGATGAGAATTCAGCTTTGAAAAATAAAACCTAATAAATATAGATGTTCCAGGAGATAGACAGCTGGGCAGCTGCAATGCTGAAAGGGGTTTGGGGGTGTGAGTGGACAGTACGTTAGACATGAGCATGCAGTATAGCAGTAAAAAAAGCCATTCTCGTTTTGGGCAGCATATTGGTTCCCAAAGGTATCAGGTCCTGGAACAGGGTGGGTAATGGATCTAAATCACTGGTGTCCTTGAAATATTGTCTCCTATTCTGAACACTGACAAACTGGGCAGAGTTTAGAGAAGATGATGTGGGGTTTTGTTGTTGTTTGTTTTTAAAAGGGAGGCTGATGAGGAAAGATTAAAAGAGCTAAATACCATCTGCATAGCTTGGGTAAGTGACAAATTGTGGGAACATGATAACAGTGGACACATATCTTGAAAGGTGTGAACAGGAATTATTTAGGGAGGCACCAGAGAATATAACTAGATGGGCAGGGATGAAATTTAGTAAGGGAAACTTTAGCCTGTGGATTAGCTAGTCGCTGAAAATGGCTGGGGCCCCATCTCTAGGGACACTGAAATCTAGACTAGATAAAGCTCTGGGAAATTCCTATACCAACCAATTCTGCACTGGCAGGAAGATGGGCTCGGCAACTTGATAGACCTTTCCTATCTTTAATTTCTCTGATTCTCCCAGGCATAGGGGAAGAGTGTTTTGTAATTATAGAATATCAGGGTTGGAAGGGACCTCAGGATGTCATCTAGTCCAACCTTGTGCTCAAAGCAGGACCAATCCCCAACTAAATCATCCTAGCCAGGGCGTTGTCAAGCCTGATCTTAAAAACTTCAAAGGAAGGAGATTCCACCACCTTCCTAGGTAACGCATTCCAGTGCTTCACCACCCTCCTAGTGAAAAAGTTTTTCCTAATATCCAACCTAGACCTCCCCCACTGCAACTTGAGACCAATACTCCTTGTTCTGTCATCTGCTACCACTGAGAACAGTCTAGATCCATCTTCTTTGGAACCCCCTTTCAGGTAGTTGAAAGCAGCTATCAAATCCCGCCTCATTCTTCTTTTCCGTAGACTAAACAATCCCAGTTCCCTCAGCCTCTCCTCATAAGTCATGTGTTCCAGTCCCCTAATCATTTTTGTTGCCCTCCAATGGATGCTTCCCAGTTTTTCCACATCCTTCTTGTAGTGTGGGGCCCAAAACTGGACACAGTACTCCAGATGAGTCCTCACCAGTGTCGAATAGAGGGGGACAATCACATCCCTTGCTCTGCTGGCAATGCCCCTACTTATACCCCAAAATGCCATTGGCCTTCTTCGCAACAAGGGCACACTGTTGACTCATATCCAGCTTCTTGTCCACTGTAACCCCTAGGTCCTTTTCCGCAGAACTACTGCCGAGCCATTCGGTCCCTAGTCTGTAGCGGTGCATGGGATTCTTCCATCCTAAGTGCAGGACTCTGCACTTGTCCTGGTTGAACCTCATCAGATTTCTTTTGGCCCAATCCTCTAATTTGTCTAGGTACCTCTGTATCCTATCCCTACCCTCCAGCATATCTATCTTTCCTCCCAATTAGTGTCCTCTGCAAACTTGCTGAGGGTGCAATCCATCCAATCATCCAGATCATTAATGAAGATATTGAACAAAACCGGCCCCAGGACCAACCCTTGGGGCACTCTGCTTGATACTGGCTGCCAACTAGACATGGAGCCATTGATCACTATGCGTTGAGCCCGATGATCTAGCCAGCTTTCTATCCACCTTATAGTCCATTCATCCAATTCATACTTCTTTAACTTGCTGGCAAGAATACTGTGGGAGACCGTGTCAAAAGCTTTGCTAAATTCAAGCTTTCCCACCACTTTCCCCATATCCACAGAGCCAATTATCTCGTCATAGAAGGCAATTAGATTAGTCATGTGTGACTTGCCCTTGGTGAATCCATGCTGGGTGTAATGAGCCAAACAGGTTTGTTTTTTCACTACCCTGAATACTTGTCTGACTTTCCAAATGCATGTACTGGAAAGGGAAGATCTGTGTTTACCCCAACGCTAACGAAAGGCCAGCATGAGAATTGTCAGGTGGCAATTTATCCAAGAACAAACAAACAAATGGCAGGACATAGAATCATAGAATCATAGAATATCAGGGTTGGAAGGGACCTCAGGAGGTCATCTAGTCCAACCCCCTGCTCAAAAGCAGGACCAATCCCCAATTAAATCATCCCAGCCAGGGCTTTGTCAAGCCTGACCTTAAAAACTTCTAAGGAAGGAGATTCCACCACCTCCCTAGGCAACGCATTCCAGTGTTTCACCAACCTCCTAGTGAAAAAGCTTTTCCTAATATCCAACCTAAACCTCCCCCACTGCAACTTGAGACCATTACTCCTTGTCCTGTCCTCTTCCACCACTGAGAATAGTCTAGAACCATCCTCTCTGGAACCACCTCTCAGGTAGTTGAAAGCAGCTATCAAATCCCCCCTCATTCTTCTCTTCTGCAGACTAAACAATCCCAGTTCCCTCAGCCTCTCCTCATAACTCATGTGTTCCAGACCCCTAATCATTTTTGTTGCCCTTCGCTGGACTCTTTCCAATTTATCCACATCCTTCTTGTAGTGTGGGGCCCAAAACTGGACACAGTACTCCAGATGAGGCCTCACCAATGTCGAATAGAGGGGGACGATCACGTCCCTCGATCTGCTCGCTATGCCCCTACTTATACATCCCAAAATTCCATTGGCCTTCTTGGCAACAAGGGCACCCTGCTGACTCATATCCAGCTTCTTGTCCACTGTCACCCCTAGGTCCTTTTCCGCAGAACTGCTGCCTAGCCATTCGGTCCCTAGTCTGTAGCTGTGCATTGGGTTCTTCCGTCCTAAGTGCAGGACCCTGCACTTATCCTTATTGAACCTCATCAGATTTCTTTTGGCCCAATCCTCCAATTTGTCTAGGTCCCTCTGTATCCTATCCCTGCCCTCCAGCATATCTACCACTCCTCCCAGTTTAGTATCATCCGCAAATTTGCTGAGAGTGCAATCCACACCATCCTCCAGATCATTTATGAAGATATTGAACAAAACCGGCCCCAGGACCGACCCCTGGGGCACTCCACTTGACACCGGCTGCCAACTAGACATGGAGCCATTGATCACTACCCGTTGAGCCCGACAATCTAGCCAACTTTCTACCCACCTTATAGTGCATTCATCCAGCCCGTACTTCTTTAACTTGCTGACAAGAATACTGTGGGAGACCGTGTCAAAAGCTTTGCTAAAGTCAAGAAACAATACATCCACTGCTTTCCCTTCATCCACAGAACCAGTAATCTCATCACAGAAGGCGATTAGATTAGTCAGGCATGACCTTCCCTTGGTGAATCCATGCTCACATCTATTGGTGTGTCTGCCAATGAGACAGAGCTCTTCCAGAAATTAGCACAATGCATTTAGTTTCTCATCGTTTGGTCAAGCAAAGGCTCTGGCTCTGTTTTTATGAGCAATATTGGCCCTGGACCAGCTCTGCAACAATGTGGCTACCCTAGAGAATGAGTGTAGCAGCTAGCCATCTCAGTGGTATGTTTTCCTGGATGCAGGCTTTGGGAAGTCGGTCCTTTTAGGAATGGCTGTGCATCAGAGCTTGCATGGAGAGGTCCCCCGAGATGGCTGCACAATACTCCCTGCATTCTAAGCAACTCCTGAAAAATTAGCCAGGATTGAAATCAGTAGTTTGGGGTGTGGGGAGTCCAAATGTCTGAACATTTTAATGCATGTCTAGCTTGCAAATCCACTCCCCTACCGAGACAGCCCTGTTGTGTGCCTATAACCTCTCCCAGACAGACAGCATCTCAACATTTTGTGCAGAGGAAAACACATTTGACTGACTTGAAAGAGGAAGAGAAATGTAGGAGGGCAGGCAAGTGTACAGGAAGATGTGTTTGCAATCATCTGGGACTTTGGGGAAGGAAGAGCTAGATTCTGCTTTTTCACAGCTCAGCCTCCATGGGCTCAGCTCGGCTGGTACAGGATATCTAACAGCTTACCATGGACACATTCTGGGCACACAGAGGGGCATGTGGGTTGCAGAGGATGTCTGATCCCTCTGAACAAGAACAGCCAGGAATAATAGTAAGCACACGTAGTGATGAGGCAGAGACGTTGATCCAGCTGTCAGGAGCTGCAGGGGAGAAGGCTCTTGTGCACAGATGCTGGACCACAGGGAGGGATGGAAAAGTGTTTGGTGCTAGATAGACAGAGGGATCAAGGTGAGGAGTAGAGAGGCCAGGTTTGAGTTCAGATGGAGAAGCAAGCCCATGGATAGTTTTTTAAAAACAAAGGGGTGATGGAGAAAGACTCTGGACTGAGATTTGGGGGGGAGGGATAGCTCAGTGGTTTGAGCATTGGCCTGCTAAACCCAGGGTTGTGAGTTCAATCCTTGAGGGGGCCATTTAGGGATCTGGGGCAAAAATTGGGGATTGGTCCTGCTTTGAGCAGGGGGTTGGACTAGATGACCTCCTAAGGTCCCTTCCAACCTTGATATTCTATGATTCAGGAGATGTTGGTTCTGTTCTTGCCTCTGTTACAGACTTGCTATATTACCTTGGGCATGTCTTTGAACCTCTTTTTGTCCCAATTCCCATCTGCAGAGGAGGGGCAGCAATACTTTCCTATGTCTGTTGTGAGGATAAATCCAGGGAAGCCAGTAAATCAGCTCTGAACTAGATCCTGAAATGAACAGAGATGTTTGAGGACAGGGTGGTAGGCATGTTCCTTCTGCGTGAGGGAAGGCCGGGGCAGCAATTTATACTTACTGGAAACCCGAGGGCTTTGGGAGGCTAGGGGAAAAGGGAGTTTCAATAGTGAAAGCAAGAGAAGATGGAGGCCTCCATGAGACTTTGAGCTGAAGAAGATTCAAAGAGAGTGATCTATCAGGATCTGTTCATATACCACAGTGAAGGTCACTGGGTTTTTCAGTAATATTTTTATTGCTTTTCAGGGCAAGGAAATGGGACTGGGTGTGCTAACACGAGAACAGAGATGATATAAAAGAAAAGGACTGTGGAACTCACTGCCACAGAAAATCATTGACGCCAAGAATTTAGCACGGATCTAAATTGGGATTCAACATTGATATGGGTAACAAGAATCCATCATTAATGATTATACTTTTCTTTGGAAGGGATTTTAAATCTTGTGCATCAGTCTCTATTAGAGTTCAGGGTGAGATCTAATGTGGGGGCAGATCACCCCATATCTGCCTATGGGAACATGCTTACCCCTTCCTTTGCAGCAGCTGGTTCTGGACAGTGTCAGAGACAGGATATTGGGCTAGATGGATCTCGGGTCTGATCCAGTCTGGCAATTCCTATGTTCCTGTGTGGTACATATTATACATCCAATCTACAGATACACACAGCCAGGCAACAAATATACACAGACAAAACTCCAAAATGGACTCAGCACATATATCTGCTATAATTTCACTTAATCCCTATAGCTCTGGAATTAGACCTAGCACCATTAGCTTTATCTGAATTTCTTTGACTCAGAATGTCACACTCTCTTTATTACCAAGGTTACTTAAGGTTCAGCTCTCCTCAGAAATGTGGTGGTGGGGGGGGTCTTTCTTACCTGCTACGCTCCCTGGTTATAGGACTAAGACACCAATGAGCTTTTAATCCCATTAGCCATATAGAGCCCACATGGCTAAGGGAGAGGGAGCAGAGTCTGTTTATTCCCAGGTATCATCAGCAGAATTCTTTGCTAAATTCCTGTCAGTTACACAATAAGGCAATGGGATTGCATGGTTGTCTGTGAAGACCTGAGTTGCCCTGCAGCCCCCTCATTAATATCAATGGTGCGTGAACTGAAAAGCACCCAGTTTGACACTCAGAGCCCAGAGGGAGTTGGCAGGGATGGCATGTGGAAAAAGACATCTTTCCTTGTAAACAGGGTACATTTGATGCAGAACCAAGAGATGATGAACACAGAGCCCCACAGAGACTTTTTTTTCCATTGTCAGTTTTCAAACCGTCATGTAACCCAGCGTATCAGTTTTGAATGCTTGGTTTTTGGAGCCCTGGACTTTTTGCCATCAGGTTTGCTCCATGGATTCGACATAAATTCCAACCTGCAGAGGAGGGCTCCAGTACCCAGACTCTCTCTGGCTCGCTCTTCTCTAAGGTTAGAGAAAAGATTCAGGCCACTTCTGATATTGCTGAACACACATGGGCAAATCTGTTCCTTTGCTTCCATTTCCTTAGCCTCTTCCTTTAGGAGATCAAGGCCCCTCAAGGAGGCTAAGTTCAGCATTTGAGAAAAACAGCGTTCCTGCTAAATGCCATTAAATACCACTCTGTGCTAATGGAATCACCCGTGGTATTTCGCAGTGTTAATGGTTCTGCTGGCAGTAAATTGGAAGAATTAAACAATATAACATGGGGTCTCAAGCACTGATCTACACAGAGTTCCACAGCTCCACTGATGGAATTTTTTGTGATGGGCTGGACTGGGCCTTTCCTGGAGGCCTAGGTTTTCTGCCACACCCATCCCAGGAAGGAAGCAGTGCAGTAGAGGAGCCCTCCAAGCTGTCTAGAGTGGCTGCAGGGGAAGCAGCCAATCAGAGCCCAGGAGGGCCATATAAAAGGCACTGCAGCGTCAGAGACTGTCAGTTTCTTGCTGAAGCTAGAGGAGCAGATGATGCTCCTGGCTGGCCAAAGGGAATGGCAGCACCATAGACAGCTCAGTGATGGCAGGGACTGGGGCAGCGAGGAAGAGCTCCTGTCTGGCTGCTGGGCCTGAACTTAGATGAGCCCTGGGTTAAGGGTGAAGCTTTGGTGAAGGCTGGGGCCATGGGGAAGTGGCCCGGGAACTGAAAGCAGTGTAGTTAAAGGGACAGGGTGGCATGTGAATGCCATTCTTAGGGTCTCTGGTCTGGGACCCAGAGTAATGGGTGGGCCTGGGTCACCCCCATAGGTCACTGGGGAAGTGGCCTACAATTGGACAGTGATAAACGCTGAAGGGGAACTGAGCTATTTAGTGGCCCAGCTGGAGAGATGGGGCCAGAGTAGATCAAGAGGGTGAAATTATTGTCTCCGGGGAGGAAGCCCTGGTGATATGGCCTGATACCAGGGCTGGGATTGTCCAAAGACTGCAGAGGTGGGTGCCACACCATTACGAACATGCTTAATTTGGCCTGGTGTGTGCTAGGCGTGAGTGGAACCATATGGTGGCATGCGGTGGCAGGAGAGGTGATTGCTGATCTGTATCCTTCTCTAAGGCACAATGGGTCTTGTCTATGATATTTGATTGGATTTGGCTCACTCCATTGTAATAGTTGGGAAACTCTCCAGGGTGGCTGGCCCTTTGAGGGGAGCTGGGCCCACCCTCAACTGTGATGGAACAGCCACCTCTCAGCTGAGACAGATCAGGTGATTGTAAAAGCCAACAAGTGGCTCAGTTGGGATAGAGAGCTTCTGTGAGCAGGAAAGCTCTGGCAGAAAGACCCTGTGTTGAATGAGTGAGCCTGAGGGAGGCCATGAAGCAAGGTAGGACTCCCAGGAAGGGGACTGTAGAGTAGAAACCGGGGTGGGGCTGCAGCATGGAAATCTTGGACTAGATAGGCCCCTGCAGAAGACCCTGGAATGGGAGGCAGGGACAACTGATGTGTGTGTTTTATATGGAAGAAATAAAGCTGAAGCCCTGAGAATGTCCTAGACTAGACTCTGGGTGTGGTGTCACTCCTTAGCCTGGGGAGACCAACTCTGCCCAGGCCAGAGGTGGAGGGGTGTGTGTGTGTGTGTATATATATATTATGCAGAATGTTTTGTGGCAGAAAGTGGTATGTGTATCAAGTGGTTTTTATGTATACAGTAGAGCAAGTGGGGAATTTTCCATGGAAATGCCCTTTCCACAAAATCAAAGTTTTCCATGGGGAAAACTGATCTGTATACCTTCTCTAAGGCACAGTCACCTCTCCTGCCACTGCATGCCACCATATGGTTCCACTCGCCCCTGGCACACACCAGGGAAAAACTTTGGTTTTGCTGAAACTTTTTTGATTTTCTACCAGGAAAAACAAAACATTCTGTGTTGGGTCAGTTCAACCCAAATCAAAATGTTTCAGTTTGTTGAACTGACCCCAAAAGTTTCCAGTCAGTTCAACATTAAAATGCATTTCTCTATGGGGTGACATTGCCTTGTGGGAGTTGTAGTTCAGACATTTCATACCTTCGTTCTCTCCTACAGTCTGGATTTGCTGACCAGACTACATCTTCCATGATGCAATGCAGTCCCCCTCTTACTGAGCAGGGCACTGCATCATGGAAGTCACATGCATGGGAGATGCAGCCTATCAAGGTGCCAAGCCCATAAGGAAAACTGGGGCATGAGCCAACTGTGCTACTATTTTCATGAGGCAATTCCGCTCCACAGGGAAACACAATTTAATGCTGAGCTGACTAGAAATGAAACCCTTCAGGGCAGTTCAACAAACCAAAATGAAACACATTGTTTCAGGAATATCTGAACTGGACTTTTTCAGAAATATTCTGATCACGTCAGATTTAGGGTAGAACCATATTTTATAAACTATGAGGAGCTGTGATGTACGCAGTGTGAAAGCACCCTAGGGGCCAGGAAAGGTTAACAAACTGCAGTAGGTGACATACTTGGAGGAGGGGCAAAAAGGGGAGAGACCAGCTCAGCTGGGAGTTGGCTGGAACAGCAGATCTCCAGCTCTCCTAGCAGAGCTCCAGCACTCAGTCGGTGAGAGAGAGTGGGCTGGGGCCAGGAACTGACTAGCCTGCTGCCAGCCAGTGTCTCTGGTCTGCTGTGGGACTAGTGGTGTGACTTGCTACCTGTGACGTGCGTATTTTTTTGCTGAGTAAGGCTGCTGCAGGTGTAGGCAGACAACAGGCAAATGCTGCAAGCCCAGGAGTAGCCTAGTCACGGGGTCAATCCCATTGCCAGTGAAAACAATGGCAAAAATAAATCCTGTTAATTTCAATGAGATCCAGCTCAGACTGTCCCTTGAGGGTTTCTGATTCTCAGAGCCGTCCCCAGATCAGATTCCTGAGGGAGAAAAAGACACAGTTTGGTGTTACACAGCAAATTGCTAGACTTCATCCCCGAAGCCAGCAACAATTTATCTTCCCTGTCTCATCATGAAGCCACTCAATACAGATATTTATATCCGTAACCACAGTAATGGCCTTGTTTGGTTATTTATATGGATGTTCTATGGGCTTCACTAAACGTTCCATTAGTGGAAACAATAATTGAGCATTATGTAGACACACAAACGACTATTAAAATAAGAGATGATGTGAACTCATAAAGGCGAGGCTGCTCCAAATTACAGCTTGCCCAGCTCAGGGCTCCATCCTTCACCTGTGGAATCAATGGGAGTTTAAAGAGAAAAGGAGGACTTGTGGCACCTTAGAGACTAACAAATGTATTTGAGCATAAGCTTTCGTGAGCTACAGCTCACTTCATTGGATGCATTCAGTGGAAAATACAGTGGGGAGATTTTATATACACAGAGAACATGAAACAATGGGTGTTACCATACGAACTGTAACCAGAGTGATCACTTAAGGTGAGCTATTATCAGCAGGAGAGCGGGAGGGGGGGACCTTTTGTAGTGATAATCAAGGTGGGCCATTTCCAGCAGTTGACAAGATGGTCTGAGGAACAGTGGGGGATGGGATGGGGGGAATAAACATGGGGAAATAGTTTTACTTTGTGTAATGACCCATCCACTCCCAGTTTCTGTTCAAGCCTAAATTAATTGTATCCAGTTCGCAAATTAATTCCAATTCAACAGTCTCTCTTTGGAGTCTGTTTTTGAAGTTTTTTTCTTGAAGAATTGCAACTTTTAGGTCTGTAATCGAGTGACCAGAGAGATTGAAGTGTTCTCCAACTGGTTTTTGAATGTTATAATTCTTGACGTCTGATTTGTGTCCATTTATTCCTTTACGTAGAGACTGTCCAATCTGACCAATGTACATGGCAGAGGGGCATTGCTGGCACATGATGGCATATATCACATTGGTAGATGTGCAGGTGAATGAGCCTCTGATAGCGTGGCTGATGTTATTAGGCCCTGTGATGGTGTCCCCTGAATAGATATGTGGACACAATTGGCAACGGGCTTTGTTGCAAGGATAGGTTCCTGGGTTAGTGGTTCTGTTGTGTGGTGGGTGGTTGCTGGTGAGTATTTGCTTCGGGTTGGGGGGCTATCTGTAAGCAAGGACTGGCCTGTCTCCCAAGATCTGTGAGAGTGATGGGTCGTCCTTCAGGATAGGTTTTAAATCCTTGATGATGCGTTGGAGAGGTTTAGGTTGGGGGCTGAAGGTGACGGCTAGTGGTGTTCTGTTATTTTCTTTGTTGGGCCTGTCCTGTAGTAGGTGACTTCTTGGTACTCTTCTGGCTCCGTCAATCTGTTTCTTCACGTCAGCAGGTGGGTATTGTAGTTGTAAGAATGCTTGATAGAGATCTTATCGGTGTTTGTCTCTGTCTGAGCACTTGGAGCAAATGCGGTTGTATCGTAGAGCTTGGCTGTAGACGATGGATCGTGTGGTGTGGTCAGGTGAAAGCTGGAGGCATGTAAGTAGGAATAGCAGTCAGTAGGTTTCCGGTATAGGGTGGTGTTTATGTGACAGTCGCTTATTAGCACCATAGTGTCCAGGAAGTGGATCTCTTGTGTGGACTGGTCCAAGCTGAGGTTGATGGTGGGATGGAAATTGTTGAAATCAGGGTGGAATTCCTCAAGGGCTTCTTTTCCATGGCTTCAGATGATGAAGAGTTCATCAATGTAGCGCAAGTAGAGTAGGGGCATTAGGGGACGAGAGCTGAGGAAGCGTTCTAAGTCAGCCATAAAAATGTTGGCATCCTGTGGGGCCATGCGGGTACCCATAGCAGTGCTGCTGATTTGAAGGTCTCCATTGTCCCCAAATGTGAAATAGTTATGGGTGAGGACAAAGTCACAAAGTTCAGCCACCAGGTTTGCCGTGACATTATCGGGGATACTGTTCCTGACACCTTGTAGTCCAGAAGTTCCTTCCTCCCCTTTGCTATTCCAGTGCTCTGGATTGTCCCACCATTGCTTTCATTTTTGCTAACTCGCTGTTCCATTTCCATTGTCATGCACTGGCAGGTCAGTCATGTAGGGCAGTGATAGTCAGGTGAAGGTCGACATGAAGTCTTATGCCTGTATTTAGATTTTCCCAGGAACAGGTGGGAATGAATCCATGGGACAAACGGGTATTGCACACAATGCTACTGTGTTACCAGTTCAGTATGGCTTAGGAGGTGGTCCCCATGCTTTTGAGGATTGCGCCCCCACTTACCCCTATCTGTGCCACCCCAGGGCCAGGAGCGGGGCCATGGCTCTGGATTGGGGGGAGGACACAGACAGAGGCAAGGGTGCCCTGGCTGGGGCTGCAGCTGGGGGTGGGTCTGGGAGTGGGGCCAGAGCCATGGCCAGGGGCTGAGGGCAGGGGCAGGTGCAGTGTGGCTCCTCTCCCAGGCTGGGCATGGGACCAGGCACAGGGTTGAGAGCCACGGTTGGGGGCAGAGCTCGGTGTCATTCCCTCCTTATCCCCTGAGGGGGCTGGCCTTGGCCACCGTGAACGTGCCCCAACAGTTTGTGGACCTCGGGCTTAGGACCATAGATCCAGAGGGGAAGTGCGGTCTGGCAGTTTAATCAAAGGACTGGCAGTCGGATCTGAACTCTTTCCCTGGTTCTGCCACAGATTTCCCAGGGGACCTTGGGCAAGTCGATTCCTCTGTGTGCTCCCATTCCCCCTTGGGTATGACTGATTAATACATTCTTATCTCATAGGTAGCTTTGCGGCTTAATTCATTGACATTTGTAAAGCTTGTTGAGGTCCTGAAGTGCAAGGGGCCAAAGCAGGCAAAAATATCATTGCCCCAAATGTTCAAGTTTGGGAGTCTAAATTCCCATATTTAGCAGCTAAATAAAAGTGGGCTCATGGATCAGAAGTGCTAAGAACCTCCAGTTCCCACTGACTTCAACACAAGTTCAAGGCTCAGCGCTTCTGCAAATCAGCCCACTTTTATTTAGATGTCTAATTTTTGGTGCCCAGGTTTGATCACTTGGCTCCTGGTACCAGTTCTGGTGCTTCAGAAACAAAGGGCAGAATTTTCAAGCGAAAAAAAGTCTCCGAGGCCCATTTTCAAGCGAGACTTTGGCCCAGACCCTCAAAGGTATTCAGGTGCCTGACTCCCATTGAAATCACTGCTTGGCCTTTGCTTCACAAGTTCGCTGAAATGGGGCACAGACTCTCCAAAGGTATGTAGGCACCTACATCCCTCTGAAATCAATGGGTTAGATGCCTAAATGCCTTTGAGAAGGTGGACCTGAAGCATTTAGGAGCTGCTTTGGAAGTCAGCCGGATGTAGGCTCCTAAGTCATTTAGGTGCTTATGGAACTGTTAGCCTGAATGCCTGGTAGATCTCTGAGAGCATTGCTCTCTGCTGCTCTGAGTGTGGTCCCAGCTCTTCTCCCTCCTGGGGAGGTGGAGACTTTGGTAGCTCCTGTTCATGGCTGTGGGCTTGGTTCATCTCCCCCATCCTTTGCTAGCACAAGGAGTGAGGCAGTGCGGCGACCAATTCAGATATTTGCCACCTCATATAGTTGCCACCAGCCCAAAGGATAGAGTGTAGGCATCATGGTGCTGGCATTGCAGCTGGTAGGCTCGGTGCGACCATGTGCACTGGTGGACAACAGTACAGGTCGGGGAAATAAATGTTTCCTATTGAGATCATCTAATAAAAGAAAAGGCTGTTGTAGCTGCTAGACAGGAAGGCTGAAGGAACGTTGCCATAGCAGCAGAAACTCTGATCTGCCTAGTTTTGCAACTTGTGTAAGGAGAAATCATGGATGTCGCTACAGAGCTATCTATTCCTTCCTCCCTGGGAGGGCAGTGCTGGCCTGACCCTGGTGGGGTGTTCTCTGCTGCTGCCTTGGGGAGAGTCTGGGCCCCAGTGCAGTGAACTTGAAAAGCAAAGGCTGTGAAATGTAAAGGTTGCACCTTCCCACTGAGCCTGGAGTAGAACGCAGATCTTGTGAGCTCCACCCATTAGGCCATGCTGTCTCCTGGGTCGCATGGACATCTGTTCACTGAGAACAACCGAGAGCCCCCAACCATGGGCTTAGGAACAGGTCTCAGCCGGTTATTCCTTTTGGTCAATACACACTTGGACTGGGTTCAGTTATTGCCCCAGATGTGAACATCATTTTCTGTCAACTGTGATGAGGCTACTCAGGGGCTTTAAAATTACGCCCATGCTTAAGTGCTTTGCTGACTCAGAGCCCCTGTCCCTCGGGTGTGGGCTGCTGTGGTTGGAATGCAATGTTCAGAGGGAATTCCTGTTTGCTGAAGAGCCCACATGGCTCTGCAGAGGCCATGCTTTCCCTCAACGGAAATGTTTTGAGCATAACAGCAAGGTCACTAGGGTGGTGAATGGAGTTGTAAATACTCTTAATGCACGCGGATGGGTTAACACTGTTACGGGAGCTGATTGATGTCTGATGGAGCTGGCTAGATCTTTGACTCCAAATGGTTATAATACCTTGCTTGAGTTTGGCTCTGCAGGGAATTCCCAATGTATGTCATGACTCTGCCCATTTCCAGGCTGGCAAGATTAATCTTTTGTTTGGTCAGACTCACGGGCTGGAGTAGATTGCAGCCTGCTGTCCCTTGCTGCAAGTTTGCCTGCTTATGGCTCCCTGGTGCCTTTTCAGTTTGGCGTTTTAGGATGCCAGTAATGTGGAAAGTGGCTGCATATTCCTCTTCCCACTAAAGGAAGGGAATATAAAACCCAGAACAATTAACGACTCATGTCAGTGTTATCCAGAGAGGGTCAATTACCAGAGCCTCTTCTATGTAGCCAGAGGGAACACGACCCATTTATAACGACATTGGATCCATTACTGCAACCTGCCATTCAGATACATTCATTCAATAAACTAATGTGAGTGACCCAGGACTCCCTGCTGCTACAGATGTGTCACACCATGGGCATTGTATTCAGCGACTTAACCCAGACCTTTCATATCTGGCATTTAATCCTTGGATGCTACTTGATAGGCCAACAGCTGGGAGAGAAACACTGATTCCAGGCAGTGGCACACAGAGTATTGTCCCCCTCCTTGGTGAGATTGCTAGGGAACTCGGGGAACATCGTGTGCCATATGTGCAGTTTGCTAGCAACACTCTCCTCTGTGCCGATGATGGAATGCTTTACTGAGCTGATCAGAAACAATCACACTCTGGCAAGCTGGTGGTTAAATCGCAGAGCAGGTTTAGTGCAAGTTATCTGAAAAGCTAGCCCATCTTGCAGGGGGAATAAGGCAATGACTAGAGAGTCAAGATTTTTGAGCCTCACTAAGATCGATGGAAGTCTGCTTGCTGCTGGCACGATTTTGATTCTCAGCTTCGCATTTGTTCACACATCAGAATGGGCGTTCAGGTGGAGAATCAGATGGTCTGTCTCTGACACTTGCTGTGTTCTGTCACTGTAAAAATCCAGCTAGTCCTGCAAGTACATGTAACAGTTTCCAGCCCTGGGCCAGGCTGTGTGCTGGCTGGCTCCTAAGTTTTACCCTCTGAACCCTCAGCCTACAGACACCTTGCTAAAACTGACTCTGATCTCATTGTATTATTGGCCCATTAAAATCGGCTGATCATTGATTTTTTTTTTTCACCAATGGAGCTCATGGCAGCATTGGAAGTTGCCAGCCTTACCCAGCAGATCTGGCATGCGGGATGTGATTTTCACAGGTTATTTTTGTCCAAGCAGACTGTCAGGCTGCCTGCTGCCATATGAGATCAGTCTATGTCCTATTGACCTTACCGGGGACAGTACGCTACAACACCATGCAAATATTTTTATATATAGCATCCTCCATATGCAGTGTTCCAGAGTGGCTCAGAACACCTGCCATTGCAGAGCGAAAGGAAAGCTTTGAAACCAGACTGCACACCAAGAATTGGCTCAGTGGCTGGAAGAGGGAGAGTTGAAGAAACGTGGACGAGCTGGAGTCAGAGAAAGGTCTGCCCCTACATACAGTATGTGAAGGAGACACACATGCTGGAAGAGAGGAGCATCGTGGCTGGGATGAGATGGTCAATGGGGATTGCAATCGCAGGGTGATGGAGTAGGTATGTAAATGGGTTTAGTGTCAGAGTGAGTGACGTGGCAAATGCACAGTAAAAGACTTAGAATCCCCAAGAGGGCCATTGTGAGTTGGATTTGAAGGTGGTGAGAGGGACGGTAAAGGTTACAGAGGACAGGGTGAGATGCTTCCAGTTCCCAGAGGCAGATAATAGCCTGGTTCATGTAGCTGACAGGACCCTGCGAGTTCGCTAGAATGTTAATGTCTAAAAAGCACTAGAAAGGAAGATGATGATTAGAAGTGAACAAAACCTGATGTTTTTCCGTCCATTCCCTTTCCCCTACCACCCGCTTTTAAACATTGTGCCCCAGAAGAGCTGGAGCCCATCTGGTGGCTGCAGTGAAAACATGAAGGGGGGCAGGATTCACTCTGGGTGATGGACTAGCTCTTTCATGGTGGGATGAAATAATAAAAGGTGTCTGGATGTACAACCCTGGCCATCCAAATAAATGCTTCCTTCGGTGCTGGGTTCATCAGAGTACTTGCAAATAACCCTTCTTGGAGAGAGACATTTATAGTCAACACAAATTAAATAAACATGAACAGAGATGTCCGTGTGTTCCGATGCTGTATGGATTTCTGTGCCCTGTAGAGAACCTCTGTGAATATTTAACTCCTGGACTGACGCCTGTCTGGAAGTGTTTCTACACCTGGAGCACTCTTTAGTGGATTGCAAGGCAATTCCGAAGCTTTCTGTTAGTTCCCAGGGCAGGGAGTTAGGGCAGTTTTGGAGCTGAAGAGAAATTCTCTCCCTATTGGGGGGAAAAAAATGAATACACAAATGAAATTGGTCACTGAGCAAGGAACCCGCAGTGGACTCCTCAGGCCTTCTAGGTGGGGTCCCTGACTCAAACTACAGTAACAATTTCTATAGCTGAGTTCAAGGTGGAATAAATTGTTTGAAGAGTTTAGGAATCATCCCAGTGGCTGCAAACCAGACATGGTGTTTGGTAGGGGAGAGCTCTGTTTGCCGACGGCAAATCTTGCCTTTGCGGTCCATAGGTCATTCTCCCAGACCTCCCGGATTGGTTGCTGGCTAGTTGAACACCTGAATGCTTCCTGTGGCTCTAGATCTATATGATGGTTGACACAGATGATGGTCTTTGGGGCAGGTGTTTTATTTTGTGTGTGCAAAAGTTTGAACACATTGAGGTCCTAATCCTGTATGGGACCTCTAGGTGCTAACTGTTACGACACCATTATATCTGGCAACATTAAGCCATGGGCTATCTACAGCCCTGATTACCAAAGTATCTGAGCACTGCACAGCCTTTAACAGACTTATGGTAACAATGCACCTCTGCGGTAGGACAGTGCTGATACCCCCATTTCACAAATGAGGCATGGGGAGACTAAGGGTGCAATTCGCAAGAGTACCTGGGTACCTGGGTACAGTGATTTCAATGGGAGTTAGGCATCAAAATATCTTTGTGAATCCCACCCTGAGTGACTTGCCCAGGGTCACACCAGTAGTTGTTGGTGAAACAGGGACTGGAACCCAGGTCTCTCAATTCTTAAGAGTTCTAACCACTGGTTCATCCTTCCTCTCTCTGCCCAGCAGCAATCCAGCCTTTCCCTATTTCCCTCTCCTTGCATGGCTACCTGGCCCATTGGCATCCATGTGTGAAACTCTCACTGTTCTTTCTTTCCCTGCCCCCTCTTTCTCTCACCATCTCCCCCAGTAACATCGGGGTGGGGAGGACGCTTGGTTGATGCGCCCTTCAGACCTGAGAGCAAGGTCTCGCCCCCTCGAGGGACGTCAACCCTCCCAGTTTGGGATGCAAAAGGATAGTTCTGAACAGCACGCTTGTACTGGTACTTTTACTGGTACACCTTCTTCCGTTTGACTGCATACTTCCGGCAGACTTCCCCCATTTCCCTACAGGGGTCCCCCTTGCATCAAGCCAGTACCCCCATGTAACAGTATGGGAAAGGAATTGTGACCCCAAGACTATGAGTAACCTGCTTATTTAGAAAGGAAAGGGGTTACAAACATCTGGCTATCTCAGGAGAAGAGACTTGTTTGGTAGCTCAGTAGAGGACTGGCTCACCTACAGTGAGAGCCAAGCAGCATATAATAGCTAATGATTTTAACACCAATAGAAAGCAAAGATGGACCAGTGGTTAGGGCGCTAACCTAAAACTCAGGAGATCTGGGTTTAAGTCTTGCTCTGCCTGTGTGTGTCCTTGGGCAAATCACTTAGCCTCTTTGAGCCCTGGCTCTCCAAGTCTAAAATGATGACCATCACATTGCTCTACCTCGCAGGTGCGGGAATACACAGATAAAAGACGGTGAGGCGCTCGGATGCTGTGATAATGGGGGCTAGAGAAGTACCAGAGATAAATAAACTCTCCGGCAGCTGGTTGGTCTCCTGGTTTAGAATCCATGGCATAGCCTTGGATTATTGAGGTTCTGCTGTGGCAGTAAATTAAACTGATAGTGTCTCCTACTCAGGAGCTCTAGGGTGCTTTATAAAACCCTAATAAAGTCAGGCTACCGGAGAGCTCAGCCCATGGGCTCTGAACACTTGCCCGAGAGATCCCATTGCTTCCTGCCATGGACAAACTGCCTGCTAAAGGCAAAGATCGCTTGTTAATGGAAATTTGTCTTTGTGAGCTTCCCACTGGCTGGTAGCCCATCCATCTGCTGGCAAGTGACAGGGGAAGAATGAGAACGTAGCATCAGAACCCATAAATCTGCTTCCATCTGGCTCTAATACAAACTGAAATTAGTAACAGTTATTTTACTGTTTAATAGTTCAGGGTGTTCAGGGGGAAGTGGCAAGGCTCCTGGATGGGAGGGGGGAGGGGGCTGACTTCAGAGAAACCGCCACTGTGTTTTTAAAAGGCTCCCCTTATGGTGAAAGCAGCTTGCCGAAGTGAATGCCAGCAGATGGGAAGTTCAGGCCCAGGCACCCAGGGCTCTGGAGATGAAAGGTGGTGTAAGCGTGGGAGAGGAATATTGATCCCTCTTGTAATGGGGCGGGACTCATCCCTGCGGCGCCTCCTGCTGGTCGTCCAGGGAATTAGCGCACCAGCCTCCAGAGCACCCGCTGCAGGCCAGTGTCCCGCTTGCCTCTGGCCCCCATGTCCCTCCTGGTGCCCCTTTTACCCAGGGTGCTTCCCCCTGGCAGTACCCCCACAGATCTGGGTCTCCCCTCCCCAGGGGACCCCCAACCCCTTATCTCCACCTTGCCTCAGTATAGGGCTACTGCCAGGCACCATCTAGCCTCTGTTCACTGGGGTGGACTGCAGTATAATTGCCATTCATCACAGGCAAGAGGGGTTTGGACCTGCTGCCTTTGCCTACCTTTGGCTGCCCCCTGCAACCCAAGTACCTATTTGGCCTTACTCTAGGCCTACAACCTGGAAGGTTTCCAGGCCAGAGCTCCCCAGCTCCTCTGGCCTTTCCCCAGCGCTGTTCCACCTCAGGTACTTTCTCAGCTTCCCAGCAGCCAGGCCTCTCTCCCTCAGCAAGCTAGAAGGAGAATTCCTGCTCTGGCTTCTGGTCCCAGCCCTCTTATAAGGGCCACCTGGGCCCTCATTAAGCCAGTCTCTGCCTAATTGGGGCATGGGCCCCAGCTGAGGCTGCTTCCCCCAATCAGCCCTGCTTTTCCTTCCCTGCCACATCCCTCTCCCTGGGCTGTTCTAAGCCTTTTAAGGCAGGAGCGGGTGATGACCCCGCTACACCCCTCTTGGCTTGTATTTCTGGTAGCTCTGTTTTGGTCTCACCCCAAGCTGCTGCCTGGTTGAGGGCTGTTCAGAAGGGTGGAGGAATCACCATGCATGTTCAGAGCTGGGGCCGTCTACTCTACTCTGCTGTGCTGTCTCCAGCCATTGCCAAAGAAGGTACAAGGAATCCCATCCTGGGAATTATGGAATCACTGGCCCACTGGGAAAGCTGCCTTTAAACCCCAGTAATTAGTGATTGTTCCTAAGCAAGGTATAAAAGGACCCAAGACCCACCGCTGCACTGACCCAAAATCTCCAGTGAGAAGAACTATGTCGCCACAGTTTTGTCTGCCAGTGATCAAAGTGTCGGTTGAGTAGGTTTCAGAGGGTAAAAAATCAGAGCATGAATTCCTGCCCTTTCAGCATCCACCGCCATAGACTTCCCAGTGGAACAGGGCTGATATCAGTCTGGCCGCAACCTGGGGCATTTCCATGTCCTGTGTACTGCGTTACATACTTTTTAATAATGCACCTCGAGCCGTGTGGTTTAGTAGGCAAGCACAATCTGCTTAACTAAAAATAGCTGTCATGCTGAATGCAGTTTGTTAAAACACCTTCTCTTACTAGGTGAGTAATGAATCACAGCTGCACTCTTCAGAGAGCTTTTAATGGATTGAAGCAGGGACAATCCTAGCACGGGGCTTGCTATGGAATAGCCTCGGCCCCACCACTCTCAGAGACTTAGGCTCCTGAGTCTGGGCTGGAGGGAGGTGCCATTCCCCCCGGCGTCGCAGCTGGGAATGTTCCTGCCTTTGTGCTCTCTGGTTAAAGTCCACTCCTGCAAGACCCTCCCAAATCCCCAGTGAGTGCCACAAGCACCGGGGAATATTTAAGGGTTTTGTGAAAAGTGGAACAGTTTTGACAGGAGAGATTGAGAGACCCAGCACCTCAGAATACCCCATATCAGAGTCACTTAGCTGGGAAAGCTGGGTTCAAAGCCCTGTTCCACAGCAAATGGATTTGAACCTGGGTCTCGTATGTTCTGGAGAAGTGCTCTAGCCACTGAGCCATAGGGGGAGCCCTGCAACCTGTGTTTTGAGCAGGGACCAGTCCAGCAGAGGTGCTGTAAAGGTTACCTCAGAGCACATCTATCAGACCAGGCCCTGCAGGTGAGAGAGGCAGGGGAACACCTAGTTTGAGGAGCCCCCCAGGATTTAGGTGTGAGCTCGTTTCAGGGTGTCAGGATTCAGGCATCTGAATCGGCTCATTGGCAGATTTGTAGGGATTTTAATGGCAGAAACTGAGGGCCTGGTCTTGTGATCCAGGCAGCCCCGCAGTGCCCACTGACAGAGGGCACACCATACTGTAACTCACTTCAGGCCTGACACACTGATTGCCCTGACTCACTGTGGTAAGCTGGATCTAAAAGGTGTTGTGTGCAAACGGGAAAGACGGTCGTTAATATTATTGCATGGTGTATGTGCGAGTGGTGTATAAAGAGTTATGGGTATGTGCTGGAAATATGTTCCTCCAACGTGTCTGGCAGGTAGTGCCGAAGCCCAGCCGGTCCTAGACAAAGGAACATTCTTTCACTGGCTTGACTGCGTTTCCAGTGTAACTGAAGGAAGGTGAGACAAAAGAGCATAGCAAGCACATTTACATGTAAGGTGAATAAAGCCATCAGGCGAGCAAGGGAGGACAGAGACTGCCCCCCAGGAAGCCTTTCTGCCTCTTAAAACAGGGTCAGTGAACTATGGGGAGACATAAACAGAGGTAAAAAGCCATTTTGTTATCCATGACCTAGGGGACAAAGGGTAAGTGACACCCACTGAGTTAATGAAAAGTGGTTCCTCTTTACCCGGGAGTCAAGAGTAGCTGGAACTGACTATAGGGGAGAAAACTGCTTAGATAAAGGTTGTAACTTGCTGTTGTTCAGTTTTAATCACGAGGAAGCATGTTTTTGTTTTGTTTTACTTGTAACCATCCCTGTCTCCTCTAGTCCTGCTTATTGTCACCTACATTTCTGTTCCACGCCCATCTCAGTGCGTACTTTGCACTGAAGGGTAAAGTCCTCAGCCATCACACTGGCATGAGCACCATCTCTCAGGAGGCAGTGAACTTGGTAATCTCTGTGAGGCGCCAGTGTGGGACTGGACATTGCAGAGGTGATGACTTGGGAGAGACTCAGGCCTGGAGGGGCAGATGATGTCCTTCTGCAAGGAGAAAGGGGGAAGCCAGGGGGAAGCCACTGTGTTGTGGGCAGTCCGCAGGTGTCAGGGCTGTGAGCCACAGCTGAACAGCCCACAAGCCCCCAGGGTTACCGACAGGCAGTCACACAACAAATACTGGTCTGGGTGAACCCCAAAGCATGTCAGGGCAACACTTAACAGTTAGGTCGACATAACTACAGCACTCAGGGGTGTCAAAAATTCACACCCCGAAGAGCTGCAGCTACACCAACCAACCCCTGGGGTAGACACAGCAGGGCCCATGGATGAATTCTTCCATCAGACTAGGGGGAAGGTGGATTACCTACATCAATAGAAAATCCCCTTCTGTCACTGTAAGAAGCGTCTACACTATGGTGCTGCAGTTGTGGTGCCGTCGTGTAGACATAGCCTAGGTACCTATGGAATTCAGGCACCCATGGTTCTGAGGAGCTAAATTTCGGGCTTAGGCACCTAAATCCCTTTGGCTGTAGCCCGTGGTTCCTTTTATTGCATGGGGTGTGCCAGGTTGTGCATTGATTGAGCCGAGTGCCTGATTCACCTTCTCTGTGCCATTCATTCTTTTGTACACCTCTAACAATTCCCCCCCTTACCCCTCCACACTGCACCGTCCTCACCCCTGTACTCTCACCTCTGTCAGAAGGCTTCCACTCCATCTCAGTGCCCTTCTCTGTGACGTGATGAAAACTGATCATTTGTAACTTTTGTACGGTCCAGCATCTACCTTCTCTACATCAGCTCTCCCATTTTTAGCCTTCACTAGGGAACAAAAGGCTCCGTGAACTGCCCAACATGAGCCAAACCAGAGAATCTGAGGACAGTGAGTTTGAACTCTGAGGTGAAACTGACCACCCCAAACAGGCCACGTAGCTTTCAGATTCCTATCCACTGTAGCCAGGAGCTTGCGAGGCGGAGAAGCTTTCCCTTGGTGGCTGGGCTTCCAGCTGCTAACGGCATGTTACTCCCACTCTGAGAGCTCATTGGCGTCGCCAGCCATTGCTGTGATGAAAGTGAGGCTGGGTGTATGGTATAACCTACACATGGCAGCTAGGGTCTAAAAGCAGGAAAAGCCTGTTACATTTCTGGCTGTCTCAGGAGAGAACTCTGCTTCTGCAGCCGGCACTGTCAAGGTTCCTCCCCCACTCTGAACTCTAGTGTACAGATGTGGGGACCTGCATGAAAACCTCCTAAGCTTACTTTTACCAGCTTAGGTTAAAACTTCCCCAAGGTACAAATTAACTTTATCCTTTGTCCTTGGAATATCCACTGCCACCACCAAACTCTAACTGGGTTTACTGGGAAACGTAGTTTGGACACGTCTTTCCCCCCAGAATCCTCCCAACCCTTGCACCCCACTTCCTGGGAAAGGTTTGGTAAAAATCCTCACCAATTTGCATAGGTGACCACAGACCCAAACCCTTGGATCTGAGAACAATGAAAAAGCATTCAGTTTTCTTAAAAGAAGACTTTTAATAGAAATAGAAGTAAAGGAATCACCCCTATAAAATTAGGATGGTAGATACCTTACAGGGTAATTAGATTCAAAACATAGAGAATCCCTCTAGGCAAAACCTTAAGTTACAAAAAAGACACACAGACAGAAATAGTCATTCTATTCAGCACAGTTCTTTTCTCAGCCATTTAAAGAAATCATAATCTAACACATATCTAGCTAGATTACTTACTAAAAGTTCTAAGGTTTCAGAGTAACAGCCATGTTAGTCTGTATTCGCAAAAAGAAAAGGAGTACTTGTGACACCTTAGAGACTAACCAATTTATTTGAGCATAAGCTTTCGTGAGCTACAAGTGAGCTGCAGCTCACGAAAGCTTATGCTCAAATAAATTGGTTAGTCTCTAAGGTGCCAGAAGTACTCCTTTTCTTTTTATAAAATTTCTAAGACTCCATTCCTGTCCTATCCCCAGCAAAAGCAGCATACCGACAGACACAGACCCTTTGTTTCTCTCCCTCCTCCCAGCTTTTGAAAGTATCTTGTCTCCCCATTGGTCATTTTGGTCAGATGTCAGCAAGGTTACCTTTAGCTTCTTAACCCTTTACAGGTGAGAGGATTTTTCCTCTGGCCAGGAGGGATTTTAAAGGGGTTTACCCTTCCCTTTATATTTATGACAGGCACTCACAGCAATCAGGGCATTCCCACCACGCAGACCTCGACCCCGCTAGGATGTAGGGCCCTTTAGACTCCAGTCCTCCTGCTTTGGGGACAGAGCATTGCTTTGATGAAATACACAAGCTCACACAGACTCTGCATTTCTCTCTATGTTCGTGTCCACAGGCAGATGGAATCTTTTCTTCCCCTCTGTCTTTAGCATCACACAGGCTCTTTGTAGAAATCCATTCACTCTTTTCTGCCAAAAAGCAGAGAAACGTCAAACAAGAAATGACATTTTCCTGTGACAATTTTCTAGAAAACAAAGCCTCGTTCCCGTCTTAACACTTGAGGAATCCGGTCACGGGCTTGGGATACCACATTGCTTGTTCACGTCAAATAGCATGAGGTGAGCTTTTCAAAAAGTTCTCTTAACACCTCCCCAAAGCCCTTCCCCAAATTAATCATTGTTTCAGGCTGTATTGCAGAGGATAAAGAGAATGGATTGATTTACCTTGGTGACTAATGTTGGTATCTTTTAGCTTTTAACACCAGTACTGGTGGTGGACTTGCATTCAGACGTGCATGTGTTTTGTATCCCAGGTCGAGATCTTTAACCTCCCTGTAACAGGGCGTCATAAATATAAAGGGAAGGGTAACCACCTTTCTGTATACAGTGCTATAAAATCCCTCCTGGCCAGAGGCAAAATCCTTTCACCTGTAAAGGGTTAAGAAGCTAAGGTAACCTCGCTGGCACCTGACCCAAAATGGCCAATGAGGAGACAAGATTCTTTCAAATCTGGGGATGGGGGGAACAAAGGGTTTGGACTGTCTGTGTGATGCTTTTGCCAGGAACAGATCAGGAATGCAGCCTTGCAACTCCTGTAAAGTTAGTAAGTAATCTACCTAGAAATGCGTTAGATTTCCTTTTGTTTAATGGCTTGTAAAATAAGCTGTGCTGGAGGGAATGTATATTCCTGTTTTTGTGTCTTTTTGTAACTTAAGGTTTTGCCTAGAGGGATTTTCTATGTTTTGAATCTGACTACCCTGTAAGGTATTTACCATCCTGATTTTACAGAGGTGATTCTTTTAACTTTTCTTTAATTAAAATTCTTCTTTTAAGAAAACTGAATGCTTTTTCATTGTTCTCAGATCCAAGGGTTTGGGTTTGTGTTCACCTGTACCAATTGGTGAGGATTATTATCAAGCCTTCACCGGGAAAGGGGGTGTAGGGCTTGGGAGGATATTTCGGGGGAAGACGTCTCCAAGTGGTCTCTTTCCCTATTCTTTGTTTAAAATCCTTGGTGTTGGCAGCATACTGTTCAAGGACAGCTGACACTAAACTGGGAGGAGAGGTAGATACACTGGAGGGTAGGGATAGGATACAGAGGGACCTAAGACAAATTAGAGGATTGGGCCAAAAGAAATCTGATGAGGTTCAACAAGGACAAGTGCAGAGTCCTGCACTTAGGACGGAAGAATCCCATGCACCGCTACAGACTAGGGACCAAATGGCTAAGCAGCAGTTCTGCAGAAAAGGACCTAGGGGTTACAGTGGACGAGAAGCTGGATATGAGTCAACAGTGTGCCCTTGTTGCCAAGAAGGCCAATGGCATTTTGGGATGTATAAGTAGGGGCATTGCCAGCAGATCGAGAGATGTAATCATTCCCCACTATTCGACATTGGTGAGCCCTCATATGGAGTACTGTGTCCAGTTTTGGGCCCCACACTACAGGAAGGATGTGGAAAAATTGGAAAGAGTCCAGCAGAGGGCAACAAAAATGATTAGGGGACTGGAACACATGACTTATGAGGAGAGGCTGAGGGAACTGGGATTGTTTAGTCTATGGCAGAGAAGAATGAGGGGGGATTTGATAGCTGCTTTCAAGTACCTGAAAGGGGGTTCCAAAGAGGATGGACCTAGACTGTTCTCAGTGGTAGCAGATGACAGAACAAGGAGTAATGGTCTCAAGTTGCAGTGGGGGAGGTTTAGGTTGGATATTAGGAAAAAATTTTTCACTAGGAGAGTGGTGAAACACTGGAATGCGTTACCTAGGGAGGTGGTGGAATCTCCTTCCTTAGATATTTTTAAGGTCAGGCTTGACAAAGCCCTGGCTGGGATGATTTAGTTGGGGATTGGTCCTGCTTTGAGCAGGGGGTTGGACTAGATGACCTCCTGATGTCCGTTCCAACCCCGATAGTCTATGATTCTTTGATTCTATGAAAGTTTGTACCTTGTGGAAGTTTTTAACCTAAGCTGGTAAGAATAAATTTAGGGGGTCTTTCAGGCAGGTCCCCACATCTGTACCCTAGAGTTCAGAGTGGTGAAGGAACCTTGACATGGTGGCAGAGCGGTGGGATCATTTGAACGACAGATCATTTTGAACCAGAAGCACAGTAGGATTTTAAAAGGTCAATTTTTTTCCTTTGGGCTGCTTGGAAGCAAGTTTTAAGCTGAAAGTAGTTAGAGTTTTTTCTGTCTCTTTGCCTGGGGACAGAGCATCTCAATAACAAAGGATTTTTCTGTAAGCTGAGAACAGCTATCAGAGACAAAAGGTATCAGGTTACAGCACAGCAAAATTTTACAAGCCAGGTTTTTTTTCCCTTTCTAACTCTTGGGAATAGCTAGGTTAGAAACAGAGGGGCTAGGATGACAGAAAGCAAGACCAAACAGAGGCTGGAGTTAGCCAGACTGGAAGCCAAAGAAAAAGAAATGGAGGCAGTGAGAGAGGCAGAGAAAGCCCAGGAGGCTGCACATCAGAGAGCTGTGGAGGCAGAGAAAGCCCAAAATGCTGCCCCCCAGAGAGCTATGGAGGCAGCGAAAGAGGCAGAAAAAGCCCAGGAGGCTGCCCACAGGAGAGCTATGGAGGGAAAGGAAAAATAAATGGAGGAGAGGGAAAAAGAGAGGAAGCATGAACTGGAGATAGAGAAGGCAAGGGCTGAGCAGAATCTACTGGATAACCCTAACAATCCTTTCCCAACAATCCACAAATGGGAGCGACTATGTCCACAGTATGGTCAATCCAGTGATATTGCTGAATATTTTCTCACCTTTGAGAGACTCTGCACACTCCATCAAATTCCTGAAGCTCACAAGATGACTACATTGGTCACAAAATTGATTGGAAGAGCTCTGGACATATTCCTATTGAGGAGGCTTCTGACTATAATAAATTCAAGGATTTGGTTTTAAAACAATTTCAAGTTACACCTGAAACATACAGAGTAAAATTTAGAGCCCTTAAGAGAGGGCCTGGACTAGGTAATGTGGCTTATGTAAATCAGGTGACAGATCTGTTTGATAAATGGCTCAACGGATGGGCTGTAGCTAACTTTGGAGGAATGCGGGATTTGATGATACAGGAGCAATTCCTGAATATGTCCAAGGATGATATAAAACAGTGTCTATGGGATAAGAAAATGGACTCAGCAGGAAGTCTTGCTTCTTATGCTGATCAATACGAGCTGTTCCAAACCGCCAGAGAGGTGGGGCAAACCGGAACAAAATGGGTGGAGGGAGGAGAGAGGAACAACCCTGGTCGCAGTTGGAGCGGATCCCAGAAGGGACAACTTCAGACCACACCCTACTACCGGGGGCAGCCCAAGGCCCTAACTACACCCCAAGGAACACTCCAGACACTTTATCGTCCCGCCACACCATTCTCCACCAACTGACCTTGCCCCAGTGACCCGTCAGCTGGACGATGTTTTAAATGTAACAGGCTGGGACATGTGAAGGCCAACTGCCCCAAGAACCCCAACAGACTACAGATCATTGCACCAGAATCACCCCAGAGGGCCTCAGGCCCAGATGCCTCCTAGATACCCTCAGAGCGGAGGAAAACTGTGAATTTGAGCGGGAAGAAGGTCACAGCATGGAGGGACACTGGAGCAAAAGTGTTGGCTATCCATGCTTCCTTAGTGGAGCCCAATTTAATCGACCCAGAGGTGCAAGTGATGATTCAACCCTTCAAGTCAAACTCTTTTGACTTGCCTACAGCCAAGTTGCCAGCCCAGTAAAAGGGCTAGTCAGGAACGTGGACTTTTGCAGTCTATGATGATTATCCCAACCCCATGCTGTTGGGGGAAGACTTGGCCAATCATATGAAGCTGGCCAAGAGGGTGGGAATGGCCACCCGCAGACAGGCTAAGCAAGCTGTCACACCTAGCTCAATTCCAGAAACTTCTTCCAGGACCCGGTCAGAGGTGAATGAACCGGACCCCATGCCAACGTCTGCAACAGCAGTAGTGGATCCAGTCCCAGAGACCCAGACAGAGACAGTCCCAGAACCAGAACCAGCGGAACAACCAGAACCATTGCCAGTACTGAATCCAGTACTTGCAACCCCAACACCAGAGGGCTCCACCAAGCCGGCACCAGCAGCAGCAGATAACCCTACACAAGAGGCTCAGCTGGAGCCTGAAACTCAACACAGTGCACCAGCAGAGAGCGGTTCACAGTCAACGGAAACAGCCCTATCACCTGCATCGCTTCCAGAGGGACCAAGCCCAGGTCCACAATCCAATGAGGAACTGTTGTCTCCAGCATCAAGGGAACAGTTCCAGACCGAACAGGAAGCAGATGAAAGCCTCCAGAGAGCTTGGATGGTGGCATGGAGCAACCCACCGCCTCTCAGCTCTTCTAATCGATCCAGGTTTGTTGTAGAAAGAGGACTTTTATACAAGGAAATGCTTTCTGATGGACACCAAGAAGACTGATATCCTCATAGACAGTTGGTAGTTCCAACTACGTATCGGGTAAAGCTATTAAGCTTAGCCCACAATCATCCTTGTGGCCATGCTGGGGTGAACAGAACCAAAGACCATTTGGGAAAGACGTTCCACTGGGAGGGAATGGGCAAGGATGTTTCTACCTATGTCTGGTTTTGTGAGGTGTGCCAAAGAGTGGGAAAATCTCAAGACCAGGTCAAAGCCCCTCTCCAGCCACTTCCCATCATTAAGGTTCTATATCAGCGAGTAGCTGTGGATATTCTGGGTCCTTTTCCGAAAAAGACACCCAGAGGAAAGCAGTACATACTGACTTTCATGGATTTTGCCACCCGATGGCCGGAAGCAGTAGCTCTAAGCAACACCAGGGCTAAAAGTGTGTGCCAGGCACTAACAGACATTTTTGCCAGGGTAGGTTGGCCCTCCGACATCCTTACAGATGCAGGAACTAATTTCCTGGCAGGAACCTAGAAAGCCTTTGGGAAGCCATAGAAAGCCTTTGGAGTACTGTCATGGATGGTTATAAACTGTTCAGGAAGGACAGGCAGGGCAGAAAAGGTGGGGGAGTAGCACTGTATGTAAGGGAGCAGTATGACTGCTCAGAGCTCTGGTACGAAACTGCAGAAAAACTTGAGTGTCTCTGGATTGAGTTTAGAAGTGTGAGCAACAAGAGTGAAGTAGTGGTGGGAGTCTGCTATAGACCACCGGACCAGGGGGATGAGGTGGATGAGGCTTTCCTCTGGCAACTCGCAGAAGCTACTAGATCGCACGCCCTGGTTCTCCTGGGTGACTTTAATTTTCCTGATATCTGCTGGGAGAGCAATACAGCGGTGCATAGACAATCCAGGAAGTTTTTGGAAAGCGTAGGGGACAATTTCCTTGTGCAAGTGCTAGACGAGCCAACTAGGGGGGGGAGCTTTTCTTGACCTGCTGCTCACAAACCGGGAAGAATTAGTGGGGGAAACAAAAGGGGATGGGAATCTGGGAGGCAGTGACCATGAGTTGGTTGAGTTCAGAATCCTGACACAGGGAAGAAAGGTAAGCAGCAGGATACGGACCCTGGACTTCAGGAAAGCAGACTTCGACTCCCTCAGGGAACGGATGGGTAGGATCCCCTGGGGGACTAACATGAAGGGGAAAGGAGTCCAGGAGAGCTGGCTGTATTTCAAGGAATCCCTGTTGAGGTTACAGGGACAAACCATCCCGATGAGTCGAAAGAATAGTAAATATGGCAGGCGACCAGCTTGGCTTAACGGTGAAATCCTAGCGGATCTTAAACATAAAAAAGAAGCTTACAAGAAGTGGAAGGTTGGACATATGACCAGGGAAGAGTATAAAAATATTGCTCGGGCATGTAGGAATGAAATTAGGAGGGCCAAATCGCACCTGGAGCTGCAGCTAGCGAGAGATGTCAAGAGTAAGAAGAAGGGTTTCTTCAGGTATGTTAGCAACAAGAAGAAAGTCAAGGAAAGTGTGGGCCCCTTACTGAATGAGGGAGGCAACCTAGTGACAGAGGATGTGGAAAAAGCTAATGTGCTCAATGCTTTTTTTGCCTCTGTCTTCACGAACAAGGACAGCTCCCAGACTGCTGCGCTGGGCATCACAACATGGGGAGTAGATGGCCAGCCCTCTGTGGAGAAAGAGGTGGTTAGGGACTATTTAGAAATGCTGGACGTGCACAAGTCCATGGGGCCGGACGAGTTGCATCCGAGAGTGCTAAAGGAATTGGCGGCTGTGATTGCAGAGCCATTGGCCATTATCTTTGAAAACTCGTGGCGAACGAGGGAAGTCCCAGATGACTGGAAAAAGGCTAATGTAGTGCCAATCTTTAAAAAAGGGGAAGAAGGAGGATCCTGGGAACTATAGGCCAGTCAGCCTCACCTCAGTCCCCAGAAAAATCATGGAACAGGTCCTCAAGGAATCAATCCTGAAGCACTTAGATGAGAGGAAAGTGATCAGGAACAGTCAGCATGGATTCACCAAGGGAAGGTCATGCCTGACTAATCTTATCACCTTCTATGATGAGATTACTGGTTCTGTGGATGAAGGGAAAGCAGTGGATGTATTGTTTCTTGACTTTAGCAAAGCTTTTGACACGGTCTCCCACAGTATTCTTGTCAGGAAGTTAAAGAAGTATGGGCTGGATGAATGCACTATAAGGTGGGTAGAAAGTTGGCTAAATTGTCGGGCTTAATGGGTAGTGATCAATGGCTCCATGTCTAGTTGGCAGCCGGTGTCAAGTGGAGTGCCCCAGGTGTCGGTCCTGGGGCCGGTTTTGTTCAATATCTTCATAAATGATCTGGAGGATGGTGTGGATTGCACTCTCAGCAAATTTGCGGATGATACTAAACTGGGAGGAGTGGTAGATATGCTGGAGGGCAGGGATAGGATACAGAGGAACCTAGACAAATTGGAGGATTGGGCCAAAAGAAATCTGATGATTATCAATAAGGATAAGTGCAGGGTCCTGCACTTAGGACGGAAGAACCCAATGCACAGCTACAGACTAGGGACCAAATGGCTAGGCAGCAGTTCTGCGGAAAAGGACCTAGGGGTGACAGTGGACGAGAAGCTGGATATGAGTCAGCAGTGTGCCCTTGTTGCCAAGAAGGCCAATGGCATTTTGGGATGTATAAGTAGGGGCCTAGCGAGCAGATCGAGGGACGTGATCATTCCCCTCTATTCGATATTGGTGAGGCCTCATCTGGAGTACTGTGTCCAGTTTTGAGCCCCACACTACAAGAAGGATGTGGATAAATTGGAGAGAGTCCAGCGAAGGGCAACAAAAATGATTAGGGGTCTGGAACACATGACTTATGAGGAGAGGCTGAGGGAACTGGGATTGTTTAGTCTGCAGAGGAGAAGAATGAGGGGGGATTTGATAGCTGCTTTCAAGTACCTGAGAGGTGTTCCAGAGAGGATGGTTCTAGACTATTCTCAGTGGTAGAAGAGGACAGGACAAGGAGTAATGGTCTCAAGTTGCAGTGGGGGAGGTTTAGGTTGGATATTAGGAAAAACTTTTTCACTAGGAGGGTGGTGAAACACTGGAATGCATTACCTAGGGAGGTGGTAGAATCTCCTTCCTTAGAAGATTTTAAGGTCAGGCTTGACAAAGCCCTGGCTGGGATGATTTAATTGGGGATTGGTCCTGCTTTGAGCAGGGGGTTGGACTAGATGACCTCCTGAGGTCCCTTCCAACCCTGGTATTCTATGATTCTAAGTTCAAGGGGTAAATCACTTTGTTGCCAGCCCTTACCACCATCAAACAAATGGCCTGGTGGAGAAGTTTAATGGAACTCTGGGGGCCATGATACATAAATTCGTAAATGAGCACTCCAATGATTGGAACCTCGTGTTGCAGCAGTTGCTCTTTGCCTACAGAGCTCTACCCCATCCCAGTTTAGGGTTTTCACCATTTGAACTTGTATATGTCCGTGAGGTTAAGGGGCCATTACAGTTGGTGAAGCAGCAATGGGAGGGATTTAAACCTTCTCCAGGAACTAACATTCTGGACTTCGTAACCAACCTACAAAACACCCTCCGAACCTCTCTAGCCCTTGCTAAAGAAAACCTAAAATATGCTCAAAAAGAGCAAAAAGCCTGGTATGATAAACATGCCAGAGAGCATTCCTTCAAAGTAGGGGACCAGGTCATGGTCTTAAAGGCGCTCCAGGCCCATAAAATGAAGCATCGTGGGAAGGGCCATTCACAGTCCAGGAGTGCCTGGGAGCTGTTAATTATCTCATAGCATTCCTCACTACAAAGCGAAAGCCTAAGGTGTACCATATTAATTCTCTAAAGCCCTTTTATTCCAGAGAATTAAAGGTTTGTCAGTTTACAGCCCAGGGAGGAGACGACGGTGAGTGGCCTGAAGGTGTCTGCTACGAAGGGAAAAGTGCTGGTGGCGTGGAAGAGGTGAACCTCTCCATGACCCTTGGGCGTATGCAGCGACAGCAGATCAAGGAGCTGTGCACTAGCTACGCTCCAACGTTCTCAGCCACCCCAGGACTGACTGAACGGACATACCACTCCATTGATACAGGCAATGCTCACCCAATTAAAGTCCAACCTTACTGGGTGTCTCCTCAAGCTAAAACTGCTATAGAACGGAAGATCCAGGATATGCTACAGATGGGTGTAATCCGCCCCTCCCACAGTGCATGGGCATCTCCAGTGGTTCTAGTTCCCAAACCAGATGGGGAGATACATTTTTGCAGGGACTACCGTAAACTAAGTGCTGTAACTCGCTCAGACAACTATCCAGTGCCACGCACAGATGAATTATTGGAGAATCTGGGATGGGCCCAGTTCATCTCTACCTTGGACTTAACCAAGGGGTACTGGCAGGTACCGCTAGATGAATCTGCCAAGGAAAGGTCAGTCTTCACCACACATCTCGGGCTGTATGAATTTAATGTACTCCCTTTCGGGCTGCGGAATGTACCCGCCACCTTCCAAAGACTAGTAGATGGTCTCCTAGCAGGATTGGGAGAATATGCAGTCGCCTACCTTGACGATGTGGTCATATTTTCGGATTCCTGGGCGGACCACCTGGAACATCTACAAAAAGTCTTTGTGCGCATAAGGGAGGCAGGACTAACTGTTAAGGCTAAGAAGTGTCAAATAGGCCTAAACAGAGTGACTTACCTTGGACACCAGGTGGGTCGAGGAACTGTCAACCCCCTACAGGCCAAAGTGGATGCTATCCAAAAGTGACCTGTCCCAAAGTCAAAGAAAGAGGTCCAATCCATCTTAGGCTTGGCCAGATATTACAGGCAATTTGTACCGCAATACAGCCAAATCAATGCCCCACTGACAGACCTAACCAAAAAGAAACAGCCAAATGCCGTTCAGTGGTCTGAAGAGTGTCAGAAGGCCTTTAACCAGCTTAAAGGGACACTCAAGTCTGACCCTGTGCTAAGGGCCCCAGACTTTGACAAACCGTTCCTAGTAACCACAGATGCATCCGAGCGTGGAGTGGGAGCAGTCTTAATGCAGGAAGGACCGAATCAAGAGTTCCATCCTGTCGTGTTTCTCAGGAAGAAGCTGTCTGAGAGGGAAAGCCACTGATCAATCAGTGAAAAGGAATGTTACGCCATTGTCTACGCTCTGGAAAAGCTACGCCCATACGTTTGGGGACGGCGTTTCCACCTGCAAACCGACCATGCTGCGCTACAGTGGCTTCATACCACCAAGGGAAATAACAAAAAACTTATTTGGTGGAGTTTAGCTCTCCAAGATTTTGATTTCAACATAGAACACATTTCAGGAGCTTCTAGCAAAGTGGATGAAAGTTTCCCAGAAGCAACTGGTCCAAATCATCCTTACGATGATTTAAAGGAGCCCCGGGCTCCTGGCCACCGCTGCTGCCAGCACGCCTGCGGCCAGAGTCCTGGGCCCTTTAAATTGTTGCTGAAGCTCCAGGCCGCATGGGCCAGGCAATGCTGAAGGGCTGGCTGGGGGATCTTGGCCCTGGCCCCACTGTTTCCGCCCAAAGCCCCGCCCTTCTGCCCAAGGCTCTGCCCCTTCTGGGGGGCCCCCGCCTTGCCCAGGACCCTATCCTGCATACCGGTAAGTCATTTAAGTTACTTTCACCCCTGAGTGTGTCCCCTACATAGCCCTACGTTAGTTAATCACCTACTGAAAAAGCAACAAGGTCAAGCACTGAGGAATGAACTGGATGAGTCAATAGGCTTTTCCATCTTCAATTCATCACCCTTTGTCCTGTCCCCAACCTCCTGGGCCTTGTCTAAGCTGGAAAGTTCCATCAGTTTAACTAAGGCTTTGTCTGTGCTACAAAGCCTGTCCCACCAGAGTCACCTAGTCACCTAGATGCAGCATTTGCCAACAGGAGGAGTCTTCCTGCCAGTCTAGGAACACCACCTATGCCAATAGAAGTGTTTTTTTTCACACCCCAGAAAGACATCGCTACCCTGGCATAAGTTTTAAGTGTAGACCAGACCTTAAATGTTTTTTTTAAATAAACAATGTAGTGAATGATCTTAAACTGATGTAAGTTAAACAGAAATATCTAAACACATTCCCCGTCCACTTAATTTAAACTGCAACAAACCACTTTCATCCCGCAGTAAGAAGGGGCTGCACCAGTTAAGTTCACTCCTGAGGTCATACCAGTGTAACTTTCCTGTGTAGACAAAGTCTTTCTTTGTTGGGGTCCATTGCAAATATCTGTTATGCATAATTATCCCTTCTTTCTTGAGGGTGGCCGGTAGGCCTGGATGCTAATCACAGGGAAGGCAGACAATAGCAGGCTGTTTGTTCTGGGAATTTCCACTTAAAAGCCATGATATATATTAATGTGAATGTGGTTTGTTTTGTTTTTACATTGGGTCTGAAGTGTCTGTTTTACCTGGAGCTGAATGCAGTGCCAGGGCTTTCTCTTCTCTTTGGGTATGTCTCGCTTGTGGCTAGGAGGTGTGATTCTCAGCTCAGGTAGCCATACACACACTAGGTCTTTTCCAGCTGGAGCCTAAAAATAGCAGTCCATACCCAGGGGATTGGGGGGCATTTTATTCGAGCAGCTACCCCACGTCACTGCCATTTCTGCTGTGTCTACACTGCTCATTTTAGCGCAGTAGCTCAAGCAGAGCTAGCGTGTGTCTGTCTCCCCGAGCTGGGAATCACGGACCTTTTAAAGTCTGGAACTCTGCTGAGAGGTCAGGAGGACACAGCTCTGGTGCGCCCCATGTGATCAGAGCAGAGTTGGGAGCTCCAGACAAGCTCTGCAGCAGAGGGTTTTGTGTGAGCTGTGTATAGGGATGATTTGATTTTTTTGCAAATGTTGAAATAAAATGTTCCGGTTGGGAACAGCACCCTGCCCTGGGGGTGTAACATACAGTCAGAGAGTTTAAGGTCAGAAGGGACCACCACTTCAGCTGGTCTGACCTGTACATCACAAGCCAACACCACCACCCAGCACCCGCACACTGACCCCAACAACTGAAATTAGTCTACAGCAGACTAGATTATTGCGTATCACAGGCAGAGACTGGGAGGGACCAAGGGGCACCAGTGCCTGAGGGGAATGATAAAGTGAGATACACCCAGATAATCCTGGCAAGTGACCTGCACCCTGCACTGCAGAGGAATGTGGGGGGGAAAAAAACAAGGTCCCTTCCAATCTGATATGGGGGGCAAATTCCTTCCCAACACCCCCATAGTGATCAGTGAGACCCTGATCATGTGAGCAAGAAGCAGCCTGCCAAGTAACTGAGAGAGAGAGAGAGAGAGAGAGAGAGAATGCTTGGTGCCACCTCGGAGCCCTGGCCCACCCCACCCAAGGTGCCATCTCCAGCTGTGGCCATCCCTAATACTTGAGGAAGGAGACCAATAAACTCCTCCCAGAATACATTGTGGAGGGTGGGGGAATCCCTTCCTGACCCTACCAGTAGCTGGCTGAAACCTTGAACCCTGCTCTTTTAGGAACATGAGATGTAACACTATTAAACAGGAGTGAATGAGGACTAGTGTTTGATTATTTTTTGTCTCTGAAAACCCCAGCCCCCAGTTCCCCATGGACTGGGATCGCCTGCTGTGATGAACCTGCTAAGCAAAAGACTGTTATCCCCATCAGCTCCTTCCCCACTGCCCCTTCCTCCCAGCCAAGTAGGAGGAAGGATGCTGACCCAGGAAATGACTGGGAACTTCTGGGAATGGATCTCCGTGAACTGGGATTCTCTCCGAGCTGCCTATTGCTCCTATCCTCAGGGATGGGAAATATCTGCCTCCCAGGCTTCTCTGCCCCACATGGGTGAGCTCCGCATGCCAGATTCCTTTCATCTGGCACCTTCAGCCAATGCCCAGCTGCAGCAACCTTAGCTGATTTCCCGAATCTCTCCCGAAACCCCCGCAGGATTCTGCCAGTCGGAGTGTGAGTCTCGCAAGCTGGTGCTTTGGCTACTTTGCATGGAAGTGAAATATGCGGAAAAGGACGAGGCCAGCTTGACAGTGAGACAAAGAGCAAAAAAAGTGTGAATGATTGATTCATCGCACGTGGTTTCCATGGCGATATATTAACCAGTTAGCCATGCCGAAAGCTGACCCGCAAACGTCTCCGACCCCTGAGAGACGTGCGTGTGCAAAGCGTTACTGGAGGCACGTATGGCTCCCTGCTGCTACCAATAAAGACATGGGGGAAGGAGTGGTGGGTTTGGTACACAGGGTAGGGTAGGGAAGGTAGATGCATAGAATGGATGGCATTGGAGTGCTCTCTTAAGAACAAGAACAAAACAGGATTGTTCCTGCATGATAATTGCCCTCCCCTACGCACTAATAATAACACTAAACACGTAATGAGTGCTGGAGAAAGCTCTGTCAAAACATGAATGGCTTCTCACCGCCCTCTCTGAGTTAGGTCGCTCGTGTTACCCACATGGTGCAGGCGGGGAATCTGAAGCACAGAGCAGGTAAGAACTTAGCCCAAGAGCCAGGATTAGAGTGCAGGACTCCCAATTCTCTGCCTATTCCTCAAGGGCACAATGTTTCCTACAGTACCATTGGGCTGCCCCCAACCCATGTGTCGTGTTCCCATGACCGGGAACTGGGTGGAGGGCGGGGTTGCACTGGATGTTTTTGCCCAGATTGGAGAAGGTGGGTTTGCTTTGTTTTTCTCCACATAAGAACATGCATGCTCTTTTCTGCCCCATAGGATAGAAATGGCAGAGCAGCTATCTAACTGTTATAGATATGAATGGCCCATGACCCAAGTCTTCCCCCCACACCTCTCTGGCATTAAATTAGTGTCAAATAAAGCTGAGACATTAATCTACAACAGAAAGTTGTTGGGTGGGTTACATAGTAATCTGGAGGGGGAAGAAGGGTACCCAAGTACCAGTGATAGTTCATTTCATTCTAATGGCACCTCCCCATATGGACATGGGGATGGATTTTATAAACTGTACCCGAATATATGATCACCTGGAGCTTTATCAAGATTTTCTGGTGACAATATAACCCAGAAAGCATTGCTTGAGTCATCAGAAATAGAAGCACCAGAAATGCTTGATGATTTGTAATATTCTGAAGCCAGCAGCAGCACATCAAATTAATCCAGCAATTTAATTAACATAACTGTAATCCTTTAGCTAGAAGAGCAGTCACAATTTATTTGGGGATACTGTGCTGTATACAATGTCATATCGTAATGCTTTTCAAAAACAGGTACCAAGGAGTCTCTTCATCCCAAGATGGGACTGTGATGCAATGATTTTTTTTAAAAAAATGCTACACTGTGAAGAATTGGATTAGCACGAAATCATGAGTCACATCCTAAAAATTGAAAAATTAGCTTAAAAATCATGAGAGTAAAACACATTTTATTTATTTTAAAACACATTTTATTTGTTTTCCAGTGTCTGGGCCTCAGGTCACATTTTTGAGATTTTCTTCACAACCATGATAGCTAGAAACTTACTTTAAAAAAAAATGAAGGATGAGAGTATAATCTTAGGGGGTTGTGAGGTTATTACATGGGGGGTCATGAGCTGTCAGCCTGCACCCCAAACCCTGCTTTGCCTCCAGCATTTATAATGGTGTGAAATATATTTAAAAGTGTTTTTAATTTATGGGGGGGGGTGTCGCACTCAGAGGTTTGCTACGTGAAAGGGGTCACCAGTGCAAAAGTTAGTATTGAGAAGGAGTATGTGTTTGATTTAGGGCTTGTCTACACTGAGAAATTAATTCAGATTAAGATCGGGTGTGGATTTAAAGGGGAATAGCTAGTCCTGATTGTCTTCATCTGTGGATACTTTTATTCTGGAATGAGAGTGATTTATTCTGAATTACTTTATTCTAGTGGATTCAGCTAATTCAAACTAAGGCATTCGTATTCCAGAATAAGAGCATCCACATATGGAGTTGATCAGGAATAGCTATTCAGAGTAACTCCATGTAGACAATCCCTTATACTAAAGTCCGATGGACAACTCTCCTCCATTGAACCAATGGATCATCTCACTGTAGAGAACTGCACCTCTAGTGTGAATATGATCAAAACATCTGACACTCCTGGTTATGCCTGAACTATCTCTGTGTATTGACCCTTTGAGACGAAAGGCTGACAGAAATACTTGGTTGCGAGGTACTGAACTCTGGTTTATTTCTGCGTCCATGGCGTCTCGTTTGTTTGCCTGCCATTTCCTTTTTTCTTCTGTGCCCCTTTTTTTTTCTTTGATCCTATTCTTATGGTACTTTCTCTTCTTTTCCCTGCCACACCATGGCAAACTGCATGAATGGAGAAGTTCAAGAGGACAGCCTCCTTTGAGGACTTTGATCTCCTTGTTTTCCTTGGAGGTTTCTCTCCAAGACCTTGTTCTTGTTTGTTGGAGAAACTCTTTTAAGAAGAGGGGAAGAGTTTGTTGAAGTCTTCAGAGAACCAAAAGAGGAAAGCAATGGTATTTAAGAAAACAAACTACGCTCAGGTTTTGAGTCTTACATGCCCTCCAGAAAAAAAACATCTTGTGTTGTTACCAAAGATTTCTTCACAGAGTTTCCTCTGGGTTCTTAGTGCCTAAGTGTAGATTGTCCAATTCTATGGATTCTTAGCAGATTGAATTCTAGGTCCCTTTTTTTTTTCCCTTTCATATGCGGCATGTATTTTAGATGGTCTCACACATACAATTCTCCAAACTCGTACTAGTAAACAGTTCATAGAATAATTATTTAAGACTGGTCCAAACATATTCCATCAAAGGTTTTTGGGTGGAAAATGGCTATTTTGTAGAAAGTGAAATGTCAGTGGAAATGATCCCTTTTTTTTAATTACATTTTTCATTTTGTCATCAAAGAGAAAGCGACAAACATTTGCCAGTTCTGGGCAACTGAAAACAAAACCATCTTTAAACTTTTCTTTTTTTCACATGGTGGAAAATACATTTTCCAGCCAGTTCTAGAGTTAGTGTGTATTACACATGAGGAATTTCTATTTAAAGTTACAAGTCCCACAATTTACAAGCCTGTTATAGCTCCCTGTAAATTATCTGTCTGTACCTTGCTTGCTACAGTTTGTTTCAAGATGCATAATGCAATATATCATATGAGTGCACGCACCTGTCAGAAACGTTCGTAGATAACTCCGAGAAGAACAACCCAACTGTTTAAGAAGCTCGAGGTATTGATATATGAGGAAGGTTAAGAAATGAAATATTTTTGGTCCAAAAATATTCTAACAAAGCAGTTCCCATTTTCCAATAAAATGTACAAAATAAATGCCATCTTCTATCTCTTGCAAGATAATTACCCAGGGAAGTACATGGTAACTACTTACAGCTGTTGGAAGGAGATACCTAGTTGCTTAGAGTAGTGTAAGGGAATGTAATTAGAGATAACAGGATGGCATTAAATCAGAGAAAATGTAGGTTAATAACATGTTACCATCCTGGGTCAGACCAATGGTCCATTAGCCCAGTTTCCTGTCTCCAACTCTCTGAACTTCAGAGGGTGTGCACAGAACAGAAAAAAGGGAAGAAGGCGAACCTGGGGAACTACAGACTTGGTCAGCCTCACTTCAGTCCCTGGAAAAATCAGGGAGCAGGTCCTCAAGGAATCCATTTTGAAGCACTTGGAGGAGAGGAAGGTGATCAGGAACAGTCAGCATGGATTCACCAAGAGCAAGTCATGCCTGACCAACCTGATTGCCTTCTGTGATTAGATAATTGGCTCTGTGGATATGGGGAAAGCTGTAGACGTGATATATCTGGACTTTAGCAAAGCTTTTGATATTCTTGCCAGCAAGTTAAAAAACTATGGATTAGATGAATAAACTATAAAGGTGGATAGAAAGCTGGCTAGATTGTCGGGCTCAACAGGTAGTGATCAATGGCTTGATGTCTAGTTGGCAGCCGGTATCAAGCGGAGTGCCACAGGCTCGGTCCTGGGGCCGGTTTTGTTCAATATCTTCATTAATGATCTGGATGATGGGATGGATTGCACCCTCAGCAAGTTTGCAGATGACACTAAGTTTGCAGGTAACTCTGTCTAAGGGGGAAGAGGGTAAGAAACCTGCAGGGGTTGAGAGGGGCTGGGGCTCAGAGTGAGGAACAAACGCAGACCCCTCCCCTGCTTCCCTCCTCTACCACCTTCCCGGGCCGCTAGTGGGGCCCTCGGCACCCCAAGAGCAGGGGAAGGAGTGGTGTCTTAGCCCCCTGCCAAGAAAAGCGCAGGACCCACCATACTAACATTAGGCATTGCGTCATACAGGGTTCAAAAAAGAACTAGATAAATTCATGGAGGAGAGGTCTATCAATGGCTATTAGACAAGATGGGCAGGGATGGTGTCCCTAGCCTCTGTTTGCCAGAAGCTGGGAATGGGCAACAGGGGATGCATCACTTCATACAATCATAGAAGATTAGGGTTGGAAGAGACCTCAGGAGGTCATCTTTGTCCGCCTGCTCAAAGCAAGACCAACCCCAACTAAATCATTCCAGCCAGGGCTTTCATTTCAAAGCCAGGCCTTCAAAACCTATAAAGATGGAGATTCCACCACCTCCCTAAGTAACCCATTCCAGTGCTCCACCACGCTCCTAGTGAAATAGTGTTTCCTAATGTCCAACCTAGACCTCCCCCACTGCCACTTGAGACCATTGCTCCTTGTTCTGCCATCCACCACCACTGAGAAAACCTAGCTCCATCCTCTTTGGAACCCCCCTTCAGGTAGTTGAAGGCTGTTAACAAATCCCCCCTCAGTCTTCTCTTCTGCAGACTAAATAAGCCCAGTTTCCTCAGCCTCTCCTCATAAGTCGAGTGCTCCAGCCCCCTAATAATTTTTGTTGCCCTCTGTTGGACTCTCTCCAATTTGTCGACCTCCTTTCTGTAAACTGGATGCAATACTCCAGATGAGTCCTCACCAGTGCTGAATAGAGGGGTATAATCACTATAAACATCTTTTGTTCTGGTTGATTCCTCATGTATTTTGATGCAATAGTCTTCATTCTCAATTGCTTCCTCCACCAATAGCAGACCTTTCCCTCTATCACCTCGTCGGATGTGTGTCCTGTCCACGTCTTGATTGGTATGCATTAGTCTTTGATTCTGTCCAATCTGGATGGAATATCTGGCACTGGGTGCAGCTCAACGGAAAGCGACTTTGATTCAGAGGACAGAAGCAAAGCGAGAAAGAAGGAAGCTGTGTGCTGTAATTTTGGACTCCCACTCAGACAACAGATGCATCTGTGAAATTTATAACAAGCTGTGTTGTTCTCAAATTGGGCTTGTCAGTCATAATCAGATTCATCAGACACCTGAGGAGACCTCTTAGGCATATACCATGATCCAATGGATTGATGCTTGCCTATAATAATAATGAATCACTAACAGCTTCCTCGTTTGGATATTTTTTTTTCTCCTCTTCTTCATGCCACTTGATCACTCCAGCAGTGTCCAGTATTACATGTATCGTCCACATATTAAAGGCTAAAATAAAATTCTTTGAGTTTTGTCCTTAGAGTAGTTCTTAGTCATCTGTAATATCCTTTCCTCACTTTCTTCTTTGACTTCCTTCTGTAGTAACTCAAACAGTTCCCTGATTACAAGGTATTTGTAGGGACCAAGCTGAGAGACATCTTGGCTAATACCTTCATCAGTTTTTATGTCATCTGATGGTACCAGTTTGCCCCTCTTTACAGTTGTCACTCCACATTGAGCCAAGCCAACCTGAAACTTTGTATCTTCAAACTTTTCTACATATGGCATCAGTCTCTGCATCCCCTTTTGCGATATTCCATGCAGTTTCAGATCATCCATGTATTACAGATGGTTAACTGGCTGTTGCTCTTTGCTGTTAATAAGCACAAATCATCCCGCAGAGCATCCGTGTCAGTGGCAGCATCACTACCATGAACAGCAATGGTGATAAGGAATCCCCTGAAAAGTTTCCTCTTTTAATTTGGACATAAGAACGGCCATACTGGGTCAGACCAAAGGTCCTTGTAGCCCAGTATCCTGTCTGCCAACAGTGGCTAATGCCAGATGCTTCAGAGGGAATGAATAGAGCAGGTAATCACCAAGTGAATCAGCACCGAGCGGCAATGTGATGGTATGGACTCACCGCTGTGGTGCCTCCTGCTGGCTGTCCTGGGAATTAGCTCTGTTGGCCAGTGTGCCTCCGTCTGGTGACGTCTCACCGCCGTCAGTTCTGCTCCAGGACCCGTGTCATTCACAGGGCCGTGGCATCCTCTTCCAGACACAGCCCTTTGGCTGTGCCGCACTTGGTTCTACCCCCCTTCCGGGGCACCAGCAATCCATTGTCCATCCACTTCCTCCTCAGTGGTGAGTGGTGGCAAAGGGGGGGAAGGGACCCGAGTCTGCCCATTACTTTGGGTCACAGCCCAGGGACCCTATAGCTGGCAGCCACGTGCTGTGTCCCCTCCAACCCTGCAGTCTATTTCCCTGCGCCACTTCCCTGCAGCTCTTACCATCTTCTCTGCCCTCATCTCAGGGCCTCAAGACTGTCAGCAGGCAGCCGGGAGCTCTCTCCCACTCCCCTGATCCTGCCCAGCACTGCTCTGTCCCAGGCGCTATCTTCCTGCCTTCTGCAACGCAACCAGTTCTCCCTCCTTGAGCGCTAAGGAGTGACTGAAGCTGCTCTGCCCAGCAGCCCTTCTTATATGTGTAGAAAGAACAGTAAATATGGCAGGCGACCAGCTTGGCTTCGCAGTGAAATCCTTGCTGATCTTAAACACAAAAAAAGAAGCTTACAAGAAGTGGAAGCTTGGACACATGGCCAGGGAGGAGTATAAAAATATTGCTCGGGCATGCAGGATTGAAATCAGGAAGGCCAAATCACACCTGGACTTGCAGCTAGCAAGAGATGTTAAGAGTAACAAGAAGGGTTTCTACAGGTATATTAGCAACAAGAAGAAGGTCAGGGAAAGTGTGGGGCCCTTACTGAATGGGGGAGGCAACCTAGTGACAGAGGATGTGGAAAAAGCTAATGTACTCAATGCTTTTTTTGCCTCTGTCTTCACAAAGTCAGCTCCCAGACTACTTCACTGGGCAGCACAGTATGGGGAGAAGGTGAGCAGCCCTCAGTGGTGAAAGAACAGGTTAAGGACTGTTTAGAAAAGCTGGACGTGCACAAGTCCATGAGGCCGGATCTAATGCATCTGAGGGTGCTGAGGGAGTTGGCTGATGTGATTGCAGAGCCATTGGCCATTATCTTTGAAAACTAATGGCGATCGGGGGAGGCCCCGGACGATTGGAAACAGGCAAATATAATGCCCATCTTTTAAAAAGGGAAGAAGGAAAATACGGGGAACTACAGACAGGGCCATCCTTAGGATTTATGGGGCCTTTTGCAGTATTATTAAACTGGTGCCCCTGTGCCCCATGGCAGCCCGGGATCCCATGTATATTTTAGATAAGGGTGGTCTTTTAAAGGATTTATTTAAAAAAAACCTATGTCTGAAGATCCAAGCATTTAAGGCTAAAGATGAATACCCAGATTGTGCATCTAAAAATCTATACAAGGATTTATTAGAGATGTGATTTTATAATCTTTAGGAACACACTAATGAAATATTTTTAAAGCAAATTTTAAATTAAGGTCCTGTAAACTAACATGTTCTGAGTAAATATTACAGTAATGCACAACTGTTTTTGTCAGTAAATTCAGAAATTGACAGTATATACTTGGGGGTTGGCAAATGCCTTGTGACAGGGTTGGGCCGGATGGCTACAGGAGAGTAATAGAAGGCAGATATATTAGCCCCAGGTTAAGTAGGTCCCTTTTCCCTGGGGAAGGTAACAAGGAAAGTTCCAGAACAATCAGGAACCTTCTGGAGACAATTAGGACAGATGGGCTGATTGGCTGCAGGTGTTCTAATCAAGAAGCTGCTAGAATCAATTAAGGCAGGCTAATCAGGGCACCTGGGTTTAAAAAGGAGCTCACTTCAGTTTGTGGTGCACGTGTAAGGAGCTGGGAGCAAGAGGTGCTAGGAGCTAAGAGTGAGAACATGGACTGTTGGAGAACTGAGGAGTACAGTCCTGATGTACTTAATCAGGTGTACTTAATCTGATGTACTTAATCTGTTAATGATAAGCATTATCAGACACCAGGAGGAAGGTCCTATGGTGAGGATAAAGAAGGTGTTGGGAGGAGGCCATGGGGAAGTAGCCCAGGGAGTTGTAGCTGTCACACAGCTGTTCCAGGAGGCACTCTAGACAGCTGCATTCCACAGGGTCCTGGGCTGGAACCCGGAGTAGAAGGCAGGCCTGGGTTCCCTCCAAACCTCCCAGCTCCTGGTCAGACACAGGAGGAGTTGACCTGGACTGTGGGATCATGAAAACGGCCAAACTGAGGGCTGCCGTGAAGCTCCAAGGCAAGCAAATCCCCCAATAAGCGCAAGACCCACCAAGGTAGAGGAGGAACTTTGTCACAGCCTGTTAAATGGCTTCATTACCATTTGAATGGCTCTTTAACAGTTTCAATGTTGTGCTAATAGGTGTGGCAGGCAGGAAGGCTTTTTCACTTTTAAGTGCTAGATCCCCTCTGGAGGAAAAAGAAAAGGTGTACTTGTGGCACCTTAGAGACCAAGAAATTTATTTGAGCATAAGCTTTCTTTGGATGCATGCAGTGGAAAATGTAGTGGGGAGATTTATATACACAGAGAACATGAAACAAGGGGTGTTACCATACACACCGTAACAAGAGTGATCAGGTAAGGTGAGCTATTACCAATAGGAGAGCGGGGGCAGGGGGTGGGGAAGGGAACCTTTTGTAGTGATAATCAAGATGGGCCATTTCCAGCAGTTGACAAGAACAGCACATTCTTGTCAACTGCTGGAAATGGCCCATCTTGATTATCACTACAAAAAGTTCCCCCCCCACCCACCGCGCTCCTTCTGGTAATAGCTCACCTTACCTGATCACTCTTGTTACAGTAAAAAGAAAAGGAGTACTTGTGGCACCTTAGAGACTAACCAATTTATTTGAGCATAAGCTTTCGTGAGCTACAGCTCACTTCATCGGATGCATAAAGCGGAAAATGCAGTGAGGATGTTCTATACACACAGACCATGAAAAAATGGGTGTTTATCACTTCAAAAGGTTTTCTCTCCCCCCACCCCACTCTCCTGCTGGTAATAGCTTATCTAAAGTGATCACTCTCCTTACAATGTGTATGATAATCAAGGTGGGCCATTTCCAGCACAAATCCAGGGTTTAACAAGAATGTCTGAGGAACAGTGGGGGGGGGTAGGAAAACACAAGAGGAAATAGGTTACCTTGCATAATGACTTAACCACTCCCAGTCTCTATTCAAGCCTTAGTTAATTGTATCAAATTTGCAAATGAATTCCAATTCAGCAGTCGCTCGCTGGAGTCTGGTTTTGAAGTTTTTCTGTTGTAATATGGCAACTTTCATGTCTGTGATTGCGTGACCAGAGAGATTGAAGTGTTCTCCAACTGGTTTATGAATGTTATAATTCTTGACATCTGATTTGTGTCCATTTATTCTTTTACGTAGAGACAGTCCAGTTTGACCAATGTACATGGCCGCGGGGCATTGCTGGCACATGATGGCATATATCACACTGGTAGATGTGCAGGTGAACGAGCCTCTGATAGTGTGGCTGATGTTATTAGGCCCTGTGATGGTGTCCCCTGAATAGATATGTGGGCACAGTTGGCAACGGGCTTTGTTGCAAGGATAGGTTCCTGGGTTAGTGGTTCTGTTATGTGGTATGTAGTTGCTGGTGAATATTTGCTTCAGGTTGGGGGGCTGTCTGTAGGCAAGGACTGGCCTGTCTCCCAAGATTTGTGAGAGTGATAGGTCGTCCTTCAGGATAGGTTGTAGATCCTTGATAATGTGTTGGAGAGGTTTTAGTTGGGGGCTGAAGGTGACGGCTAGTGGCATTCTGTTATTTTCTTTGTTAGGCCTGTCCTGCAGCAGGTGACTTCTGGGTACTCTTCTGGCTCTGTCAATCTGTTTCTTCACTTCAGCAGATGGGTATTGTAGTTGTAAGAATGCTTGATAGAGATCTTGTAGGTGTTTGTCTCTGTCTGAGGGGTTGGAGCAAATGCGGTTGTATCGTAGAGCTTGGCTGTAGACAGTGGATCATGTGGTGTGGTCTGGGTGAAAGCTGGAGGCATGTAGGTAGGCATAGCAGTCAGTAGGTTTCCGGTATAGGGTGGTGTTTATGTGACCATTGCTTATTAGCACCGTAGTGTCCAGGAAGTGGATCTCTTGTGTGGACTGGTCCAGGCTGAGATTGATGGTGGGATGGAAATTGTTGAAATCATGGTGTAATTCCTCAAGGGCTTCTTTTCCATGGGTCCAGATGATGAAGATGTCATCACAAATCAGATGTCAAGAATTATAACTTTCATAAACCAGTCAGAGAACACTTCAATCTCTCTGGTCACTCGATCTCTGACCTAAAAGTCACAATATTACAACAAAAAGACTTCAAAAGCAGATTCCAACGAGAGACTGCTGAATTGGAATTAATTTGCAAACTGGATACAATTAACTCAGGCTTGAATAGAGACTGGGAGTGGATGAGTCATTACACAAAGTAAAACTATTTCCCCATGTTTATTTTCCCCCTCCCTCCACTGTTCCTCAGACATTCTTGTTAACTGCTGGAAATGGCCCACCTTGATTATCACTACAAAAGGTTTTCTTCCCCCCTCCACCCGGCCCCGCTCTCCTGCTGGTAACAGCTCATCTTAAGTGATCACTCTCCTTACAGTGTGTATGATAACACCCATTTTTTCAAGTTCTGTTTGTATATAAATCTCCTCACTGTATTTTCCACTGAATGCATCTGATGAAGTGAGCTGTAGCTCACAAAAGCTTTTGCTCAAATAAATTGGTTAGTCTCTAAGGTGCCACAAGTACTCCTTTTCTTTTTGCAAATACAGACTAACAAGGCTGCTACACTGAAACCTTTCATAAGACAAGTTTTCCATTCCTCAGATCATCCTAGTAGCCCTTCTCTGTACCTGTTCCAGTTTGAATTCATCCTTCTTAAACATGGGAGACTAGAACTGCACACAGTATTCCAGGTGAGGTCTCACCAGTGCCTTCTATAACGGTACTAACACCTCCTTATCTCTAGTGGAAATACCTCACCTGATGCATCCCAAGACCACATAAGCTTTTTTCACGGCCATGTCACATTGGCGGCTCATAGTCATCCTGTGGTCAACCAATACTCCAAGGTCCTTCTCCTCCTCCATTACTTCTAATTCATGCGTCCCCAGCTTATAACTAAAATTCTTGTTATTAATCCCTAAATGCATAACCTTACACTTCTCACTATTAAATTTCATCCTATTACTATTACTCCAGTTTACAAGGTCATCCAGATCCTCCTGTATGATATCCCGGTCCTTCTCTAAATTGGCAATACCTCCCAGCTTTGTATCATCCGCAAACTTTATTAGCACATTCCTGCTTTTTGTGCCGAGGTCAGCAATAAAAAGATTAAATAAGATTGGTTCCAAAACCGATCCCTGAGGAACTCCACTGGTAACCTCCCTCCAGTCTGACAGTTCACCTTTCAGTAGGACCCGCTGTAGTCTCCCTGTTAACCAATTCCTTATCCACCTTTCAATTTTCATATTGATCCCTATCTTTTCCAATTTAATTAATAATTCCCCATGTGGAACCATATCAAACGCCTTACTGAAATCTAGGTAAATTAGATCCACTGTGTTTCGTTTGTCTAAAAAAATCTGTTACTTTCTCAAAGAAGGCGATCAGGTTGGTTTGGCACGATCTACCTTTTGTAAAACCATGTTGTATTTTGTCCCATTTACCATTGACCTCAATGTCCTTAACTACTTTCTCCTTCAAATTTTTTTCCAAAACCTTGCATACTACAGATGTCAAACGAACAGGCCTGTAGTTACCTGGATCACTTTTTTTCCCTTTCTTAAAAATAGGAACTATATTAGCAATTCTCCAGTCATACGGTACAATCCCTGAGTTTACAAAGTCATTAAAAATTCTTGCTAATGGGCCCGCAATTTCACGTGCCAATTCCTTTAATATTCTTGGATGAAGATTATCTGGGCCCTCTGATTTAGTCCCATTAAGCTGTTTGAGTTTCGCTTCTACCTCAGATATGGTTAATATCTACCTCCATATCCTCATTCCCATTTGTCATGCGACCATTATTCCTAAGATCCTCATTAGCCTTATTAAAGACTGAGGCAAAGTATTTGTTTAGCTATTGGGCCATGCCTAGATTATCATTAACCTCCACTCCATCCTCAGTGTTTAGCAGTCCCACTTCTTTCTTTGTTTTCTTCTTATTTGTATGGCTATAGAACCTTTTACTATTGCTTTTAATTCCCTTTGCAAGGTCCAACTCTACTTGACTTTTAGCCTCTCTCACTTTATCCCTACATGTTCTGACCTCAATAAGGTAGCTTTCCTTGCTGATCCCTCCCATCTTCCACTCCCCATAGGCTTTCTGCTTTTTCTTAATCACCTCTCTGAGATGCTTGCTCATCCAGCTTGGTCTACAACTCCTGCCTATGAATTTTTTCCCCTTTCTTGGGATGCAGGCTTCTGATAGCTTCTGCAGCTTTGACTTGAAGTATACCAGGCCTCCTCTGCCTTTAGATCCATAAGTTCTTCAGTCCAATCCACTTCCCTAACTAATTTCCTTAATTTTTGAAAGTCAGCCCTTTTGAAATCAAAAACTCTAGTCGCAGATTTATTTTTGTTTACCCTTCCATTCAGTTTGAACGGAATTAGCTCATGATCACTTGAACCAAGGTTGTCCTCTACAACCACTTATTCCTTGAGGTCCTCACTACTCACCAAAACCAAATCTAAAATGGCATCCCCTCTAGTCGGTTCAGCAACTACTTGATGAAGGAATCCATCAGCTATCGCATCTAGGAAAATCTGAGCCCTTTTCTTTTCTAGCACTTGTCCTCCAGTCCATATCTGGGAAGTTAAGGTCTCCCATGATCATGCAATTTCTATTAGTATTTACTTAATTAAAAACATTAAAGCGGGCTCTACCCACATCCCGATTGGATCCTGGAGGTCTAAAGCACACCCCAAGCACTATCCCAGGGGAGGCTCTAGTAGTTTTCTTCCCCAATGTGATTTTTGCCCAGATGGACTCAGTCTTATCCATTCCATCGCTTCTTATTTCTTTACATTCTACCTCATCATTGATATACAGTGCTACTCCACCACCTTTACCTTTATTTCTGTCTTTCCTAAACAGCACATGCCCTTCGATACCTGTAGTCCAGTCATGACTGCTATTCCATCATGTTTCTGTTTTCCCTATAATATCTGGTTTCACTTCCTGCACCAGTAGCTCTAGTTCCTCCATTTTGTTACCTAGGCTCCTAGCATTGGTGTCCAAACATCTTAATTTTTGCTGTTTGGCCTCACTCACATTCTGTACCCGATTAGGCACAGTCATTCTACAGCCAGTATGACCTGGTATCCACTCTGCCCTTCCTCCTTATGTCCATTCTCCTACCCACAGCTGTAACCTTTCTCACTTTGTTTTCTTCTCTCTCAATGCTAAAATCCGGCGTGGAGATTACCTGGACATCTCCCAACCATCTCCCCCGATCAGGAACAGTCAACATGGATTCACCAGGGCAAGTCACACCTGACCAACCTGATTGCCTTCTGTGATGAGATAACTGGCTCTGTGGATATGGGGAAAGTGGTGGACGTGATATATCTTGACTTTAGCAAAGCTTTTGACACGGTCTCCCACAGTATTCGTGCCAGCAAGTTAAAAAAGTATGGATTGGATGAATGGACTATAAGGTGGATAAAAAGCTGGCTAGATCGTCAGGCTCAACAGGTAGTGATCGATGGCTCGATGTCTAGTTGGCAGCCAGTATCAAGTGGAGTGCCCCAGGGGTCAGTCCTGGGGCCGGTTTTGTTGAACATCTTCATTAATGATCTGGATGTTGGGATGGATAGCACCCGCAGAAAGTTTGTGGATGACACTAAGCTGTGGGGAGAGGTAGATATGCTGGAGGGTAGGGATAGGATCCAGAGTGACCTAGACATATTGGAGGATTGGGCCAAAAGAAATCTGATGAGGTTCAATAAGGATAAGTGCAGGGTCCTGCACTTAGGATGGAAGAACCCAATGAACAGCTACAGACTAGGGACCGAATGGCTAGGCAGCAGTTCTGCAGAAAAGGACCTAGGGGTGACAGTGGACGAGAAGCTGGATATGAGTCAACAGTGTGCCCTTATTGCCAAGAAGGCCAATGGCATTTTGGGATGTATAAGTAGGGGCATAGCGAGCAGATCGAGGGACGTGATCGTCCCTCTCTATTCGACATTGGTGATGCCTCATCTGGAGTACTGTGTCCAGTTTTGGGCCCCACACTACAAGAAGGATGTAGATAAATTGGAAAGAGTCCAGCGAAGGGCAACAAAAATGATTAGGGGTCTGGAACACATGACTTATGAGGAGAGGCTGAGGGAACTGGGATTGTTTAGCCTGCAGAAGAGAAGAATGAGAGGGAATTGATAGCTGCTTTCAACTACCTGAGAGGTGGTTCCAGAGAGGATGGTTCTAGACTATTCTCAGTGGTAGAAGAGGACAGGACAAGGAGTAATGGTCTCAAGTTGCAGTGGGGGAGGTTTAGGTTGGATATTAGGAAAAACTTTTTCACTAGGAGGGTGGTGAAACACTGGAATGCATTGCCTAGGGAGGTGGTGGAATCTCCTTCCTTAGAAGTTTTTAAGGTCAGGCTTGACAAAGCCCTGGCTGGGATGATTTAATTGGGGATTGGTCCTGCTTTTGAGCAGGGGGTTGGACTAGATGACCTCCTGAGGTCCCTTCCAACCCTGATGTTCTATGATTCTATGATAATCTGGTTGTGATCACAAGAGATGGCTGAGTGTGCATCCTAGGCCAAGAAAGCATCAAAGAAAAGAGAAACCAAATCAACTGATCACCATATTTGGGGTTGGGAAGGAATTTTCCTCCAGGGCAGATTGGAAGAGGCCCTGGATGTTTTTCGCCTTCCTCTGTAGCATGGGGCACGGGTCACTTGTTGGAGGATTCTCTGCTCCTTGAAGTCTTTAAACCACAATTTGAGGACTTCAATAGCTCAGACATAGGTGAGAGGTTTTCCGCAGGAGTGGGTGGGTGAAATTCTGTAGCCTGCGTTGTGCAGGAAGTCGGACTAGATGATCATAATGGTCCCTTCTGACCTTCGTATCTATGAATCTGTATAAAAAACAAACAAAGGAAGACTCAAAAGATTTACACAGAAATCAGTGCACGTGCAGTGGTGGAGAGAGAGGCAACCTATTAGTGATCGAAGTTGAACAAACTCCTGGCTTGTAGAAAGCCTCTCAAGAGAGAGGCAGAGAGAGACTCACTATGAATGCCCAAGAGCAGTCAGTCCTTAAAGCTTAATTAAATTTGCAACATAACTGACCGACAGAACTGCTCCCCAAACTGCAGAGCATGTTCCAAAAAGGAAAAACCAATGGAGTATGTATCGAGCGCCTGCAGGAGCCAGACTGGGAGAGAACATAGGAACAGACACAATGAGGCTGCCGAGTGTCTGCATTGGAGCCTCTGTGACCGGTACGGATTTAAACGAACTGGACGGTGTTATGACCACTGGATCAAAAGCACATCAGAGGATAAGATTTTATAGGATCTGGCAGTTGTCATAGACCTAACAGTTCTGGCAAACAGGCTGGACATAGTTGCTGTAGGGAAAAAAGGGCAAACCAGACCATGTTAAAATTGATATTGCCATCCCAGGAGACAGAAATGCAAACAAGGAGGTGATGACATATGAAGAATTCTGCCAGGAAGTGAATAAATTATGGAAACTAGAACAAAGACAATCCAGTGATTACTGGAGCACCTTGTGAGACCCCCAGGGCATGAATAAGCAGCTTAGGGACACATTAGGAGTGAGAGACATCATGATGAGCAATCTCCAACAGACAGCACTCCTTGGCACCCTGAGAATTTTAAAGAAAGTCAAAGGAGAACAAGTGCATTTGAGCACTTAATATGCAGGAATTCTACAGAAGGTTTAACAAAACTGGCTACCCAAACCGATGGGTTCATAGTCAGGATTTATTGGTGACCCATGGTGATAAATGTTAGGCAGTAGCTTTCCCCTTTTTATGCTTAAAGTTCTTGTATGTTAAGATTTTTTTTTAAAATGATGTAATACTCTGGTAATAGTAATTATCAGGGGGTCAGAACTTAGAGAACCTCCAGCATCAGAAATCAGGATATTCATTATGTGAAGGACCCAAGTGTGAAACATGCTTCTTTACAGTGTCCTCCCAACAGAAATGAGACAGAAAAATTATTCCCAGGTAGGGTGACCAGATGTCCCGATTTTATAGGGAGAGTCCCGATTTTGGGGTCTTTTTCTTATATGGGCTCCTATTACTGCTACAGACTAGGGACCAAATGGCTCGGCAGCAGTTCTGCAGAAAAGGACTTAGGGGTTACAGTGGACGAGAAGCTGGATATGAGTCAACAGTGTGCCAGTGTTGCCAAGAATTTTGGGATGTATAAGTAGGGGCATTGCCAGCAGATCGAGGGACGTGATCGTCCCCCTCTATTCGACATTGGTGAGGCCTCATCTGGAGTACTGTGTCCAGTTTTGGGCCCCACGCTACAAGAAGGATGTGGAAAAATTGGAAAACGTCCAGCGGAGAGCAATAAAAGTGATTAGGGGACTGGAACACATGACTTATGAGGAGAGGCTGAGGGAACTGGGATTGTTTAGTCTGCGGAAGAATGAGGGGGGATTTGATAGCTGCTTTCAACTACCTGAAAGGGGGTTCCAAAGAGGATGGATCTAGACTGTTCTCAGAGGTAGCTGATGACAGAACAAGGAGTAATGGTCTCAAGTTGCAGTGGGGGAGGTATAGGTTGGATATTAGGAAAAACTTTTTCACTAGGAGGGTGGTGAAACACTGGAATGCGTTACCTAGGGAGGTGGTGGAATCTCCTTCCTTAGATATTTTTTAAGGTCAGGCTTGACAAAGCCCTGGCTGGGATGATTTAATTGGGGATTGGTCCTGCTTTGAGCAGGGGGTTGGACTAGATGACCTCCAGAGGTCCCTTCCAACCCTGATATTCTATGATTCTATGATTATCCCCCAACCCCTGTCCCGATTTTTCACACTTGTTGTCTGGTCACCCTACCCCCACAGGAGAAGGAAAGGGGACTGGGAAGAGAGAGGGTCAGCTTCTGCTCTCATTTACATTGGTGTTAAATTTACATGGAGCTACTCCAGATTTACACCACTAAAGATACTCTGGTTTAAACAAAGTATAATTAAAAATGATAGTGTTCTTCCTTCATTTTATTAATTACTAAGGGATGGAAGCCAAAAGTAGGTAGAGCGAGGGGGTGAGCAGCATCCTGCATGGATAATTCCTTTGTGTTCCTTAGATGTGTAGCTAGTTCTTCTTGGAGGGTTTGTCCATATATATATAAAAAATCAAGCACGTGTGTGCTCAGTGCACTCGAGACAGAGATTTTTGGTCAGCAGTATCAGTTGGGACAGTGCCTATGCCCTTATAGTCCTCATGCCTCCCTCCAAGAGCATGAAAGATGGGGCTTGCCCCAACCTCCCTTCAGATATGTAGATGGCTCCCAGAGACTCTAACGTTTGGTGCCTTATGCACAGACTGTTCATAGAATCATAGAATATCAGGGTTGGAAGGGATCTCAGGAGGTCATCTAGTCCAACCCCCTGCTTAAAGCAGGACCAATCCCCAATTTTTCCCCCCGATCCCTAAATGGCCCCCTCAAGGATTGAACTTACAACCCTGGGTTTAGCAGGCCAATGCTCAAACCACTGAGCTATCCCTGCCCCTGTTATGAGGGTGCATCTTCTTGCTTAGCCATGCTAAGCCTAGATGGCAATGTTACCTTTCCTTCCACATCTCCCTCTATTTCCTCATTACGTCTGTTGTGCTTTGCTGATCTGCATCCAATGTGTCTGTGCCTAGAACTGTGTTCCAGGCACAGCACCACCAGTGCTGAATAGAGGACCTCTTGCATGACATGAAGGGCCCAAAATGCCATCTCCATGCCACATTGCACTTGCATCTAATTCACTGTACATTCATTCTGCCCCCTACCTCACAAAATGGCTTTCAGCCATTGCTACTTTCCAAACTACGCCTTCTCACTCGCTAGCCAATGTACTGACTTAAGTAGAGTTCAAAGGAGGAGAACGTCCAAAGCGAAGGCAGGGGAGGACTTCTGACAAAAGGAAGGAGAGAAGGGGACAGGATTATAATTTGAGGATTCCTGCCTCATGTGGGTTTAAATATCAGCTTTAATGTTCCACTTAATGTGTCTTTCCAGAGTGAATTGTGAAGAGAAGGACAGGAGTTGGGGGCTTCTGAACATCTCATGGTAGCCATAGTGGGAGGACGGCCCTGTTCAAAATGCTCACATCACCATGACATAGAAGCTGTCAGCCAACTATGTGGGTTTATTGTGAATCTTTCTGACGTCACAAGCTTCAAATCCCCCATGGCTGTTAAGCGTTGAAGTCCGATGGTTGACATGTGCAAAATCCCCAGTTGATAAGCACTGAAACCTTGGTTATCTGAGCCCCAGCGAGCTGAAATTCTTAGTTAGCTTGAAGGTCAGCTGTAATTCTACCAAGCTCCTGGGCTCTGTTTGCTGCTTGCCTGAAGCTCTGCTGAGCGGACTGTGCTTTGGGGAAGCCTGACAATGCTGTGTAATCAGGGGAGCCAGCCAGTGTTTTTGGACAGTTATGTTCATTATAGGGGAATTTGTGAACGCAGACTTCAGAGCATACTGGACTAGTTGCTTCCAGTTTCCCAAATGCCCAGTTAGTGTAAATCAATGGAATTTAGCTCCTAACTCCCTTAGAGATTGTCTACACAGGGAGTTATTCTGGAATACAAGTGCTGTTCCAAATTAGCTTAATCCACTTCCAAAATGGATTGAGCTAATTCAGAATAAGGCACCGTTGTTCTGAAATAGTCTCCACATGTGTAGTTCAACAGGAATAGTTAATCTGCCTTAAATTCACACCTTACTTTATTCTGGATTAACTCTCATGGGTAGACAAACCCTAATCTTTGCATGCTTACGTCACAGAGACACCTTTGAAAATTGTACACATGGTTTTTCATGACATGATCACATAGTATATTTTCCACGGGCCCCCTGCCTTGTTCAGTTCACATGATGGAAGCAAAAGGTGGAAGAATCAAAGTTGTACAGAGCGCTGTGTAAACCTGGCATTTCCTACATTTTCAAGTGGCTGACCTTGCAGCCTAAGGTTTTGTTCATACTTGTGGTAGCCCCTAGGATACATGTAGCTACATGCAGCAGTGAAATGCTCTGGCAGGAGGAAGGCAGCTAGGAAAAGCTCTGGCAGTGGGGTGCTGCTGGAGCCTTTCTTCTCTGCCTTCCCCCAGTCAGAGTCTTTCCCCACTGCTCCAGCAGTGGGGAGGCAGTGGGACACTACACTGCTGGAAATAGCAGTGTAGATGGGGGAGGCACTGTTTGGGCATGTAGAGAGCCATGTAGGGTATATACCCTAGGGTCCAGGGTGTCTGTACTCTACCCTACAAAGAAGTGCCTCGCCGTCTACACCACTAGTTGTACTGTGCTAGCTGGGCTGGGCTCTAAACCGCTATAAGTGTAGACAAACCATAGGTAATGTTCTTTTAACATATATGTTTTTTGCGGGGGGAGGCTTACATAATGGGGGAAATATATTTCAAACCAGATTTCTGCCTGGTAGAAAATAGCTGTGGTCATAGAATCATAGAATCATAGAATATCAGGGTTGGAAGGGACCTCAGGAGGTCATCTAGTCCAACCCCCTGCTCAAAGCAGGACCAATCCAAAATTAAATCATCCCAGCCAGGGCTTTTTCAAGCTTGACCTTAAAAACTTCTAAGGAAGGAGATTCTACCACCTCCCTAGGTAACGCATTCCAGTGTTTCACCACCCTCCTAATGAAAAAGTTTTTCCTAATATCCAACCTAAACCTCCCCCACTGCAACTTGAGACCATTACTCCTTGTCCTGTCCTCTTCTACCACTGAGAATAGTCTAGAACCATCCTCTCTGGAACCACCTCTCAGGTAGTTGAAAGCAGCTATCAAATCCCCCCTCATTCTTCTCTTCTGCAGACTAAACAATCCCAGTTCCCTCAGCCTCTCCTCATAAGTCATGTGTTCCAGACCCCAAATAATTTTTGTTGCCCTTCGCTGGACTCTCTCCAATTTATCCACATCCTTCTTGTAGTGTGGGGCCCAAAACTGGACACAGTACTCCAGATGAGGCCTCACCAATGTCGAATAGAGGGGAACGATCACGTCCCTCGATCTGCTTGCTAGGCCCCTACTTATACATCCCAAAATGCCATTGGCCTTCTTGGCAACAAGGGCACACTGCTGACTCATATCCAGCTTCTCATCCACTGTCACCCCTAGGTCCTTTTCCTGCTGCCTAGCCATTTGGTCCCTAGTCTGTAGTGGTGCATTGGGTTCTTCCGTCCTAAGTGCAGGACCCTGCACTTATCCTTATTGAACCTCATCAGATTTCTTTTGGCCCAATCCTCCAATTTGTCTAGGTCCCTCTGTATCCTATCCCTGCCCTCCAGCGTATCTACCACTCCTCCTAGTTTAGTATCATCCGCAAATTTGCTGAGAGTGCAATCCACACCATCCTCCAGATCATTTATGAAGATATTGAATAAAACCGGCCCCAGGACCGACCTCTGGGGCACTCTACGTGACACCGGCTGCCAACTAGACATGGAGCCATTGGGTACCTCAAATCTCAGAAAGAGACAGAGGTTGTCTGGACAGTGGCCTGGCCTCTCCAAGAGACAGGGCATCTTATCTGCAAACCCCGCCCCTCACGCAGCCCCCCGCTCCCATCCCTAGAAACCTTCTTGCACATTTAGGAGTTGTGGAACCTGCCATTACACAACTGCTACCCAAGGGGGAAGAAGCCCACAGAACGGGCCGCTCTGTGCTCCGAGTCTGGAGAGGCTATTGATGTTTCAATGGCCAGCAGCAGCATCTGCAGAGGTGAGCCGGATTAACCCCCCCCCACCCCAATGACAAATCCAAAATCTGCCTGGTTGACCACAAAAGATGGTCCTGATTCTCTCACACGGTGTCCATCAAATAGCCCTGCAATGAAAAGCTACTGAGCTGGCAAGTAGCACATGGTGATTTCTCCACTCCTCTCTGAACAGCACATTTGCCAGCATAATAAATTCATCCCAACCCCTTTTGAGGAGAGGAGGGGTAAGTGTAGTAACAATTCCAAACATGATCCTATGCACAAGCTCTCTTTTAACTTTGCATGCCACCCTCAGAGCCACAGCAGCCAGTTAGCTAACCTGTTCTTCCTCTGGTGACTTAGCATTCCTGCTTCTCTTTTTAGAGGAAACTACATTTGAAGCTGGAGTCAAAGTTCAGATCCACAGCCAGTCGGAGCCACCCTTCGTCCAAGAGCTTGGGTTCGGAGTGGCCCCTGGATTTCAGACCTTTGTCGCCACACAGGAGCAACGGGTGAGTCTGTGGTTTGATGTGTGGAATGGGAACGTTTTCCTATGGTGTGTCACTTCTAAGGGGAGAGATGGAGAGACCCTTTCCTGAAGCAACTCCCCTAATCCTGTTTTCCCTGCACTTCTAGGAGGGGTAGAACCTACCCTAATGAGGCTGCTACTCTAAATAGGCCACTGAGTAGCCCAAGGTCTGCGGTCACCACTCTGTCAGGAGGCAAATGTCATACAAACGTGGGTATGGCTGCTTGGTCACTTCTCCCACTCTTATCTCTGTGCCGCTCATTCTCCAGGCCTAGTGCTGCCCCTGCTGCTCCCAACTCTCCAGGGAACTTTGTGACGTATGTATTTCTCCCCGTTTTTCGTTTCAGCGGCAAATCGGATCACAGTTGAATTTACCTAAAACACCCCTGACAACAGAGAAATACATGGAGCAAGGACAGATGGGGAGGGGGGGATTTGGTGGGCGGTGTTTGTTTTCATTGGGTGTGGGGAGGAAGAGAAAGGTGCTGACCAGAAAAAACCTCTGCAAACCCTGAACCTGTCTAGGAGAGCTGGCTGTATTTCAAGGAATCCCTGTTGAGGTTACAGGGACAAACCATCCCAATGAGTCGAAAGAATAGTAAATATGGCAGGCGACCAGCTTGGCTTAATGGTGAAATCCTAGCGGATCTTAAACATAAAAAAGAAGCTTACAAGAAGTGGAAGGTTGGACATATGACCAGGGAAGAGTATAAAAATATTGCTTGGGCATGTAGGAATGATATCAGGAGGGCCAAATTGCACCTGGAGCTGCAGCTAGCAAGAGATATCAAGAATAACAAGAAGGGTTTCTTCAGGTATGTTGGCAACAAGAAGAAAGCCAAGGAACTTGTGGGCCCCTTACTGAATGAGGGAGGCAACCTAGTGACAGAGGATGTGGAAAAAGCTAATGTACTCAATGCTTTTTTTGCCTCTGTTTTCACTAACAAGGTCAGCTCCCAGACTGCTGCGCTGGGCATCACAAAATGGGGAAGAGATGGCCAGCCCTCTGTGGAGATAGAGGTGGTTAGGGACTATTTAGAAAAGCTGGACGTGCACAAGTCCATGGGGCCGGACGAGTTGCATCCGAGAGTGCTGAAGGAATTGGCGGCTGTGATTGCAGAGCCATTGGCCATTATCTTTGAAAACTCGTGGCGAACGGGGGAAGTCCCGGATGACTGGAAAAAGGCTAATGTAGTGCCAATCTTTAAAAAAGGGAAGAAGGAGGATCCAGGGAACTACAGGCCAGTGAGCCTCACTTCAGTCCCCGGAAAAATCATGGAGCAGGTCCTCAAAGAATCAATCCTGAAGCACTTGCATGAGAGGAAAGTGATCAGGAACAGCCAGCATGGATTCACCAAGGGAAGGTCATGCCTGACTAATCTAATTGCCTTTTATGATGAGATTACTGGTTCTGTGGATGAAGGGAAAGCAGTGGATGTATTATTTCTTGACTTTAGCAAAGCGTTTGACATGGTCTCCCACAGTATTCTTGTCAGCAAGTTAAGGAAGTATGGGCTGGATGAATGCACTATAAGGTGGGTAGAAAGCTGGCTAGATTGTCGGGCTCAACGGGTAGTGATCAATGGCTCCATGTCTAGTTGGCAGCCGGTATCAAGTGGAGTGCCCCAAGGGTTGGTCCTGGGGCCGGTTTTGTTCAATATCTTCATAAATGATCTGGAGGATGGTGTGGATTGCACTCTCAGCAAATTTGCGGATGATACTAAACTGGGAGGAGTGGTAGATACGCTGGAGGGGAGGGATAGGATACAGAAGGACCTAGACAAATTGGAGGATTGGGCCAAAAGAAATCTGATGAGGTTCAATAAGGATAAGTGCAGGGTCCTGCACTTAGGATGGAAGAATCCAATGCACCGCTACAGACTAGGGACCGAATGGCTAGGCAGCAGTTCTGCGGAAAAGGACCTAGGGGTGACAGTGGACGAGAAGCTGGATATGAGTCAGCAGTGTGCCCTTGTTGCCAAGAAGGCCAATGGCATTTTGGGATGTATAAGTAGGGGCATAGCGAGCAGATAGAGGGACGTGATCGTTCCCCTCTATTCGACATTGGTGAGGCCTCATCTGGAGTACTGTGTCCAGTTTTGGGCCCCACACTACAAGAAGGATGTGGATAAATTGGAGAGAGTCCAGCAAAGGGCAACAAAAATGATTAGGGGTCTAGAACACATGACTTATGAGGGGAGGCAGAGGGAGCTGGGATTGTTTAGCCTGCAGAAGAGAAGAATGAGGTGGGATTTGATAGCTGCTTTCAACTACCTGAAAGGGGGTTCCAAAGAGGATGGTTCTAGACTGTTCTCAATGGTACCAGATGACAGAACGAGGAGTAATGGTCTCAAGTTGCAGTGGGGGAGGTTTAGATTGGATATTAGGAAAAACTTTTTCACTAAGAGGGTGGTGAAACACTGGAATGCGTTACCTAGGGAGGTGGTAGAATCTCCTTCCTTAGAGGTTTTTAAAGTCAGGCTTGACAAAGCCCTGGCTGGGATGATTTAACTGGGAATTGGTCCTGCTTCGAGCAGGGGGTTAGACTAGATGACCTTCAGGGGTCCCTTCCAACCCTGATATTCTATGATTCTATGATTCAGTCTGGCTCTGAGTAGATGTTGCCATTCCTACTTGAAAACTGAGAGGTGCTTTATCTTTGTGACAAAACCAGCATGGTGGGCAGAGTGCTCTCTTGCAACCCACAGCTTGAGAACCACTGAGTTACATATTTAAACCCTACCCCTTGAATGGAAGCTTGCTGGCATTCTACCACGCTATGGGATCTCAGGCTACGAAGAGGAAATTTCAGCACTGAAGAGTTGGTTGCAGAATTAGTAGTGAAGCCCTGTGCATAAATTTTGGCTTGTTTGTTGACTTGGATGTTCGCAGTAAAATGTAAAGTTTCAAAGGGGCGAAGGGGCTGCCACTAGAGCTGGGCAGACATCGTTTTTCTTCTGTCTGATGTATGCCCACACCTTTGAAGTCAGCAGAACCATGCTGAAAATTGCATAGAAACAAATTTACTTCCAGAATGTTGGCATTTCTGCCTCCCGTTCTGATCAGAACCGGGGCATGTTTGAAAATGAAGACTAGCATTGGCCAAAGCCTTTCCCCATCTCCAGCGATAACTAGCTTATTTTATCCAAACTGGTTTGTCCATCTGTAACTGTCACTGGGATGATCTTATTAATGAAGTCCATATGAGACACACAGATCTGATGGCTATTTACAGGAAGGCTGCTGTACGCAGACCTAGCAGTATAAAAGGATGTTAAACTGAGTATAAATATTTTGTATACGCACTCTAAAGCCTGCAATGCAACGAGGCCTTAGTGTAGATAAGAACCAGGCCCACTGGAATTCCATACTAGTACTTATGGTAACGACTAATGGCTAAAAATCTGTACACAGAAATTCTCATTTGTCCCATCATTGCCTGCCCTCAGTAGCTGGTGCTTTGTGCTCTCTGAGAGGATTATGCAAGACTGAAGACAGGGTGTGGAATCTGCCCTGCCGGTCTTACAAACACACAGCTCCCCCTTGTGACTGGGGAAGAGAACGTGCCAGCCGGCTGGAGAGCTCTGCCCCCATTCCATGTGGCCAGCCTAGCCCAGAGGGTGAAAACTCTGTCAAATCCGGTAGCATTCCAGAGCAAAAGAGGAGACCAGTAGGGAGTAATCGCCCAGAGGAAGTTCCCTGTGTGCATGCAAGATCTTTGCACATATCCCCTGCTGGCTGTTCGCACACTAAGCTGGAAGCATGCGTGAACACAGGCCAAAGGCTGATTCGTGCCACTGAGGCTAGAAGCCAGGCTTTGCTAGCAAGGTTGATTTGCTGCAGTTAAATCAGTCTGTGATCCTCCCTGTGACGCATTGGAATAACGAATCCCTGACAGCACCCCCGCCCTCAGGTCTGGATGGGTGACAGTCAGAGAGACTTTTATTCATTGCCTGTCATTTGAAACAAGTGTGTGTGAAATTCTAATCTGGCAGGATTGTGGGAGGGTAGAAGGTTGGTAACACACAGATTATTTCTGGAGTGGATGAACTGGAGGCTGACGGTAGCTTGTCGGTAGGGCTCATTACTCCTGGGGAGGGCTGTGCAAAACCCAAACAGTCAGAACAATAGCGTTTAGTTCCACGTGAAAGGAAACGTTTTGTTTTCAAGGGTTCTTTTTACCTTTAAAAAAAAATTGATCTAAAATTTGAAAGGAGACAATAGAAAAATGTGGGCCAGCGAGAGGTAGAATGACTTTGAGGCCTGGCCGTTTGGGCATCTGCCAGGAGGTGGCAGACCCAAACTCCCATCCCACTGCTACACTGACTCATTATTTGTGCCCAGTGGAACAGCTTTGACAGGAGAGATTGAGAGCCTGCCCCAGATGACCCTCTAGCCTAGTGGTTAGGGCAAGTTCAAATCCCTTCTTCACAGCAAGCCGGAGGGGGGGACCTGGATCTCCCACGCCCGGGGGGAGTGGGCTAACCACTGGGAGAAACGTTAACAGAGGGACACCTCCTTCGTTTGTCTTGGAGAATGACTGACCTGGTGCAGGCACCTGCCTCCTGGCTGTGAATCCCAAGCAGAAGGAGACGCCTCCCTCCGGCCCAGAGTTGGGGCCCTATATCCCTATGAGGGGCGGGGCTTCAGCTTCACCCCGCTTCCTGACCTTTCTTATTGGCTAGTTTAGGGAGCTCCCTGTCAGCTTGCTGGCTTGTAGGTTCCCAGGAATGGGAGTCACAAAAGTTTGGTGCTGCTGTGCTCAGCGTGGTAACGCCCAAGTCACCCCCCTTCCTGTGCAGAGCAGCGGAAGAGTCTGAAAGTAGCCCTGGCTTGGAAAGAACGGCCTAGGCCTTTGCCTTATTTCATAGCATCGGAGACATGTCGGGCTGGACGGGACCTTGCCAGGTCAGCAAGTCCAGGCCCCCTGCGCTGAGACAGGACCAATAAACCTAGATCATCTGTGAGTGGGGTTTGCCCAGCTTGTTCTTCAACACCTCCAGGGTTGGAAATTCCTCAGCCTCCCTGGGAAGCCTGTTTGAGCTTCATTACCTTGAGAGTTAGAACATTTTTCCTAATATCTCACCTAAATCTCCCTTGCTGCAGATTAAGCCCATTACTCCTTGTCCTACCTTCAGTGGAGATGGACAACAACGGATCCCCATCCTCTTTATAACAGCCCAGGGGGACTGGGGGGCTGGAACAATGTGTACAGTGGGGGTGTGCTGAAAGCCAGTGAACCAAACTGTAAACCCTGCATAGGATGGAAACTGCTTCAAGCCAAGGGGGGCTGCCCTCCCCCGCACACTTGGTTCCAGCACCCCTGGAACAGCCCTTAACATATTTGAGGACTTATCAGGTTCCCTACCCCCCACCCCAGTCTTCTTTTCTTGAGACTAAACATGCCCCATTTTTTTTAATGTTTTAAATCCTTGTCAGCCTGGTCCTCATATCAGTGAGCCATCAAGCCGTGCTTGGGTTGCCAGGTGATCTGGTGATTGATTGCTAGGGCTAGAACGGGTGATCCTTATAAGCAGGGGACTATCGAGTAGGAGTAGGAAGGTGATATTACCTGTGTGTATGGCATTGGTGTGACCGTGACTGCTAGACTGGGCCCAGTTCTGGTGTCCGCACCTCCAAAGGATGTAGAGAAATTGGAGAGGGTTTAGAGAATGGCTGTGAATATGATTCGAGGTCTGAGAAACCTTCCTCACAGTGAGAGTTAAGGTCTGTCTACACTGCACGTTAAGTCCAGGCTCAGACTTAGGTTTCAGCCTAAGCCCTTCTTCCGTCCACACACAGATCAGTCAGACTGGTCAGTAAGCACTCAGGACTGGGGTCCTAGGATCAAGGTAGGGGGATGGGTCATAGCCAAGTCCAGCTGTGACTCAGGTCCACATCCTGTCATTTTGCAGCGTGGACCAAATCAAGGTGCAGACTGGAGTCAGAAGGTCTGTGTAGTGCAGTATGGACATGTTAGCAAGGTTCTGAGACCCGAGTCCAGCAATTGTAAACCATGTTTACAATGCAGCGTGGATGCTCAAGCATGGCTTTGGAAACACCACGTCCACCAGCCCCACAGACTGTGTTTGCAATGCAGTGTAGACGTGGCCAAAGAACTCGACCTTTTTAACTTACTGAGGTTCAGAGGCAAGTTGCTTACTTTCAGTAAGTCCCTAACAGAGGAGATGACTTCTGATAGTAGATGGCTCTCCAGGCCATCAGATCAAGGTCAAATGAGATCAGTCCCTGGAAGCTGAAGCTAGACCAGTTCAAAACGGGAACAAGGCACCATTTTTTTTAACATCACTTATCTCAGGGTATGATAGATTCTCCACATGAATTCTTTAACTCGAGACTGGATGTCTCTGTCTCGAATGGACACTGTAGTGGAACCTCAAGGTATTGGACTAGATGCAGGGTAAGATTCCCTGGTCAGGTGATTGATTGCACTGGCCGTAAATTCTCTGACCTCACTGCCTCCCTGGTGTCCACCTCAGACCATCTCTCCCCAGGTATAAAAATCACCTGAAAGCTGTTTTATTCCAAGGGTATTTGGTGACTACCACTGTTTTCAATATGGATTACCTCATAATGACCCCCCGCCTTGATTGTTTTCTGTTTGGATTTCATAAGGGTGAATCATTCACTGTATTGTTTCTATTACATTTGCCAGAGCCCACAGAGGGGATTTCATCCCTGCCTTACCTTGTCTGGCTGCAGGCCAGCTGATGCCTCTGTTTCCCCTCATACAAGTTGGCTCTCTTGACCTGCCCAGGACATGCTGCCATGCCCCAAGTCTCTTTCTGGGCACAGCTTTATCCTTAAAACTTAGTCAAAACATCAAACCCAAAACAGTTCCTCTAGATAGGCCCTGGGCTACAGTTCCTGTTGGCTTTTCCCCTGGCTTGTCTCCATGCTGACAGGAAGACATGCCCTTTCCTTCAGTCCCCTCTGTTTCAGGGCCCACTGCAGAGGCCTGTCTCCTGTTGCAGCTCCTTCCAGCTGAGCTTTCTCAGCCCTTCCTAGAAAACACCTGACACCTTCTCAGCTGGGCCTGATAAATGAACAGGGCTGGCTGGCTCCCAGCCCTCAAAGGGGCAGGCAACCCTGTGGCCGTCCCTTCAGAGTATTGTTGTTTGGTGTTGTGTAACTGGCTGGTGAGGGCGTGTTACAGGTCCCCTCCATGGCTGCTTCCCAGAGGAGATGAGTTGGTACAACCAGCAGCTATGGCAGCCTGGCTCTCAAGCTAGCTGGCTCTGAAAGTCTCTGGTTCAGTTCCTGGCCCGTTGGCCCAAGAGGGTGGCTATCACAGTTGCTCACTTACAATAGTCCCAACATGTGCTAGCCACTTTCCAGAAACTCAAGAAGGGACTGTCCCTGCCCATGGGGGCTCAGGATTGAAGGACAAAGGGAGATTAGAGGAAAGGGGTTTATGTAAATCAGCTTGTCTCCTTGCAGGCAGCATGACAATATTTCAATTATTTATTATCACCAATGGTGGGAGGCCAGCAGCTCATAACACATCACTTCCCTCATGTCCCAGTGGCGATACGTTATCCTTGGACTGATCAATGAGATGTGACATTGCTGTTAGATCTGGATACTTGTTAGGAGTTTGAAAGTCAGCCAGTGGCATAAAGTTCTTTCCTGGAGCTTCTATTCTTCACCTTCCTCGTTGCCCTACTCAGGTTCTTCCTGCCCTTGCGGTCTCCTTCCAGTGCAATGGGACTCAAAAACTCAGAGCCAGTTTCAGGAGGCGTTGGGTTTTTTGGCCATCCATGGTGTTAGAGCAAGAGCTCTTCCGCTTCCTCTCAGATTAACTCAAGGACACTCACCACCCGATTTACCACTTACCAGTGGAAATTTAACACCAAACTTACCTGTAAGCCAAGGACCACATGGACACTGGAACCCAAATAACCACAGCAGGTTCGATACACACCGGTTGTTATTTCACTACAAGTCTGTGCGTGGACGTTCGTATTCTGAAATATAATGAGCTAACTGAAGTCAGTGCATGGACTTGCAGCAAAGTAATTAAACGTGTCTTAGGAGAAGTAACCCATTTAGTTATTTCAGTGCCAGTTTTCAGGTAAGCAAGTGCCAAGAAAGGGCAGTGGATTCTTTTGGTTTATCAAGTAATGGGTTTTTGCCTGTCTGTGTCTTGTGTGAAAATCCAGCAGGCTCTAGAAAATGAGCTGCTTTTATTCTTCAGCAACCAAGAACTCATTTCTAGTTGAACACATCAGTAATAGGTGGGTAAAATGCTCTTTGGGGGCACAGGCAACAGCTGTTCAGATATCGAACAGCTGCTCTCTAATCAACACATGATTTGCCTGCCAAACCTTTTCCATTCCCACATCTATGGCTCAGACTCCTTAGGCCTGTCCAACCCTCCAGGGAGAAGTTGTTGCAAGCCGGCAGTGCTGCCAAGGCGTATATTGACCACACACCCGAATGCCCAGTGCCTCTGGAATTGCACCATTTTGCACCTAGCTGCCCCCTCCTGCACGCTGGGGCAGTGGGAGTGGGACCAACTTGCTTTCCTCCCCCTCCTTTCATCCACCTTGCCAAGATGCAGCTACAGTATATCAAAATAATATACTGGGACTTGCCAGGTGGGAGAATGTTCCCCTTCCATACACCACGGAGTGAACCCACTGCTCCATGCCTGAGAACACAGTGGTCATTCGCGCTGGGAGTTAGATCGCCGCAGCAAGGTGGTACACTGGACTGGAGAGGCTGTTGATTCAAGGTGCGATACTACCGAATAGGCTGCTGCTAATTCATTAGGGCTTGTCTGCCCTTAAAATGCTACAGTGGTGCAGACCCTGCCACATCCCTGAAAGGTGGGAGCTAGGTTGACGGGAAATTCCCTCACTGACCTAGCGCTATCTACACTGGGGGGGGGGAGGGGAGGTTGATTTAACTGTGTCGCTCAGGGATGTGGATTTTTCACACCCTTGGATGATGTAGTTACACCAACCTAATTTCCTGGTGTAGACCAGGCCTTAGGCGTCTATTCCTCCAGCAATTTCTTTGGCACGCACTTTTTGCTACAGAATGCACACATCAGATGCTACAGCTTCCATAGGGAAGGGGAACAGGCAGTGGAAACAGGGTGTACGTGTGGTGAGGGGGCGGGTGTACACACCCACAGCAATGCGGGGAGTACATATTCATTTATTGGCATGTGCAGAGGCTTCTGTTAAAGTGACCGTGTCGGGAATTGAAAAACACCCTCATCTGAATTAATACCAGCGCTTTGGATTAGTAAAACTGGAGTGATTTTAAAAAAAACTTGTCTTTATCTAATTTTATTATTTATGCGGTCTGTTGTGTCATTAGCATGGCATGGCAGGCCACTACCCTAACCACTGGACCAGCCTCCCTCTCGTTTTCTGTGGGTTTGCTTTGTCCATTTCCAAATCCAGAAATCAAGTAGTAACAGCGATGTTTTCCAAAAGGAGTTTCCAACGGAGAGGTGCAGTCAAATTGACCAGATGCTTGCTGTACGCCAAACACTGCAATGCTCTGCTGGTGCATACCAGCCCCAGAGAGACCTACGGTGCAGAAAGCAAACTGACCAGTTGTTTTCATTGGGCCCCCTGAGGGTGAAATGCACAGAGTAACCCAGCAGAACAAGAGGGGAAGGACTGGCCAGTGGTTAGAGTGGTACCCTGGCAAACATGTTCAAGACTGTGGTGCTCAGATACTCTGGTAATGTGGGTTTAGAGCTACAAGGGACTGGCCTAAATAGTGACATCCGGTGAATGAGATTTTTTTAAAAAAAAATATTCCAGTTTTACTAATCCAAAGAGGTGGTGTTCATACAGATGAGGGTGGTTTTCAATTCCCGACAGTGTCACTTTAACGCAAGCCTCTGCACATGCCAATAAATGAACACTCCCCTCCCACCTCCACACCTCTTTCTACTGCTTTCTCCCTCCCCCCTGGAAGCTGTTGCACCTGATATGTACCTTCTGTAGCAAAGAGTGTGTGATAAAGAAATTGCTGGAGGAAGAGAAGCCTAACTGATTAGCAGCAGAATCTTTGGCAGTGATTATTGTGCCTCAGTTCAATGGTAACTCCAGTCTAGCGTTTGTATTTGTGCATCTGACTCATTAAAGTTGAATAGGAGATTAAGGCATGTTTTGGTCAACTTTAGCAGAGTCTCTGAAATGCCAGCTCATAGTCTGGGGGCAGCGTGGTACCAAGGCGCACAGCTCACGTCATTAAAAGTTGTAGCAATCTGCTCTTCTAGATGGCCCTGCAGTCATTTATCTCTAATGAGCTGCGTATCACAAATCACTTACCAAACTTGAATGAGTCTGAACCCCACAAGCAGGCCTGCGATGTTGGGAAGCATCATAGAATTGTAGGGCTGGAAGGGACCTCAAGGGGTCATCAATTCCAGCCCCCTGTGCTGAGGCAGGACCTAGTAAACCTATACCATCCTTGACTGGTGTTTGTCCAGCCTGTTCTTAAAAACCTCCAATGACGGGGATTCTACAGCCTCCCTAGATATCCCGTTCCAGTGCGTATCTATTCTTTAGTTAAGAATTAGAGGGGTAGCCGTGTTAGTCTGGATCTGTAAAAGCGGCAAAGAGTCCTGTGGCACCTTATAGACTAACAGATGTATTGGAGCATAAGCTTTCGTGGGTGAATACCCATTGCATCAGATGCATGTAGTGGAAAGGATAAATGGACACAAATCAGATATTAGGAATGGCAATATACAAAAACCTGTAGGACAACAGTTCAACCTCCCTGGACACACAATAGCAGATGTAAAGGTAGCCATCCTGCAGCAAAAAAACTTCAGGACCAGACTTCAAAGAGAAACTGCTGAGCTTCAGTTCATTTGCAAATTTGACACCATCATCTCAGGATTAAACAAAGACTGTGAATGGCTAGCCAACTACAAAAGCCGTTTCTCCTCCCTTGGTGTTCACACCTCAACTGCTAGAAGACGGCCTCATCCTCCCTGATTGAACTAACCTCGTTATCCCTAGCCTGATTCTTGCTTGCATATTTATGCCTGCCTCTGGAAATTTCCACTACATGCATCTGACAAAGTGGGTATTCACCCACGAAAGCTGATGCTCCAATATGTCTGTTAGTCTATCAGGTGCCACAGGACTCTTTGCCGCTTTTAGTTAAGAAGTTTTTCCTAATAACTAACCTAAATGTCCCTTGCTGCAGGTTAAGCCCTGTCAAGGTTCCTTCCCCACTCTGAACTCTAGGGTACAGATGTGGGGACCTGCATGAGAACCTCCTAAGCTTACTTTTACCAGCTTAGGTTAAAACTTCCCAAGGTACAAACTATTTTACCCTTTGCCCTTGGACTTCCACTGCCACCACCAAACATTTATCTGGGTTTATTTTTATTAGGAAAGCATTGTTTTGAAACGTCTTTCCCCCCAAAATCCTCCCAACCCTTGCACCCTACTTCCTGGGGAAGGTTTGGTAAAAATCCTCACCAATTTGCATAGGTGACCACAGACCCAAACCCTTGGATCTTAAGAACAATGAAAAAACATTCAGTTTCTGAAAAGAAGGATTTTAATAGAAGTAAAAAGAATCACCTCTGTAAATTCAGGATGGTAAATACCTAACAGGGTAATTAGATTCTAAACATAGAGAATTCCTCTAGGCAAAACCTTAAGTTACAAAAAGGCACACAGACAGGAATATCCATTCTATTCAGCACAACTTAATTTCTCAGCCATTTAAAGAAATCATAATCTAATGCATATCTAGCTAGATTACTTACTAAATTCTAAGACTCCATTCCTGTTCTGTCCCCAGCAAAAGCATCACACAGACAGACCCTTTGTTTTTCCCTCCCCCCCAGCTTTTGAAAGTATCTTGTCTCCTCATTGGTCATTTTGGTCAGGTGCCAGCGAGGTTATCGTAGCTTCTTAACCCTTTACAGGTGAGAGGATCTTTCCTCTGGCCAGGAGGGATTTTAAAGGGGTTTACCCTTCCCTTTATATTTATGACAAGCCCTTTTTGTCCTACCCTCCGTGCACATGAAGAACAATTGATCACCAGCCTATTTAAAACAGCCCTTAAAATATCGGAACGCTGTTATCAGGTCCTCCCTCGGTTGTCTCTTCTCTAGACTAAACATGCCAGTTATTTCAACCTTTCCTGTTCTAAACTTCTGATCAGTTCTGTTGCTCTCCTCTGGACACTTTGATTTGTCTGAATCTTTCCTAACATGGGATGCCCAAAAATCAGGATAGGGGACAGAGCGCCCTCAGTTTGGAGGCTACCGTTACAGCTCTCAATATGACATGGTGCTGGGGAGCGGCATCATTATATCAATTTTATATATTGGGGAAATTGAGGCACACAGAGAGAAGGTGACTTACCCAAGGTAACAAAATGAGTCAGGGCCGGAGCAAGGGTCCCCTGATTCTCAGTCCATTGTTCCAGCCATTACACCACCTTTATTTGAGATTGAGCACTCCATTGATCATTTACCGGCCCGATCATTTACTCCTCTATGATTACTTGTTTGTTTGCTTGTAAAGAAAGCCTTTTGCTGTTTGGCAGCAGACAAAAGGAGGATTTTTGTTTAGTGAACTATTGCCAGCTGTGAAAAACGACTCCAACAAAGCCACTAACCCCCTTAGGAAGATCACATTAGCGCCGTAAAATCCACTAATGGCTTAAGTGCTAGAAATGAATTACTAGAGCGGTGATTAATAAATACCTTTGCAGCCTTTTACATGTCACTCTGCAGCAAACTCATTTATTAGTTCTCAAATAGGCAATGAAACGCAGAGTTGAGTATTCTATTATACTACGCACCCACTGAAGCAGTTTGGCAAAATCTCCTTCTCAAATGCAACGTGTGTTACAGGAGCAAGTGGTAATTGGAAATATTTGTCTCCCTTTAACATGGCTGCTTCACAGATGTTAGGAAACGCGTCTGTGGCCTAATGCCTACAGAAAAAACAAATAATGTTCTCGTTCATGCACACCCAAAGAGTTGGGCTCCAGAACATGGTTCTCGAGCAGGGGGGCCATAACCCGAGGGGATCAAGACAAGGTGTAAGGGGGTGGGAATCAACCCACCTTTTCTAGGTTGCTAAAGAGGAGAGGGGTCTCAGCTAGGCCTGAGCTGGATGGGAGGGAGGGGACCAAAGGGGAGCCTGGTATGAAAAAGGTTGTGAGCTACTGCTTTATAGGTTAAAGGCAAATACTCCACCATGGGGCAGGGGTGAGCTGCAGTCAGGATCATTCACTTGTTCCTATTCTGCTGCTTGCCCTGCCTTCCCTTGCTCTTAAAGGTTCTTTAGAGACCACAGCTGCAAACCTTTCTCCTTTGCTTTAGTTTCCACTTCCAGAGTGTCCTGTTTGATTAACAAAAACAGGACTACACAAAACACTTGAGGAAGCAATTCCCCCTAGAGAATGAAAGGAGGAAGGTGAGCTTGGATTGAATTGCCTAGTGTGATTGAATTAGAACTGTGTGTCATAGGCTCTATACTGCTAATAGCAGGTGATGATTTTCCTTTAGTTTGGAGGGCTTTTGCTGGGATTTCTGAATGACCTGGTGTGCACCCTAGGAATAGCCAGGTCATTTCTCGGTGGCCACTGATGTATTACATTGAAGCAGAGTTGAGTGGGGCCAGGTACAGTGCTGGGAAGAGTTGGTTTGAATCCTCGTTGCAAATGGTCACTCACGCACACTCCAGAGCTTTCCCTTGAGGGTTTGGCCAGCAGGCCCCTGGGATTACTTGACCCCATGGCAGAGGGGATTGCTAGCTCGCTGCCTCTCTGGTTGGGAGCGTGCAGGGGGCAGCTTATCATAGGCCAGCCAGATGGGTGTCTGAAAGTCAGAGTGGTGGCACCCAGTTAGAAAGAGAACTGGCTCCCAAAGGGAGAGTTGGCAGGAAATCCCCTGGTCCCTGGGAGAGGACGATGGGAAGTGGATATGTATTTGGAGCTGCTGCCCTCTGGATGTCTCCTCCATTCTGTGTGCAACATGGCACAGCCAGTCAAGTACATTGAGGTGTGTGCTGGACAGGAATGGCTATCTTCTGGATCAAGTACTGACCAGTGCCGAAGGCACTAGATGGATCCTTGATCTGAGCATCTCGAATTGTAAGGAAACTGGCCTTTCATACTCCCCCCATTGAATGCAATTCCTCAGAGTTCTATTCTCCTGGCTAGTTACTTCTTGAATGCTGATGTGGTGCTTGGCAATAACATATATTACAAGAAAGCCAAGGAAAGTGTGGGCCCCTTACTGAATGAGGGAGGCAACCTAGTGACAGAGGATGTGGAAAAAGCTAATGTGCTCAATGCTTTTTTTGCCTCTGTTTTCACTAACAAGGTCAGCTCCCAGACTGCTGCGCTGGGCATCACAAAATGGGGAAGAGATGGCCAGCCCTCTGTGGAGATAGAGGTGGTTAGGGACTATTTAGAAAAGCTGGACGTGCACAAGTCCATGGGGCCGGACGAGTTGCATCCAAGAGTGCTGAAGGAATTGGCGGCTGTGATTGCAGAGCCATTGGCCATTATCTTTGAAAACTCGTGGCGAACCGGGGAAGTCCCGGATGACTGGAAAAAGGCTAATGTAGTGCCAATCTTTAAAAAAGGGAAGAAGGAGGATCCTGGGAACTACAGGCCAGTCAGCCTCACCTCAGTCCCTGGAAAAATCATGGAGCAGGTCCTCAAAGAATCAATCCTGATGCACTTGCATGAGAGGAAAGTGATCAGGAACAGCCAGCATGGATTCACCAAGGGAAGGTCATGCCTGACTAATCTAATCGCCTTTTATGATGAGATTACTGGTTCTGTGGATGAAGGGAAAGCAGTGGATGTATTGTTTCTTGACTTTAGCAAAGCTTTTGACACGGTCTCCCACAGTGTTCTTGTCAGCAAGTTAAGGAAGTATGGGCTGGATGAATGCACTATAAGGTGGGTAGAAAGCTGGCTAGATTGTCGGGCTCAACGGGTAGTGATCAATGGCTCCATGTCTAGTTGGCAGCCGGTATCAAGTGGAGTGCCCCAAGGGTCGGTCCTGGGGCCGGTTTTGTTCAATATCTTCATAAATGATCTGGAGGATGGTGTGGATTGCACTCTCAGCAAATTTGCGGATGATACTAAACTGGGAGGAGTGGTAGATACGCTGGAGGGGAGGGATAGGATACAGAAGGACCTAGACAAATTGGAGGATTGGGCCAAAAGAAATCTGATGAGGTTCAATAAGGATAAGTGCAGGGTCCTGCACTTAGGATGGAAGAATCCAATGCACCGCTACAGACTAGGGACCGAATGGCTAGGCAGCAGTTCTGCAGAAAAGGACCTAGGGGTGACAGTGGACGAGAAGCTGGATATGAGTCAGCAGTGTGCCCTTGTTGCCAAGAAGGCCAATGGCATTTTGGGATGTATAAGTAGGGGCATAGCGAGCAGATAGAGGGACGTGATCGTTCCCCTCTATTCGACATTGGTGAGGCCTCATCTGGAGTACTGTGTCCAGTTTTGGGCCCCACACTACAAGAAGGATGTGGATAAATTGGAGAGAGTCTAGCGAAGGGCAACAAAAATGATTAGGGGTCTAGAACACATGACTTATGAGGAGAGGCTGAGGGAGCTGGGATTGTTTAGCCTGCAGAAGAGAAGAATGAGGGGGGATTTGATAGCTGCTTTCAACTACCTGAAAGGGGGTTCCAAAGAGGATGGTTCTAGACTGTTCTCAATGGTAGCAGATGACAGAACGAGGAGTAATGGTCTCAAGTTGCAGTGGGGGAGGTTTAGATTGGATATTAGGAAAAACTTTTTCACTAAGAGGGTGGTGAAACACTGGAATGCGTTACCTAGGGAGGTGGTAGAATCTCCTTCCTTAGAGGTTTTTAAGGTCAGGCTTGACAAAGCCCTGGCTGGGATGATTTAACTGGGAATTGGTCCTGCTTCGAGCAGGGGGTTGGACTAGATGACCTTCAGGGGTCCCTTCCAACCCTGATATTCTATGATTCTATGATTCTATGATATCTGTAGCCAGAAAAGTCTGACGACAACAGAGAAAATGAACCAAAATGTTTAGGAAGGATGATAAAATCTAGAGCTTTGTGGAAAGTGGCAGCTACTCCCTGCAAAAGTTTATTGCACCTTGGAAAGAAAACAAACATCACACCAGATGTACTCAAAAAAACAAACCCCAAATTATAGATTAACCACATCTGCTGAGCCATGTAGGTGTTTTACTGCTGTGTTATCAGGGAAATGATAAGAGCTAGCACTGGAGACCAACCCTGGGAGATTCCCTGTAGCTAGTGGGGGCCATCCTATCTTTTAAATCCGTCTGAGAGCCCTTATCCTATAACTTACAAAGCGACTGCAGGCAAAATCCAGGGGAACTGCACTGCCATTGGCCATGTGCAGCAGGGATCTTCAGAGAAACTGTGTTTTTGTGTAAGCAGAGAGAAGGGGGAGCTAGTGTTCCCTGGCAGCTGTAATTCAGAGGACTGGTCTCTCAAGTTCTCAGGAGGTTTTATTCAGTCCCAGCGTGTTTGACCGAAAGCTTATCCAGGGATGAGCTGATAAATCACCGGCACTGTTGGTAAGGTAACTAGGAGTCATAGGACAAAAATAAGGTTGAACAACAGGGAAAATTTCTGAATGGTGAGAAGCATTAGGCTGAGGAATTCTCTGCCTAGGGAGACTGGCATGTTTCACCCTGGACAAGACACAGCGTGAGGCCCCTGTGGACTGGACACAGATGACTGTAACATCCTCACAGTCATCAGGTTTTGTTTTACCGTCTTGCAACAAGGAGCTCCACAGCCAGTCGGGGGAATGATCATCTTGTGGTCCATGCCTTTGCCTGGCTGCTCCCGGGCAGGTAGCTTCTGCTTCTCACCAGAAGTCGGAGAACGGTCTGCAATATCTCAGGCAAAGCAGTGTTTCTTAGAGGCAGGTCCCCGGCTGTCTGGCATCTTGCCAGACCCATTGTGGGTATAGCCAAGTGAAACCACAGAATGAATGCTTTTCCTGTTTGCCCTCCTTTACTTCCCACTCAGACACATGGACTCTTCGACTGGCATCAAAGGGCCCTGCCTTCCTCCACTGCTCAGTGCGGACAGTGGTTCTTCTACCAGTGCAAAGATCCATTAATAACCACTCCTAGTGTCTTCATTTTATCCTGAGGCTCACTTCCAGTCTCTGTCTTGTGTTCCTGAAAGCTCATGATTCAGGGTCTCAGCCAGCCAGATGCAGAGGTCAGGAAGGGGTATTTCCCACAGTGTATTGTGGGACGGTTATTGTTTTTTTATCTCCTTCCTCAGAAGCATCAGAGATGGCCACAGCTGGAGATGGGACATTGGACGGGGGGGGGGAGGGAGGCAGGGCTCTGAGGTGGCCCAGAGCATTCTCCCTCTCAGGTGCTTGGCTGGCTGCTTCTTGCTCAAGGTCTAAGTGGGGTAGGGAAGGAATTTTCCTCCAGGTTAGATTGGCAGTGATCTTGGGGGTCATCTGGGTCTACTTCACTTAATCATTTCCCTGTCACTTCAGGGGTCTCTGGTGCACCTCGGCCCCTCCTATTCTCTGCGATTGGCACATAATAGCCCAGTGTCCTGAGGGCTGTGATGCTGTGGTCTCATTTTAGGTGTTGGGTTTGGTGCACAGGGGCTGGGTGGGGCTGGCAGCTGGTGGTCCCTGCTCGCCTTTAATGCTCTGACTCTCCACAGCAAGAAGCCATTCTCCTGTCAAGAGAAGGCTTGGCCCTGGGTGGGCTTTGGGGACTGGGGATTGAGCATGTGCCACCAGGGAAATCCCTCTTTGGGACCTGAGATGATGATACATTGTGGGGAGTTAGGAGTCCTTTCCCTCACAGGGAGTGTACAGACCTTCTGTTTCCATGAAACAGAACATTTAACACATTTAAAACTTGCCAGCTACAGAAAGCAGAGGCCCTCCCCGCTCTGCAGTGGCGTGAAAGGCACAGGCAGAGCGGAGCCATTATACGGCTCCCGGGAGCAATGGGACGTGGATAGGGACTCTGAAAAGACTCTGCACTTTGGGCTGATACCTCAGTCCCCTGCTGGCATGAGAAGTCAAGTAATTGTTTAAGAACTTCATTAAATGTAGTTAGTAAAAAAATAAGTTTGCAAGTACAAAATTCGTAGTGAACGTTCGCTGATAGCCGTGTATAACTGCCCATCCCCCTGCCTGCTGCAAACACTGGACCATCTCTGTATTACCAATAGTAATCACACATCCTATACTCTGCATACTGTTCACCCAGCCATTCATGGGACCTCTTGTCCATCATCACCATAGAAACACTCTCTGCCCATCTACCATTTCACCAAGAGCCAGGGAACCAAATCCATTTCATCCCCCACCCTCATACAGCCTGGAACCCCCATAGTACATCTCCCTATGGCTGCATATCCCCTTTTCCCCGCACACACACCTCCACACCCAATAGCCATCTGGATCCCACCTACTGTGTACAAACTGGTGGCTGGTGCCACATTCCCACAGCAACAGGACCCGGAGGTGAATGGGACATTGACACTTACAGCCACAGAGGCGGAGCACTTCCAAAGTTGTTGTGACCCAGCTGTTTTCTCCAGGTTGATGGACCTGGGCTATAACATTAGAGTTTAAGGCTGCCAATTTCCTGGCCCACTCCAGCAGGTGCTAGAGAAGAAATAGCTACTCCAGTGATTGCGCCCTCAGGGTAGGAGCTGTCCGAGTGCTGAGGTAACATGTGCCGGATCTGAAGCAATGCCTGGGGCAGGCCTGCACAACTCGTAAAGCAGCGAGGGCCAAATTACTCCAAAGAAAACAGCTGAGGGCGGAAACCCCCCGGCCCTGCCGAACCGCCCCCCTCCCAGCACCGCCCGGCCCAGCGGAAACAAACCCTCCTTCCCTAGCGCCGCCCTGCTGAAACAGCTGTGGGCCAAAAAGGAAGGTTGGGGGCGGGGAAGTGATACTTTATTAAGAATTTTTAAATTAAAGCAAACAATTTTTTTAATTTTAATTTTTTTTATGAACCATGGAAAAATGAAAAACACCTGTTCCATTGAAAGAAAACATTTGTACTTTTCATAATTACCTTGCAAATTTAATGAGAGATAGTACATCTCTTTTCGGCAACAAGCTTGTCGTATTCAGGGGTCATATTTGAAGTGGATATTTTCATGTCTTCCAAATGGTCGTCAGTCAGAGAAGAATGTTGCTTGTTTTTATTCATGTTCATGATGGAAAATGTTTGTTCACATATGTAAGTGCTTCCAAAAATGCTGAACGTTTTCAGGGCAACTTCGATAAAATTCTTGTATTTTTCATTGTCCAGACTTTTGTAGAAGTCCCGCAGGCTGCTTTCTCTGTGCTTATTTCGGTAAACTGCAGAACATTGAAATTCAATAACCTCCAACTGCAAATCTAGTGGCACTTCCTCTGGATCCACAGAAAAGGGATCTTCAGTCAGCTTCAACTGGACATCTTCTTTAGACAAAGTAAGTCTTCTGTCAAATTCTTCAATCAAAAGATTAATGTGCTTTGTGTATTTTTCTTCTAACTCAGCGTATTTGTGCTGAGGGATACACTGTGCACAAGTGGGAAAGTGACACATTTTGCCTTCTGACAGCTGACTTCTGAAAAGTTTCAATTTCATTTTGAAAGCTTTCACTGCTGCACACATTTGAAATATAAGTTGATTTTTTCCCTGAAGTTGAATGTTGAGATCATTCAGGTGTGCTGTAATATCACAAAAGAAAAAGAGATCTTGATTCCAGGACTCATTTTCAAGCTCTGGGAATTTTATTGGCCCATTTTCTAGGAATTTTGCTACCTCCTCTTTCAAAGCAACGAAACGCTGAAGCACTCTTCCTCGACTCAACCACCTCACTTCCGTACGGTAGATTAAGTCGCTGCACTCGGTGTCTACCCCTTCAAGAAAGGCTCGAAATGTCCAATGTTTTAGTCCTCTAGAACGGATGTAGTTTACAATGGAAACTACCACTGACATTACATGCTCAAATTTTAAGACTTTGCTACACAAAACCTGCTGATGTATAATGCAGTGATGTTTGGTTATTTGTGTCCCGATAAATTCTTCAAGAAGAGTAACTGCTCCAACATTTTTTCTGCACATAGCTGGAGCACCATCAGTACAAATGGCCACCAAGTTTGTGAAATCTAATCCCGACTTATCATTCATGCACTTTATCACTTCACTGGAGATTTCTTTTCCGGTTGTGCGACCTGTCAGGGAGAACATGCCAGCAAGTTCTTCAGTAATTTCAAAGTTTTGATCAATACCTCTCATAAAAATAAGAAGTTGGGCGGTGTATTTTAAATCAGTGCTTTCATCCATAGCTAGGGAGTAAAAGCAGAATTCACTGACTCTCTGCTTTAACTGATCACTTAGATTGTAGAAAAGTCAGCTATTCTTCTCTGTACAGTCATGTGTGATAGACTAACATTCTCAAATATTCCCCTTTTTTCTGGACATAACTCAGATACAGCAATCAACATACACTTTTTAAAAAACTTGCCTTCTGTGAAGCATTTCCCAGCAGCAGCAATTTCCTTAGAAATGTGAAAGTTTACTTTAGTAACCGTATCGTTCTCAGTGCTCACTTTCTTGAAAATTTGCTGTTCCCCACTAAGGTTTTTCGCTAAACTGGCTGCTTTAATTATTTTTTCATTTAGGTTCAATTTGGCGAGACTGGGCTGTTTAGTTTCAAAGTGCCACCGAAGGTTGTATTCTTTCAGAATGGATAATGTTTCGCGACACACGAGGCACAGTATTTTGTCTTTGGAAACAGTACATAAGTATTTATTCGTCCATTCAGTGTTGAAAACTCTCTGCTCTGATTCTGTTTTTCTATTTTTCTTTTCACTCATGGTATCCATTATGAAGCTCAAGATTGTATTGAATAAATTCACACACAAGGGAAACACTCACAGTCACACATAAAGAGGAGATATCTCACAGCGCATGGCACACTAGCAAGGCACTGATGGTGTGTGGAAGCCTGTAGAGGGGGAAAGAAACAGCATGCACAGGGTAACCAGATCACAGCAGTAAAATAGGACTGTCCCCACCCCACTCGGCCCCACCATCACACCCCTCTTCACCCCCTAGCCCCCCGTTGGCTTGCTGCATCCCTCCTAGTCAGTCCCCCACCCCCCACTCGCCTCCTTTTACCTCCTCCCTCCCCTGCCAGAAACCTGCATGCCCACCCCTAGTACCCCTGCTGGCTCACTGCTCGCCTCTTTGCCCACCTGCCGCTTGCCCACCCACTTGCCCCCGACTCGCTGCTCGCCCCCTCCCCAAGTATAAAGCCTCATTCAAAGACCCAGGGGTCACTATATTACTGCACACAACAGTCAATGCAGTTGTAGATAAATCTCTGCATTGTGCATTTTTGTATAACTTTGTATTGAACCTCGGTAATATGTTATAGCGGGCCCCTAAGGTAGTATAATTAAGGTAAAAGAAAAATGTCTTTTTGCTAGAAGTAGAATAAGATCTTCCCCCCACTTTGTAAGTAATTGCCCTGTTGAATGAATGAGGTGTGAATGAGGACGGCATGGAAGGCAGGCACTTCCAGACAACTTTCAGAGTAACAGCCGTGTTCGTCTGTATTTGCAAAAAGAAAAGGAGTCCTTGTGGCACCTTAGAGACTAACCAATTTATTTGAGCATAAACTTTCATGAGCTACAGCTCACTTCATCGGATGCATGCACTGGAAAGCATTTCCTCCTCCTCCAGCCACTGACTCGCTGCTTGCCTCCTCAGCCCCCCTCCCCTGCCACCAGCCCACCCTCAGGCCAGGTGTGGAGCGCTTACTTGGGGAAGCTCCTGTTTGGTGCTCAGGATTGGGGTGGGGATGTGGAGGGGTGCAGGAGTCAGGGTAGGGGGCTGGGGGGGATGTGAGGGGGGGTTCAGGAGTCAGGGCAGCGGGTTGGAGAGGTTTGGGGGGTGCAGGGATGTGTGGGGGTGTGAGGGGGTGCAGGGGTCAGAGCAGGGGGCTGGGGAGGTGTGAGGGGTGCAGGGGGCTGGGGTCGTGGGGGTGCTCCCAGGAGGGGCTGTAGGGGGTATGCCCCCATTCTAGCCCCTTCCCCAAGGCCACGCTCCCTCCCCTCCTCCCCCCGGAGCAGCACTAGGAGGGCGGTGAAGGCACGCGGGGGCAGGGAGAGGGGCAGGGCAGGGACGTAGCAGACTGGGGGAAGAGGCGCGGGAGGGCCCCAGCTGCCGGCAGCCTCAAGCTTCTGCCCCCACAGGCAAGAGCAGGGGGGCGGAGAAGAGCGGGCCGGGCCGGGCCGGGGCCCCTTTGGACCCGGCGCCAGTGGCGCCACGGCCCGCCCGGCTCGCCATCCCCCCACCCCCGGGCTCGCCTCCTCAGCCCCCCGCCACTGGCCTCTTCCCCACCCCGCCCGCCGGCGTGCCCCACCCGGCCGCCGCCTGCCCCCCGCGGGCCGCACGGTGCGTCCGCGGGGCCTGGGGGAGCCAGGCTCGGGCTGACTCTCCGCAGAACTCTGGGGTCTGCCCCGCGGCCTTTCCTTGACTCTCCCAGTCGCTCCACGGAGCGCCAGCCTGGGTGCAGCAGCAACGGGGCACCACTGAGCGAAACCCTCCGCTGCCCTGCCGGACGCCTCCCGGCCCCGGCCCCCGGCCCCGGCCCCGGCCCCGGCCCGCGGCAGCCGCGTGGCTCGGGGCCGGCGCGAGCGAACCGGGCGGCCCGACAAGCCGGGAAGCGTCCGGGTTTATCGCCGCGGCGGCGGCGCCGAGCCGGGCGTGGCTGGAACACGCTGCCGCGCGCGGAGGGGGCTCGCGTGGTGGCGAAGAGCGGTTGCTATGGCAATTACTGAGTCTAAGGGACGGTGTCGGTCATGAACATGAGATCCCAGTGGTAAGCAATGGGGGCTGGCAATATGTGCCCCCCCTTTACAGTCGGCATCACTTCCCCATTGTGGGGGCTTAGGAACACCCCAAGAGGAGGCAGCTCTGGGGCTGTGGGTATGCGTTCCCTCGCTTCCCCCAGCGATGGGCATGGCAGCTGTAAGTCTGAGGGCACGTACCCTTAACTGGGAATTGGGTGCTCCAGGGCTTTGAGCACCCCATCGTGATTCTGAGCACACTGCTGTCAGGGGCTGGGCTCTGCAGCTCTGGGCACGGAGGGTCCACACACACACACACACTAGTGGGCCACAGCTCTTACCCACGTCCAGTGCCCTCTGGGAAAGGCACTCTCCCACGCACACCCTGACATGCATCCCTGACGCTGGGGACAGGCACCACCCCGGTGGTGGGAATACGCTTCTGCTCCCCTTACGCTGCATGTCACAGCTCTGAGTTAGGGGTCATGTGCACCCAGCTGTGAGCAGTAATGGCTCCAGGGCAGGGTGCAGGCGTGGGCCCACACAAGTTAGCAGGCACCAGGTGATCTGAGGCTGCCTTTGCCTGACAGCCCACGGGATCAGAGCACATACCTCCCTGAACCTTGTGGCATTAGTCGAGGAGGTTTAGGTTGGATATTAGGAAAAACTATTTCACTAGGAGGGTGGTGAAGCACTGGAATGGGTTACCTAGGGAGGTGGTGGCTAGGATGATTTAGTTGGGGATTGGCCCTGCTTTGAGCAGGGGGTTGGACTAGATGACCTCCTGAGGTCCCTTTCAACCCTGATCTTCTATGATGAGCTGACTCTTCGGCAGAGGCCGGGAATTGAGGATTTGAAACAGTGTCATCCCCCACCACAAGGGGTTCCATTAATCACAATAAAAAGCCTTTCCCCCCTTTGCCTCACCCTTTAGAAACATGGCAGCCAGGGCTGCACTTAGCTCGCTCTAGGACTCACCGCCTTGCGTGTATGTAGATATAGAGAGAAAGATTTTTGGTCTGAATTTGACAGCAGCCGTCCTCCCCAAGTGGGGCACCGCCCATGATATTGCTTCAGCCACTCCACACGAATTGATGGGCTCAGATAACATTACTTACCCAGCTCCATTACTCCTTATTATGCCACAAATGCAGCACGTTAGCGAAGATGAAATGCGCACTAAACCGGCCATTTCTGCCAAGTCGGCAATAAACATTTAAGAGGTTTCAATTAAAGCAACAGGTTGAAAGATGGAGCAATCCGGTTTAATGGGGCTCTAGTGTGCCTTGGAGACTCATCCGCTTGCAATGTTTGCATGGGGCAGAGAACATCAGATCCCAAGAACTGCAGTAACGAGAATTGTAAATACTCGGAGACGAGCAGGAAAATGGCACTCGGGGTCTGATGACAAGAATACTTAAGCCAGACACCCAGCTGCCTAGAGGTAGGCAGGCCCGTTTGAAAATGGTGATTAAACAGCCCTTTGTGTTTTTCCAAGTGTTTGCCAAACAACAACTTTTCAATCCTATTAGGAAAGAGGACACACACCCCCTGCAATATTCTAGCTCACCCCAGAAAGTTACTGGTGCTTTGATTTTTTCCCCCCTCTGCTTCCCTCAATAACACAAATCCTGAACTCTTGGTGTGTATTGCTAGGTTCTGAATTAACTGTCACCTATCCAGAAACAGCCCTGCACGTGATGGCGGCCAGCTCACTGAAGACCTCTGCTCCAGGTGCAGCAGCAGTCAGAAAAGCAAACAAAAGATGAGGCTGCAGAAGGGACGGGCTGGGAAATAGTAAGAAGATGATTACAGGGTCATTATACAAGGTGATGGTGTGGTCTCACCTGCAATAGCGTTCAGTTCTAGTCACCCCATCTCAGAAATAGATGTACCATAGCAGTGGGGGAAGGAGCTTGGAAACACACAATGAAAATGATTCAAGGCATGGACAAGACATCACATGAGGAGTGATTGAAAAGATCTGATTGACAGAGGCCAGTGGGAAAATGTCATAGCAGTTTATACGTTAGCGGTCGGGGGGGTGCCCTTCGGCATAAAACAGGGTCAAGCGGAGGCTTGGTAAGATTGAAAAGCAGCACATTTATGATGGATGAAAAGGTGGTGCTTTTTCATACAACACGTGTGGCCTAGTGGGGAGAGCACTGGATGTGGTGAGGAGACCTGAGTTCTATTCTCAGTTCTGCCACTGACCTCCCGGTTGACCTTGGGCAAGTCTCTGTGACTCAATTTCTCCCTCTATAAAATGGGGATAATGTTAGTGCTCTTTTTACTAACACACTTTGAGAGCTACTGCTGACCAGCACTAGGTAAGAGCTCAGGATTAAGGGATCATGGAGCCAAGAGGCTGGTAGGATTCAGCAAGAATTGGGCCTTGTTATGGGTTATGGGAACGCTCACAGCTGTTAGGTGGGATTAATGAAAACCTAAAAGGGAGGCTTCATTAATTGGAGGGGGCTAGGAAGGGATTTTGCCTATGAGCAGGTTATTCCATAATTGTCCACTGGGGGGCATCTTGCACCTTCCTCTGAAGTGTCCAGTCCCTGTTGGCCCCTTGGTCCGATCCTGTCTGGCAAGGGCAAGTCCATTCCTTGAATCACCTCATTGTGCCTGGGCATTTAGTGGCTTCCACAGCTGAAAACAAACCAGTCCCCCCCACCCCATGCAAAGGCAGAATCCTTTCATCAAGGGTCAGGGGCAGCTGAGAGGCTTTTGTTTGTGCCCTCGTGACTTAACAACAGCCCAAGGAAAGTGACAAGCGTAGACTCCGATCCACCTGTATAAAAGCGCCGAGAGCGGCAGAGTTCGTTCCAACTCAGCAAAGCCAAACGAACAGGGCCCTGCTAATCAAGAACACTAATAATCTGTGGCTTTTACCTAGCGCCGCTCCACAGCAGATCCCAAAGGGAGATCAGAAAGGATCCTTATGTCCATGTTATGACAAGCGCTTCTCCCCAGTATAGCAGCTTCCACAGTTACTGCTGCAACTATGTCAACAACAAAAAACCCCACACCCCTCATCAAGTTATGCTGGTAAAATTTTCTGTGTATAGATCCGGCCTTTCTCTGCATTCCAGGGCCTTTCCCGCAACTCAGTTAACTCTTCGTTTTGATCGTGTGTGCCCCCAGCTGCCAGGGGGAAGGGGGAGGATTTGTACAAATTGGTGATTTTAACTTACCCTAAAAATCCACACTGAGCTATTCCCAGGGGGCCACATGCTTAGCTGAAGAAGAATTGCCCCTTGGTTACCTAAGACACCGATGCAGCAAAGCAATGAAGCACGTGATTAAGTTAACGGGACTTGAGCATGTGCTTTAGTGCTTTTCTGAACTGAGTACTTAAATTTCCTCCCCTCCTCATGACTCCGCCCTCTCCCCTAGGCTGGAGGCTGGCTGCTTTTTCGCACAGGGTGGCAACTCCAGTCTTCTGCTCTGGCACCTGGGCAGCAGAGCCAGTGCGGTTCCTCTGGGTAGGTGGGGACGCTGGGTGCTGTGGGGTTGCACAGGGTGCCCTGGCTTGAACCCCCTTAGCAGCTGCACCAGTGATGGGGCAGGAGGGCACTGAACAGGCAGGGAGAGGGGCGGCACGGTGTTGGATGATCCACAGCTATGCAACCTCCCATCCCATAGACCGGCTAACAGCTGGCCAGGGACGATCTGCCTGCAGTCCTTGCTACCAGGTTTTTATACAGCACTTAATACACACAGGCTAGCTCCCATGCATTTTAAAAGCACCATTTCTCCGCCATCTCGGCAAAGATGGCTGGGAATCTTTGTTTCACCTGCACCAGGGCTTTGCCAGCCTTTTCCCCGACATGGCACCAGTGTTAGCCAGTAACCGAGCTGCTGCCGCTGGCTCTAGTGATTCCTGCTGGAGCTGTTCAGCTGCTGAATGGATTCTGATCTGTACTAGGGAGGTATGGCTTCCTGGAGAGCCTCAGGATATGTCTACACTGCAAGGAAAAACCCAGGACTCATGCTCTTGGGCCTCAGGCTGCGGGGCTAGAAATAGCACTGTAGAAGTTCCCACTCGGGCTGGCGCCCGGGCTCTGAGACCCTCCCCCTGCCGGGTTTCACAGCCCGGGTCTTGTGAGCCCAAACCACTCCAGCCAGGTTCTGAGTCTTGGTGCTGCAGGTTTTTCTTTGCAATGTAGACATACCTTCAGCTTCCTTGCTCCTGTCCACTCGGGTTAGGTGACAGGTTCTCCCCCCTTCAGAAGGGGAGATGCTCATTCCAGGCATTTTCTCCTCTCGTATGTCATTGCGGCTTCTTGTCTGCTTTATAACTGCTCCGTTCTCCTGACCCCTCTGTGTTCCCAACCCCCTGGACCATCCCCTTAGGATCTGCTGGCCTTTCCCTCGAGGGTTGGGAGTGGGGAGGACTTTCCTCCTGGCCAGGAGTTCTGGCCTCCCCTTCGTTACCTGCAGGTGGCTGGGTTTAAGCACCTGTGGCATTGTCAGCAACCGCCATGCAGCATGTGCAAGGCTGAGGAGCAGCTCTGAGCCCGGCTGCTTGGGCATGAAGCAGCCTGTGTTAACAGCTGTGGGAAGGGGTTACTCCGAAGGCCTTGCCAACAGCGGAGATGCTGGACATTTTGGAATTGCCTTGTTTTCCCCAGCAGGACAGGGTGTTCTGGCTGTGTGGATTAGTGCAAAATGATTTGGTGTGTGGTAATGCGTAGGCTGCACATGGACCCCCACAGAGCCTCGCTTGTGAGCCCAGCTCCTGCATGGGAGACTCTCTTAGCAGCTGGCTAAGTTCACTCTAGCCTCTGACCATCAGTCTGCCAGCATAAGGGTTTTCTGCCTTCCTCTGCAGCATGGGGCCTGGTTCACTTGCTGGGATCATCTGGGCCTGTCCCACCTCATCAATTCCCACAGCACGGGGGCCCCGGGCACTGGTGCCAGCTCAGTCTCGCCTGGTCTCCTCTGTGGCACACAACAGTTTAGTCCCCTGAGGACTGAAATGCTTCAGTCTAACCGAAGGGTTTGGGCTTCATGTCACGGTCTCCAGGTGGAATGTAACAGCCCGTGTGAGGCAGGATGGATCTAACAGTCCTGTCTGGCCTTGGACTCTCTGAGGTGAAGACAACAGCACCTGTAATGCGTGACTGACGAGCCTCAGTCACAATGACGCCTTTGTTGTGTACCTTGATGAAACCGGCTGATTGTCCCTGAAGCCGTGTGAGATGCTGGGGCTGCAGAGCCATTGTGCCACTGTGTGGCCCTTTGCATGTCCAATCCCCTTGTTACAAAGCTATTAAACCCGGCAAAGACTCGCCCTCAGTGGAGCCCAACGGCAGGGGGACAGGGAGAGTGAATCAGGCAATAACCCTGAGTGAGGGGGAATGTTAGCTCACAGCAGAGCCAGCTGCTAGTCCAGAGTGAAACATGCATGCCAGGAGAAGACCGTGTAACGGGGATGAGAGAGAAATCCCAGCCTTTGCCAAAGACAAGAGCTGCACTGGGCCGCTCTCCCTTGCTCTGGACATGCTCAGAACAGGTTGCTGAGATGTGCACCTTAGCGCCGATGACTCTGTGACCATCAGCAGCACAGGGACGGAATAGGCTTGGAAGTACTGAAAGGACACTCAGGGCTGCAGGCCAAGAGGAGTTTTTGTACCTGGCAGGCTCATGTAACCCAGCTCCAGCTCTGACGCTGTGTCTCTTGTTCCTTATTGACTCACCTCCCCTTTAACTCCTACCCTCCTCCTTTCTTAAGCTTGGAGGATCCTTGTCCCCCCTTGTCTTGGCTCCACAGGATCGGTGCTATGCCCCCTCCCTGAGGAGAGGTGGGGAAAGCCCGGTCCCCCTGGCTCGCTGGGTGCTTGGTGTCAATGTCCGGGAGATTGGATTTGTCATTATCTTCTTAAATGGTCCATTGATATGGGGACTAATGCCCACCCAGCTAAGTGACACCCACACCTCGGTCTCTTCGCCTGCTCTGAGAGCAAACAGTCCCTTTCCACCACCCCCTCTGGGTAACAAAGCAACACCTAGGAGAAACAGGACTCATACAAATTTTAAAAAATATTCCCACTTGGTCACACCACTGGAATCCCCTCCCCTGTGTTCAGCATGGGCTGCAGGGCGGGCAGGAGAGGTGCTGTGGCTGAATGCACCGGCCAGTCCTGGTTGATTTCGACCTGGGATGGGTGCACCAGGATTTCCACTGTCAAAAGTCCCTAGTGTTGCCCATGCGCCTGACTCTGGAAGTCATTGCTCACCTGTTAGCCTCTGTCCCCTGATATTTGGGACAAAGCATCAACATCCATCGCTTCTCCAGCGTGTTTCCCTCTTTCCATCACGAGCAAGGCATGGGCCGTTGTACCACAGCACACTTCACAGCCAAGCCACAGGGTCTGGACAATGGGGCACTGGGTCCCGCATCTTGACACCAGCTCTCCTGAGGGTGGCAAGCAGTGATGGAAAACCCAGCACGCCACAAAATGATCCATTGCATTTCCATTGACAGGAAACTGGCCCCATCCTGTGTGTCGGGATATTCCTCCTGTGCCTAGTCTCCCAGTGTGCATGCATACCCCTTTCAAAGCCGTGGGACAGCTGGTCACAGAGGCTAGGACAGCAATTATGCGGGCTTTCCTTCTGCTCCTGACAAATGGGACACCTGCTTGCTTACCTGGAGGGAGTTCAGCATCACAGTCAATACTCAATCCACGTGGTTGGGAGGTCTGCAAGAGAAATGTGATTGGCCAGCTGACATTCCACCCATCGGGATCCTGGGACAAACACAGCCTGGCCGGGAAGACTCCACCTTCAACTGTTCTTCTCGAGTTGTTAATATCCTGGCCTGCATGGTAAGTGGAATGACGCCTGGCAAAGGAGGGCAGGTCAGTGCCGGAGGCCTGGGGCTCCCAGCACACCAAGACTCATGCTTCTCCTCTAACAATCTCCCAGCCCCAATCCATGAGGTCATCTGTGGGATCAGCGCGTATACAATTGCTAAAGTTGCCGAGGCGACGGGGTTGTTTTCTGTGCTGCGCTCCAAGTGATAGGAGGCAGTGTGACAGATCTTTGTTACCAATCTGCCTGGGGCCACAGTTGATCAGGCTGGGGCCACAGGATCTTTTTGGGGAGGAGATGATGAGGCACACCAAGTGTCTAAGTTTTAAAGCTTTATTGATAAAATAATAAAATAACAGCAGAGAGTGTTGGGAACGCTCCCACGTTACTCAGGGGAAGAAAGAGTTAATGCCCCAAGCCCTAACCCACTTTCATACTCACACACGCACGACCCAGACTGGCCAAGGCTGAGTGTAATGTCAGAAGAAGGGCAGGGAGAGGTGGATGGGAGTGCTGTCCTGGGCCCAGGCCGTCCAAGGATCTGCTGCGCTCGCCGAGTTGCTCCAGCTCTCAGGGGGGTTTTAAGTCCTGGGCTTCTTTGGGGCTGTTCCATTCCACGACCTCTGTTCCTGGTACTCTTTGTGCCTATCCAAACTGGCTTTCTGTGGTCTCTTTCCCTTTCCCAAAACACCAGGTTTCAGGGCCGTGAGACAGTTTTGTTTGTTCCTGGCTGGCCTTTGCCGTTTTGCTCCTTTTCCCAGCCCCTGCATTTTGTTCATCAACTCTTTTTTTTCCAGCTGGCTGGGGGGGTTGGACTTCCCCCTTTTCTGTCTTGGCAGATAGCAGCTGGCCTTGGACTGGAATCAGCTTTTTATCTTTGGACTGAGTTTGATAGCTGCAGTGTTAAATTAACCCGTTCTCTGCTTTCTTCTTTCTCTCCCCCCGCCCAGCCTCTCGTACCTGCAAAGGAAACTTCCACTCCCCACTCATACACCTCTGACCCTCCCCAAAATGCTTTGTGATGCGAGCAACAGGGTTAGCAATATACAATGCTGATCTGCCTTCCCAGGGGACTCTTTGAGGGAGGGGGCCGTCGGGGTGTGACAGCAGCACAGCTCACCGCGACAGAGGGGACGGGGTTAATCCCCTTTGGTGAAGCTGCCGCTTTCGGCATTTCCATGAAGAGAGCAAATGGGGAGGAACAGATGTGTTGCACTGAACACAGCGCTGCCTGCGAAGGGAGACAGTAAACAGAGAAATTCCAGCATCAATAACTAGGGGATGGTGACAACATGGACAGCACACTGTGTGCGTGTGAAGCTTGGAGTATTTTGCAAGGGCTAAAGCTGTCTGGGATTGAAATTCTGCAGAGACGAGGCTATTTGATGTCTCATTAAAGAACATGGATTCCTGGCTATTATTTCATTTGGAGCAAATGCAAATACATTCAGCTTAGACTTTGCAGTGTACAGACAGCTGGTTAACCCAAAAGACATTGACATTCCCCTCAGATGAGCACAATCAGAAGTGTGGTCACATCATTTCTATTCAGTAGGGGGCAGCTCAACCATGCACACGTGCACACTCACTCACACACATGTGCACACTCACACACATGTGCACACATGTACATGCATGTGCACACACATGCACACTCACATGTGCACACTCCTACACATGTGCACACTCATGCACTCACACACACACATACATCCACCTGTGTGCGCACGCATACACACACATTCCCTTGGGGAGCAAGCAAGAAATACAGCCACACATGCATATGCAGCCTGCACACACCTTTACTTACCTACCTTGCAGAAGATGATGCTGGTTTCTAACCTGGAAAGGCTTTGTCATATTTGCCTTAGCTGATGAGAGCCTCTTTTGATCCAAGAGTAATGATACTGGCTGCCTTCCCTGCATAGCTCTCAGTGCTCTTCACAGGGGTTCTTTATGCCTCACAACCCCTGTGAGGCAAGGGAATATTATCCCCATTTGACAGGTGTGTAAACTGAGGCACAGAGCAGTGAAGTGACTTGACCAAGGTCCTGTGTCTGGGAGTAGGGCCATCCCAATTCCTGGTGCCCTGCTGAAACCACTTGGCCATGCTGCCAGCATGCGGCAAGCACTGCGGGAGCTCCCTGCTGGCTCCAAAGAAAACGAGTTAAGACAGGGTTAACTGTCATTATGGGAAACAAAGTGTGCAAATGGCAAAACCTCTCCAAGTGAAGATGCTGCCTCGAATCCACACAAGCCAGGTGCCTGTGCTTCTACATTGTGGGACCTGGGGGTGATTCAGAAGAGAGGATGCTCATGAAATCCTCCATGCCCAGCAAGAAACTCTGGGCACCAAGTGGAGATACCCTAAGAAGATGTGCTTTCCAGCTAAGATCCCCCACTGCCTGCTGATGGCAGTTTTCAGGCTAGTTAATAATTCCTCCCCTAAATCTAGGCACAGGCCCCTCACCAGGATCGTGAAAGCAGCCTGCGGTGTAAAATGAAACCACAACCCATCAATGATGTCTGCTCAATGTGCAGCGATGTACAGGCAATATCTGCAGCCTCCACGGGACACGACCCACTCAGGGAAGCGGCTGCCTGCATCTCTCAGCAGAGTGCAGCGGAGCGAAGAACAGGTTTTTTTGCGTCACCGGCCGTTCTGAAACATCTACAGAAAAAAAAATTTGTTTCGGGCCAACCCAAAACTGATATTTTCTTTGATGTTTTTGGCAAATCGAAAACAAATTGTTACAGGTTTGAGCATTTCAGTTTTTCGTTTTTAAAATCAAATTCAAGGAACTTTTAAAATGAACTCATTTTGAATCAAAAAGTGGAAATGCTTTCTTTCAAAAAATGTGCAAACAAAATGTTTAGATTTGTTTTCGGGAGGGTGGATAATTATGGGAGTGGGGGGGAAGAATTTCCAACCATAACAATTAGCCCAAATTAACCCATATTTTCAAAATCTTTAGAATATAGAATATAAGGGTCGGAAGGGACCTCAGGAGGTCATCTAGTCCAACCCCCTGCTCCAAGCAGGACCAATCCCCAACTAAATCATCCCAGCCAGGGCTTTGTCAAGCCTGACCTTAAAAACTTCTAAGGAAGGAGATTCCACCACCTCCCTAGGTAATCCATTCCAGTGCTTCACCACCCTCCTAGTGAAAAAGTTTTTCCTAATATCCAACCTAAATCTCCCCCCACTGCAACTTGAGACCATTACTCCTTGTTCTGTCATCAGCTACCACTGAGAACAGTCTAGATCCATCCTCCTTGGAACCCCCTTTCAGGTAGTTGAAAGCAGCTATCAAATCCCCCCTCATTCTTCTCTTCCGCAGACTAAACAATTCCAGTTCCCTCAGCCTCTCCTCATAAGTCATGTGTTCCAGTCCCCTAATCATTTCTGTTGCCCTCCGCTGGACTTTTTCCAATTTTTCCACATCCTTCTTGTAGTGTGGGGCCCAAAACTGGACACAGTACTCCAGATGAGGCCTCACCAATGTTGAATAGAGGGGAACGATCACGTCCCTTGATCTGCTGGCAATGCCCCTATGTATACATCCCAAAATGCCATTGGCTTTCTTGGCAACAAGGGCACACTGTTGACTCATATCCAGCTTCTCGTCCACTGTAACCCCTAGGTCCTTTTCTGCAGAACTGCTGCCTAGCCATTCAGTCCCTAGTCTGTAGCAGTGCATGGGATTCTTCCATCCTAAGTGCAGGACTCTGCACTTGTCCTTGTTGAACCTCATCAGATTTCTTTTGGCCCAATCCTCTAATTTGTCTAGGTCCCTCTGTATCCTATCCCTACCCTCCAGCGTATCTACCTCTCCTCCCAGTTTAGTGTCACCAGTGTCACCAGATGAGGCTTGCAGGATCTACAAAGACATATCAGGATCTGAAACCTTTGCCAAACTCAGCCTATACTGCAGAGGAGACACATCCTTGCAATGAGCCTGCTGCCAAAAATATCCATCTATTTTACAGAGCAGGTTTGTTAGGGTCAATTAGATAACACCAGAATTAAGCTAAGAAGAGGACTGCTGACGGTTTCCTATTATCCTGTCTGAGACAGGACAGCATGGGGTGCTGCAGGTCAGAAGGGAGGTGCTTGGGCTGTGGGGAGAGGGGACTGGCTAACAGAGGGCACTGGAGGTCAGAATTAAACTGCACACCTGGGGGATGGAAGTGAGGTGCAGACCAGAGCTGAGGTGCATGGACAGAGCTTTACAGGAGCTCACGACTGGAGCAGCTCTCCTGGCAAGGCTGTGTGAGTCCCCAGCACTGGATTAGCTGGAGCTGCTGTGGGTCAGGGTTGAGAAGTGTAGGCTGAATGTGCCCCACATTTTGCCAGCACTATCTCTGTCGCGTCTCAGCTCTCCGCATCTTTCTCTTTGCATAGCACCACTTAGAACCACATTTTAAAAACAAATCTGGGTGTGTTGCAACAGACATGGGTGTTGTAGTGACCTGGAATCCTTAACCCAAGAGTGGAGTGTGAAGGCCAACACTTAACCAAGAAACAAAATTAAAAAACCCCAACATATGGATTAGGTAATAAGAAAGTAAAAGAATGGACTAGCCCAGCCTGATACCGTGGTCTGAATTCCGGCTCCTGTGACTTCTATCCCCACCCACTGGATTTCCGTGCTGGGTCTGGGTCTCAGCTCTGCCTTGTCTTTAAGCAGTTCTTCTGTATTTAATTGTATTTCGATAAGGAAAAGCCATCATGCATTTAAAGAGACGATTCAATTTGTTCCCTTTTCTCTCTGCTCCTGCCAGTTCCAAATGGATTGTCTTAATCCTGAATAGCAGAGATCAAGGGGATTTAAGAAGCATTTAATTAATTAATTAATTAATCATTAATGGTTGTAAATGTGCAAGGAAGCGGGTTTGTCAACCTACATTAGATATTAAAGTCTCGTTTCTATAAGCCCCGCAACACCTGTGTGCCAGAGAACACTCTGTCTTTGGAATGCAGCCATTGCAATGAAGCAAAAATGAGACCTTGCCATTCCGCCAGCGGACGTACCATAAAGGGGCTGACTGACGGATTAAAATGTCACCCCTCGCACTCGCTTCCTTGGCCTCGCACTGGGTGCACCCTAGCTCTGCTCTGTTCCCTTGGCTCAGCTTTTGCATTCTGGACCTGGGTAAGACCAGGGGTGAAGGCGAGAGGTCTGAGCGCAGGGCTGGAAATCAGGAGCACCGAAGTACGGATCCACATGTAGAGCAATTCCTTCTGAAGCTTTGGGCAAGAAGCTTGGCCTTCCTGCCTTCCTTTCTTCCTTCCCCACCTGGGTAAACTGAAGGTCTTCCTCCCTCCCAGGGGTGCTGCAGGGATTCCTCAGTCAGTGTGCACAGAGTGCTTTGAATATGGACAGCTCGGCATCACCTCTTATTATTAACATTCCTCAAATCCCACGAGCCATAGGCACCCACTTGGTGGGTGCTCCAGGGCTCAAGCACCCACGAAAAAAAAAGGAGGTGCTCAGCACCCACCAGGCACACTGGTTCCAGCTCCGGGGTTTGCCACCAATCAGCTGTTCAGTGGGTGGGAGGCACTTGGAGGATGGGATGCAGAGAGGAGGGAGCAGTGGGCGGGCAGGGGGCCTCAGGGGAGGGGGCAGAGTGAGGGCAGGGCCTTGTGGCCCACTGGGGAAAATACAAGTCAGCGTGTGTGCCTACCAGTGTTTCCTGGTGGGCAGAGACCCCATCTCTGCAAGGGAGAAAGTCTCCAGTTCCCCTCCAGTATTCATTAGGAAAGGAAGAGATAAGACAGAAAATACTATAAAGCTACTCTATAAATCCCTGGTATGCCCAACCTTGAATAATGTGAGCAGTTCTGGTCACTCTGTCTCAAAAAGGATATATTGGAATTGGAAAAGGTACATAAATTGGCAACAAAACTGATTAAGGGCATGGAACGGTTTCCATATGAGGAGAGATTAAAAAGACTGGAACTGTTCCATTTAGAAAAGAAATTATTATGGGGGGAGGGGAATGATAGACGTCTATAAAATCATTAATGGGGTGGAGAAAGTGCTTTAAAAAAGTGTCATTTATCCTTTCACATAACACAAGAACCAGGGGTCAGCCAATGAAATGAACTGGCAGCAGGTTTAAAACACACATGAGGAAGTACTTCTTCTCACACCGCACAGTCCATGTGTGGAACTTGTTGCCAGGGGATGTTATTAAGACCAGAAGTTGAATAGATTCAGAAAAGGATTAGATACGTTCATGGCGGACAGGTCCATCAATGGCTGTGAGCCAGCATGGTCAGGGGTGACACTCAGAGCACCCCATGCTCTGAATGTCCCTAAACCTCTGACTGCCAGAAGCAGGAACAAGACGACAGGGGATGGATCACTCGCTAATTGCCCTGTTCTGTTCCTTCCCTCTGCAGCATCTGGCACTGGGATGCTTCAGAAAGAATGAAGCCCAGGAGGCAGGTACTGGATGAGATGGACCATTGGGCTGACCCAGTAGGGTCATTATTACGTTCTTACCTGACTTTCCCAATCCCAGGGCTAGGGACGCCTGCTTTTAAAAGGGCCCCCAAGCAGTGTTCCAGTTAAATCGATCTGGTTATACAGTTACAGAGTCAGCCAGTGCAGAGCACAGTGATTTCTGATACAGTGGCAAAGCTGTGAGGTTGTATTATTTGTTTTATCTTCTGCCTGCTGCCAGACTTTTTTGGGTTAGCCCTCTACATTTTTCCAGTTCCCACACACACACCTGTTAATTCCAAGGTTCAAAATCCTCCTGAACTTCAAAGTTCTCCAAACAGTCACAGTCCCAGGGAGTGCCCATCCCACCAGCTCCTCTGCTGGTAGCCACTGATAATGGAAATGGCAAATCTGACTTCAGTCCACCCCTCGGCATACCTGTGCATCGTGCACTGCTCAAATTAGCATCAGCCATGAGTATAAAAATCGTTCACGCCAGAGGACGTGATGGCTGCTTCGTTCCATTCAGTGCTAAAAAGGCTTTGGGGAAAGATCAAATCCAATTAGCATCCGTCCTGCTTACTTTGTTCAGATGACTTGAACCTGCAGGATTGTTCTGTTCCACTAGCTTGTCTTTACAAGATAACAAGACAGAATTGTTTTCTTAGTGCCTTGTTAGATTCTGTGTATACGAATTGTGGGTTTTAGTGGGCCTGTCAAGGTTCCTTCCCCACTCTAAACTCTAGGGTACAGATGTGGAGACCTGCATGAAACCCCCCCTAAGCTTATTTTTACCAGCTTAGGTTAAAACTTCCCCAAGGTACACACTATTTTACCTTTTGCCCCTGGACTTTATTGCTGCCACCACCAAGCGTCTAACAAATATATAACAGAGAAAGAGCCCACTTGGAAATGTCTTCCCTCCCGAAATCCTCCCAAACCCTACATCCCCTTTCCTGGGGAAGGCTTGATAAAAATCCTCACCAATTTGCATAGGTGAACACAGACCCAAACCCTTGGATCTTAAGAACAATGAAAAAGCAATCAGGTTCTTAAAAGAAGAATTTTAATTAAAGAAAAGTAAAAGAATCACCTCTGTAAAATCAGGATGGTAAATTCCTTACAGGGTAATCAGATTCAAAACATAGAGAATCCCTCCAGGCAAAACCTTAAGTTACAAAAAGACAGGAATCTACATTCCATTCAGCACAACTTATTTTATCAGCCATTTAAACAAAACAGAATCTAACGCATATCTAACTAGATTCCTTATTAACCCTTTACAGGAGTTTTGACCTGCATTCCTGCTCTGGTCCCGGCAAAGGCAACACACAGACAAAGACAGCCTTTGTTCCCCCCCACCCTTCAACTTTGAAAGTATCTTGTCTCCTCATTGGTCATTTTGGTCAGGTGCCAGCGAGGTTATCCTAGCTTCTTAACCCTTTACAGGTGAAAGCGTTTTTCCTCTGGCCAGGAGAGATTTAAAGGTGTTTACCCTTTCCTTTATATTTATGACAGGGCCGCATTCAAAACTGGGTACCCCAAATTTCTGTTTTACGCATGTAAATCAATACTCACCACAACAGGTATTCAGATGCTTCAGTAGGGATGTAAGGGCCTAACATTGTGTCAGTGGTTCCTTTTGTAGCATCAAAAACTTCAGCATGCAACCCTTCTGGCCAGGAGAAAGTTAAGCCTGGAGCTTCAGGTGAGATCCGAGAGCATTTGCTGACACTACCTGTGGGGCTGGATGCAGGATAGACTGAATATTGATCTTTTGCTATCCTTCTGTTTATAAGATGAGCAAAATAATTAGAAAAAGTACTTGGAACTTCTGTTTGCAGTGACGTTGTAGCCATGTTGGTCCCAGGATATTAGCATGACAAGCTGGGTGAAAAGAAAAGGAGGACTAGAGACCTTAGAGACTAACAAATTTATTTGAGCATAAGCTTTTGTGAACTACAGCTCACTTCATCAGATGCATTCAGTGGAAAATACAGTGGGGAGATTTATATACACAGAGAACATGAAACAATGGGTGTTACCATACACACTCTACTGAGAGTGATCAGGTAAAGTGAGCTGTTACCAGCAGGAGAACAGGGGGGAAAAGACCTTTTGTAGTGATAATCAAGGTGGGCCATTTCCAGCAGTTGAGAAGAACGTCTGAGGAACAGCGGGGATGGGAGATGGGGGAAGGGGTGGAATAAACATGGGGAAATAGTTTTACTTTAGGTAATGACCCATCCACTTCCAGTCTTTATTCAAGCCAAAGTTAATTGTATCCAGTTTGCAAATTAATTCCAATTCAGCAGTCTCTCGTTGGAGTCTGTTTTTGAAGTTTTTTTGTTGAAGAATTGCAACTTTTAGGTCTGTAATCGAGTGACCAAAGAGATTGAAGTGTTCTCCGACGGGTTTTTGAATGTTATAATTCTTGACACCTGATTTGTGTCCATTTATTCTTTTACGTAGAGACTGTCCAGTTTGACCAGTGTACATGGCAGAGGGGCATTGCTGGCACATGATGGCATATATCCAATTGGTAGATGTGCAGGTGAACGAGCCTCTGATAGTGTGGCTGATGTGATTAGGCCCTATGATGGAGTCCCCTGAATAGATATGTGGACATAGTTGGCAACGGGCTTTGTTGCAAGGATAGGTTCCTGGGTTAGTGGTTCTGTTGTGTGGAGTGTGGTTGCTGGTGAGTATTTGCCTCAGGTTGTGGGGTTGTCTGTAAGCAAGGACTGGCTTGTCTCCCAAGATCTGTGAGAGTGATAGGTCGTCCTTCAGGATAGGTTGTAAATCCTTGATGATGCGTTGGAGAGGTTTTAGTTGGGGGCTGAAGGTGATGGCTAGTGACATTCTGTTATTTTCTTTGTTGGGCCTGTCCTGTAGTAGGTGACTTCTGGGTACTCTTCTGGCTCTGTCAATCTCTTCACTTTAGCAGGTGGGTATTGTAGTTGTAAGAGTGCTTGATAGAGATCTTGTAGGTGTTTGTCTCTGTCTGAGGGGTTGGAGCAAATGCGGTTGTATCGTAGAGCTTGGCTGTAGACAATGGATGTGGTCTGGATGAAAGCTGGAGGCATGTAGTTAGGCATAGCAGTCAGTAGGTTTCTGGTATAGGGTGGTGTTTATGTGACCATCGCTTATTAACACCGTAGATCTCTTACTCATGGCGATCGGGGGAGGTCCTGGACGATTGGTAACAGTCCAGGCTGAGGTTGATGGTGGGATGGAAATTGTTGAAATCATGGTGGAATTCCTCAAGGGCTTCTTTTCCATGGGTCCAGATGATGAAGATGTGGGTGAAGTAATATCTTTTATTGGACCAACTTCTGCTGGGGAAGGAGACACAGAGTGACCAGAAGAAGAGCTCTGTGGAGCTCGAAAGCTTGTCTCTTTCACCCACAGAAGTTGATCCAATTAAAAATATTACTTCACTCACCTTGTCTCTCTTATAATTCTGTAAGGCTTTTCATACCTACAATTAGAATCATAGAAGGCAATCAGGTTGGTCAGGCATGACTTGCCCTTGGTGAATCCATGTTGACTGTTCCTGATCACTTTCCTCTCCTCCAAGTGCTTCAAAATGGATTCCTTGAGGACCTGCTCCATGATTTTTTCAGGGACTGAGGTGAGGCTGACCGGTCTATAGTTCCCTGGGTTCTCTTTCTTCCCTTTTTTAAAGATGGGCACTATATTTGACTGTTACCAATCGTCCAGGACCTCCCCCGATCGCCATGAGTTTCCAAAGATAAATGCCAATGGCTCTGCAATCACATCAGCCAACTCTCTCAGCACCCTCAGATGCATTAGATCTGGTCCCATGGACATGTGCACGTCCAGCTTTTCTAAATAGTCCGTAACCTGTTCTTTCACCACTGAGAGCTTCTCACCTCCTCCCCATACTGGGCTGCCCAGTGCAGCAGTCTGGGAGCTGACCTTGTCTGTGAAGACCAAGGCAAAAAAAACAATGAGTACTTCAGCTCTTTCTACAGCATCTGTCAATAGGTTGCCTCCCCCATTCAGTAAGGGGCCCACACTTTCCCTGACCTTCTTGTTGCTAACATACCTGTAGAAACCTTTCTTGTTACCCTTCATATCCCTTGCTAGCTGCAACTCCAATTGTGCTTTGGCCTTCCTGATTACACTCCTGCACGCTCGTGGAATATTTTCATACTCCTTCCTAGTCATCTGTCCAGGTTTCCACATCTTTTAAGCTTCCTTTTTGTGTTTAAGCCAAAGATTTCTCTGATGGTCGCCTGCCATATTTGCTGTTCTTTCTGCACATCAGGATGGTTTGTTCCTGCACCCTCAATAAGGATTCTTTTAAAATACAGCCAGCTCTCCTGGACTCCTTTCCCCCTCAAGTTATTCCCCCAGGGGATCCTGCTCATCATTTCCCTGAGGGAGTCAAAGTCTGCATTTCTGAAGTCCAGGGGTCCGTATTCTGCTGCTCTCCTTTCTTCTTTTTATCAGGATCCTTAACTCAACCATCTTTTGGTCACTGCTACCCATGTCGCCACCCACTTGTACTTCCCCTACCAATTTTTCCCTGTTTGTGAGTAGCAGGTCAAGAGGAGCATGGTCCCTAGTTGGTTGCTCCAGCAATTGCACCAGGAGGTTGTCCCCAACACTCTCCAAAAACTTCCTGACAGGTTTCAGAGTAACAGCCATGTTAGTCTGTATTCGCAAAAAGAAAAGGAGTACTTGTGGCACCTTAGAGACTAACCAATTTATTTGAGCATAAGCTTTCGTGAGCCACAGCTCACTTCATCGGATGCATACTGTGGAAAGTACACAAGATCTTTTTATACACACAAAGCATGAAAAAATGGGTGTTTATCACTACAAAAAGAAAAGGAGTACTTGTGGCACCTTAGAGACTAACCAATTTATTTGAGCATGAGCTTTCGTGAGCTACAGCTCACTTCATCGGATGTAGCTCACGAAAGCTCATGCTCAAATAAATTGGTTAGTCTCTAAGGTGCCACAAGTACTCCTTTTCTTGTTGCGAATACAGACTAACACGGCTGTTACTCTGAAACCTATCACTACAGAAGGTTTTCTCTCCCCCCACCCCACTCTCCTGCTGGTAATAGCTTATCTAAAGTGATCACTCTCCTTACAATGTGTATGATAATCAAGGTGGGCCATTTCCAGCACAAATCCAGGGTTTAACAAGAATATCTGGGGGGGGGTAGGAAAAAACAAGGGGAAATAGGTTACCTTGCATAATGACTTAGCCACTCCCAGTCTCTATTCAAGCCTAAGTTAATTGTATCTAATTTGCAAATAGAAAAGGAGTACTTGTGGCACCTTAGAGACTAACCAGTTTATTTGAGCATGAGCTTTCGTGAGCTACAGCTCACTTCATCAGATACATACCGTGGAAACTGCAGCAGACTTTATATATACACAGAGAATATGAAACAATACCTCCTCCCACCCCACTGTCCTGCTGGTAATAGCTTATCTAAAGTAATCGTCAGGTTAGGCCATTTCCAGCACAAATCCAGGTTTTCTCACCCTCCACCCCCCCACACAAATTCACTCTCCTGCTGGTGATAGCCCATCCAAAGTGACAACTCTTTACACAATGTGCATGATAATGAAGTTAGGCCATTTCCTGCACAAATCCAGGTTCTCTCACTCCCTCACCCCCCTCCAAAAACCCACCCCCATACACACACAGACTCACTCTCCTGCTGGTAATAGCTCGTCCAAACTGACCACTCTCCAAGTTTAAATCCAAGTTAAACCAGAACATCTGGGGGGGGGGAGGGAGGAAAAAACAAGAGGAAATAGGCTACCTTGCATAATGACTTAGCCACTCCCAGTCTCTATTTAAGCCTAAATTAATAGTATCCAATTTGCAAATGAATTCCAATTCAGCAGTTTCTCGCTGGAGTCTGGATTTGAAGTTTTTTTGTTTTAAGATAGCGACCTTCATGTCTGTGATTGCGTGACCAGAGAGATTGAAGTGTTCTCCGACTGGTTTATGAATGTTATAATTCTTGACATCTGATTTGTGTCCATTTATTCTTTTACATAGAGACTGTCCAGTTTGACCAATGTACATGGCAGAGGGGCATTGCTGGCACATGATGGCATAAATCACATTGGTGGATGTGCAGGTGAACGAGCCTCTGATAGTGTGGCTGATGTTATTAGGCCCTGTGATGGTGTCCCCTGAATAGATATGTGCCCACTGAGAGTTACCAAAAGCAACTACAGCATATGCTCAAGAAACTTCCTGAAAAAGCACAAGATCAAATCCGCACAGACACACCCCTGGAACCCCGACCTGGGATATTCTATCTACTACCCAAGATCCATAAACCTGGAACTCCTGGGCACCCCATCATTTCAGGCATTGGCACCCTGACAGCAGGATTGTCTGGCTATGTAGACTCCCTCCTCAGGCCCTACGCTACCAGCACTCCCAGCTACCTTCGAGACACCACTGACTTCCTGAGGAAACTTCAATCCATCGGTGATCTTCCTGATAACACCATCCTGGCCACTATGGATGTAGAAGCCCTCTACACCAACATTCCACACAAAGATGGACTACAAGCCGTCAGGAACACTATCCCCGATAATGTCACGGCTAACCTGGTGGCTGAACTTTGTGACTTTGTCCTTACCCATAACTATTTCACATTTGGGGACAATGTATACCTTCAGATCAGCGGCACTGCTATGGGTACCCGCATGGCCCCACAGTATGCCAACATTTTTATGGCTGATTTAGAACAACGCTTCCTCAGCTCTCGTCCCCTAAAGCCCCTACTCTACTTGCGCTATATTGATGACATCTTCATCATCTGGACCCATGGAAAAGAAGCCCTTGAGGAATTCCACCATGATTTCAACAATTTCCATCCCACCATCAACCTCAGCCTGGTCCAGTCCACACAAGAGATCCACTTCCTGGACACTACAGTGCTAATAAACAATGGTCACATAAACACCACCCTATACCGGAAACCTACTGACCGCTATTCCTACCTGCATGCCTCCAGCTTTCACCCTGACCACACCACACGATCCATCGTCTACAGCCAAGCTCTGCGATACAACCGCATTTGCTCCAACCCCTCAGACAGAGACAAACACCTACAAGATCTCTGTCAAGCTTTCTTACAACTACAATACCCACCTGCGGAAGTAAAGAAACAGATTGATAGAGCCAGAAGAGTTCCCAGAAGTTACCTACTACAGGACAGGCCTAACAAAGAAAATAACAGAACGCCACTAGCCGTCACCTTCAGCCCCCAACTAAAACCCCTCCAACGCATTATTAAGGATCTACAACCTATCCTAAAGGATGACCCAACACTCTCACAAATCTTGGGAGACAGGCCAGTCCTTGCCTACAGACAGCCCCGCAACCTGAAGCAAATACTCACCAACAACCACATACCACACAACAGAACCACTAACCCAGGAACTTATCCTTGCAACAAAGCCCGTTGCCAATTGTGCCCACATATCTATTCAGGGGACACCATCACAGGGCCTAATAACATCAGCCACACTATCAGAGGCTCGTTCACCTGCACATCCACCAATGTGATTTATGCCATCATGTGCCAGCAATGCCCCTCTGCCATGTACATTGGTCAAACTGGACAGTCTCTACGTAAAAGAATAAATGGACACAAATCAGATGTCAAGAATTATAACATTCATAAACCAGTCGGAGAACACTTCAATCTCTCTGGTCACGCAATCACAGACATGAAGGTCGCTATCTTAAAACAAAAAAACTTCAAATCCAGACTCCAGCGAGAAACTGCTGAATTGGAATTCATTTGCAAATTGGATACTATTAATTTAGGCTTGAATAGAGACTGGGAGTGGCTAAGTCATTATGCAAGGTAGCCTATTTCCTCTTGTTTTTTCCTCCCTCCCCCCCCCCCAGATGTTCTGGTTTAACTTGGATTTAAACTTGGAGAGTGGTCAGTTTGGACGAGCTATTACCAGCAGGAGAGTGAGTCTGTGTGTGTATGGGGGTGGGTTTTTGGAGGGGGGTGAGGGAGTGAGAGAACCTGGATTTGTGCAGGAAATGGCCTAACTTCATTATCATGCACATTGTGTAAAGAGTTGTCACTTTGGATGGGCTATCACCAGCAGGAGAGTGAATTTGTGTGGGGGGGTGGAGGGTGAGAAAACCTGGATTTGTGCTGGAAATGGCCTAACCTGACGATTACTTTAGATAAGCTATTACCAGCAGGACAGTGGGGTGGGAGGAGGTATTGTTTCATATTCTCTGTGTATATATAAAGTCTGCTGCAGTTTCCACGGTATGTATCTGATGAAGTGAGCTGTAGCTCACGAAAGCTCATGCTCAAATAAACTGGTTAGTCTCTAAGGTGCCACAAGTACTCCTTTTCTTTTTGCGAATACAGACTAACACGGCTGTTACTCTGAAACCTTAATTTGCAAATGAATTCCAATTCAACAGTCGCTCGCTAGAGTCTGGTTTTGAAGTTTTTTTGTTGTAATATCACAACTTTCATGTCTGTAATCGCGTGACCAGAGAGATTGAAGTGTTCTCCGACTGGTTTATGAATGTTATAATTCTTGACATCTGATTTGTGTCCATTTATTCTTTTACGTAGAGACTGTCCAGTTTGACCAATGTACATGGCAGAGGGGCATTGCTGGCACATGATGGCATATATCACATTGGTGGATGTGCAGGTGAAGGAGCCTCTGATAGTGTGGCTGATGTTATTAGGCCCTATGATGGTGTCCCCTGAATAGATATGTGGGCACAGTTGGCAATAAAAAGATCTTCTACACTTTCCACAGTATGCATCCAATGAAGTGAGCTGTAGCTCACGAAAGCTTATGCTCAAATAAGTTGGTTAGTCTCTAAGGTGCCACAAGCACTCCTTTTCTTTTTGAAAAACTTCCTGGATTGTCTGTGCACTGCTGTATTGCTCTCCCAGCAGATGTCAGGGTGATTTAAATCCCCCATGAGAACCAGGGCCTGTGATTTGGACACTTCTGTTAGTTGTCTGAAGAAATCCTCATCCACATCATCCCCCTCATCTGGTGGTCTATAGCAGATGCCCATTATGACATCACCCTTGTTGCTCTCGTCTTTAAACTTAGCCCAAAGACTTTCAACAGGCTTTTCTCCAGATTCATACTGGAGCTCTAAGCACCTGCTCTCTTACATACAGTGCAACTCCTCCACCTTTACTCCCCTGCCTGTCTTTCCTGAACAACTTATACCAATCCATGACAGTGCATTATCAAGCGGAGTGCCCCAGGAGTTGGTCCTCAGGTCTGTTTTGTTCAGCATCTTCATTAATGATCTGGATGATGGGATGGATTGCACCCGCACCAAGTTTGCAGATGACACTAAGCTGGGGGGAGAGGTAGAGACACTGGAGGGTAGGGATAGGCTCCAGAATGACCTAGACAAATTGGAGGATTGGGCCAAAAGGAATCGGATGAGGTTCAGTAAGAACAAGTGCAGAGTCCTGCACTTAGGAAGGAAGAATCCTATGCACTGCTACAGGCTGGGGACCGACTGGCTAAGCAGCAGTTCTGCAGAAAAAGACCTGGGGATTATAGTGGAGGAGAAGCTGAACATTAGTCAGCAGTGTGCCCTTGTTGCCAAGAAGGCTAAAGACATATTGGACTGCATTAGTAGGAGTGTTGCCAGCAGATCAAGGGAAGTGATTATTCCCCTCTGTTCAGCACTGGTGAGGCCACATCTGGAGTATTGCATTCAGTTTTGAGCCCCCCACTACAGAAAGGATGTGGACAGATTGGAGAGAGTCCAGCGGAGGGCAATGAAAATGATTAGGGGGTTGGGGCACATGACCTATGAGGAGAGGCTGTGGGAACTGGGCTTATTTAGTCTGAAGAAGAGAAGAGTGAGGGGGGATTTGATAGCAGCCTTCAACTACCTGAAGAGTAGTTCCAAAGAGGCTGGAGCTCGGCTGTTCTCAGTGGTGGCAGATGACAGAACAAGGAGCAATGGTCTCAAGTTGCAGTGGGGGAGATCTAGGTTGGATATTAGGAAACACTATTTCACTAGGAGGGTGGTGAAGCACTGGAATGGGTTACGTGGGAAGTGGTGGAATCTCCATCCTTAGAAGTTTTTAAGTCTGGCTTGACAAAGCCCTGGCTGGGATGATTTAGTTGGGGTTGGGGGTCCTGCTTAGAGCAGGGGGCTGGACTAGATGACCTCCTGAGGTCTCTTCCCACCCTCATCTTCTCTGATTCTATGAGTTAGACAGTGTGTCTGATCAGGAAAATGAGATTAAAGCAATTATCCCTGAGGCCTAGCACTGGAACTGCTCCAAAGCAGAACGGGATTCAGGTGCATTGTGAATCTTTCCTCTCTGGAGTGGGGAGGAAGAAGCTGCTGGCATATCATCCAAGACCATCTTCTCCCTGGAGGTTTGCCCAACATCTGGCCAGCTGTTCTTCCCTCCCCTGTCCTGGGGGACCTGAATCTCAGCTCACTTAGCAATAAACACTGAGGTTTTCCAGGAGGCAGAGGTCATTCAGGCACCCTGTTCCCACTGTGATAGTCAGGCAGCTTTAAAATTGAAAGCCAAAGTGTCTTGCTCTTTTTCTTGGGAAGTGCCTTGAGAACAGAAATGAGTCACAAGGACTGGTGGGTTGGCGCTGCCTTCTGAAAGTCAGCAGCGGATAGTCAACCGCCCTTCCCCAGCCATACAGCAACCAGGGGTGATCATCCAGCTTCCTAGTCCTGGCTAGCAGTCCACTGCTCAAACCATTAGGCAATGCACCCTTTATGAAATGATAGGGGCTCAGTGGCGTTTCCCAAAGGCACATAACACTGCGCTGGAGCAATCCATGGTAGAAGGCAGGAGCATTGCCTAGGTCCTAGCCGCAGGAAATGGGTGCGTGGGGACAGTGCTGTTGTGCTGGTATCATAACTGAGACAGGCTGGGTGAGGTAGTATCTTTTATTGGACCAAATTCTGTTGGTGGAAGGAACACGCAGTCGAGCTTTGCAGGGCTTCAGGTCCTGAGGGAGTGCTCTGGGAAGCTCCAAAGCTTGTCCCTTCCACCAAAAGAAGCTGGTCCAGTAAAAAGTATTACCCCACCCACCTTGTCTCTCTCATATCTGGGGACCAACCTGGCTACAGCAACTCTGCAAACATTTATAACAACTGGCATTTGTAGAATATCATTTAGTCCCATGGTGCTCCACAAGTCTCACTGCTTACAGGCCTCATCTAGGCTGGGATGTAAAGGGATGGTGTGAACTGATGTGTGCTAGTGAGCGTTTTTTCAGTGTTTATTGGAGACAGGCTGCATTTAATACCTGCCAAAGCCCAGTGGGGACTCCTAGCCGACACCTGCTAATATCACAGTTTGAACCCTACTCTAGACAAGGCTATAAGCTAAACTGAGAGATGACGTCACCCGCTATTGAAATGTACTTTTCTCTTGGGAATGGAGAATAGCCACTTCTAAACAGGTTTTAGAGTGGTAGCCTGTTAGTCTGTATAAGCAAAAATAACGAGGAGTACTTGTGGCACCCGTGATACAGCATGGCCAGAGGGCAGCAGGAGAGTGTTTTTTTTTTCTGAAACAGAAAAAAGTTTTATTTGTGTAACACTTACAAAGAATCACCAAAAAGGATAAAGCAAAATTATGCAACAAAACAAAAGCAAATGCAAGGTATAACACAGCAGCCTTCAGGAGGGAGAAGTGTTCAGGCTAACCTGGGCCCAGAGCGGGGGGCCTTCCTCGACACTCATGGTTTTCCACCCCCTTGAGTTACCTAGTGCCACGCCCAGTGTCACCGATTATTCCTCTCCTGAGAGTGCCCGACAAGATGGGCACGGCTGCGGGGTGGGCGGTTTGGGGGTGGGGTGGACGTACACCCACGTATGATAGGACCCCTCCTAGGTGACAGTGATGATGGTATCCACAGCGGTAATGGCTGGGGCAGGGGTCTCTCGCTCTTCCCCTCAATCAAAGGGTCAGACGGAGGGAACCGGACGGGGTCACTGAGCAAAGAACCCCGGACAGCGCCCACCGCTCCTTAAAAGCATCAAGGGAGTCGGTGGACGCCGCACAGAGAAACTCCACCCGGATACGTGAATGTACTGAGGATCAGAAAATGGCCCTACAGTCGCAGGACGCTTCATTGGCCAGCCTCCCCTCTGGTTTTATAGATGGCTGTTTTAGCTAGGGCTAGGAGGTGGTTAACCAGGAGATCCCGCGACTTTGTGGGGCCACAGATGGGGAGTGTGTAGATAAAAAGGTGAGGGGAAAAGTGTAGCCAAAAGCATAATAAAATATTCGTGAGGAGCCGGAAAAGGGGCTGCAGCCTGGCACACTCTAAATATACGTGCGCCAGGGTTTCCCTCATGTTGCAAAAAGGGCAAGTATCTGGGATGGGGGTGAACCGTTTCAAAAACACGCCCGTGCTCACAGCTCCATGAAGGAGCCGCCAACTAATGTCCCCGACGGGCCTCAGAACCAAGGTGGAATACAGGCTGGCCCACCGGGGCTGTTCACCCTCCAAAGGTGGCAGGAGGTCCCGCCATTTTGTATCGGGGCGGGACACCAGGTTGTGGGTGTGAAGGGTGTAAAGCGTGAGTGTGCATAGATGTTTTCGTGGCGCAATTTGGAAGCTGACCAGCTGCAGATCATGCAGCCGGCTCGCAGTGAAAGCGTGAGGGGTTTGTTGGGATCTATGGTGTAAGGACCCAATTGAAAGGTCTGGCGGGCCTGCGGTAGAGGGTGGGCGGGGGCGCCCTGACGCAGGGCTCGGTTGAGATAAGCCCGAGCAGCAGGCGTCAAGGTGGCCTTCACCTCCTGAAGTATGCACCGGGGGGTGCGAGGTCTGGAGAGCCCCATGCGCCGAGCAAGCGTCAGGGGATCCATCCAGTCTCCCCGGTCATAGTCCAGGAGGTCTCCGACTCTCGTGACTTCCATCAGGACCAAACTCTGGCACACCGAGCGGGACTGCGCCACCTGCACACGGAGCTGGGGGTTGTGTAGTAGGGGCTCCGCCAGGAGATCTGCTCCCATGGTGGCCGCCACGGACCTGGTCGTTGAAAACAGTTTCCAGGTCCGGAGGAGGTCCTGGTAGAAGACCGGCAGCCCGGAGAGGACTTGCGGAAATCCTCTCAGACAGAGATAAAAGAGCTGCCGGTCGTATCAGAGCCTTTGGAAGCGGCGCAGGAAGGCGTGCACCAGTATGCTCCACGTCGAACTATCTGCATTATAAAGGAGCCTCTGCAGGGCCTGGAGGCGGAAGACACGGACCTGAGTGTGCAGACACGTCAGACCCTGCCCTCCTTCCTTCAGGGGTAGATGAAGAACCCCAACAGGGGCCCAGTGCATTCCTGACCAAAAGAACTCTAGAATCAATGTCCGGAGGTCGGTCAGGAAACCCGGGGCCGGGACCAGGGTGTTGAGCCGGTACCTGAGCGTGGACAGGACTAGTTGGTTAAGCACCAGTGCTCTCCCTCAGAGGGAGAGACATCGGAGTAGCCTCGTCCATTTCCGGAGCCGCTCTATCACCCCGCCTTCTAAATTTTGCCAGTTCTCGGGCGGAGAATGGTGCGTGGCAGAAAGGTAAATGCCTAGGTAGAGCAGTGGACCCGCGCTCCACCGAATGGTCTGAAGCGCGGGTGGGAGGGAGCTCACCTGCCGCCAGTCCCCCACCGCCAAGCCAGAGCTCTTGACCCAGTTGACTCGGGCGGAGGAGGCTGCCAAATAGATGGCCTGGCAAGCCTCCACCCGCGCCAAGTCGCCCGGGTCCTGGACCACAAGGAGCATATCATCGGCGTACGCTGACAGGACCAGCCACAGCTCCGGCTCCCGCAGCACCAACCCCGTCAACCTCCTGCGGAGGAGACAGAGAACGGGCTCGATGGCCAGAGCGTACAGCTGGCCTGAGAGGGGGCACCCTTGCCGTACTCCTTGCCCAAAGCTGACTGGTTCGGTCAGGATCCAGTTGAGCCTAACCAGACACTCCGCGGAAGCGTACAGCACCCGGAGAAAACTCACAAACTGAGGTCCAAATCCAAACACCTGCAGAGTGCCCAGGAGGTACCCATGGTCCACTCTATCGAATGCCTTCTCCAGATCAAGAGACAGGAGGGCGAACGACAGACCATCTCTACACCCGAGTTCCAAAAGGTCTCGAACTAAAAATAGGTTGTCAAAAATGCTGCGGCCCAGGACAGTATACGTCTGATCTGGGTGGATCACGTCCGCCATCATGGACCCTAGCCACAGTGAGATTGCTTTCGCTATGATTTTGTAGTCTGTGCTAAGGAGCGAGACGGGACGCCAGTTTCGTAAATCGCGGCGGTCCCCCTTCTTCGGCAACAAGGTGAGCACCGCTCGCCTGCATGAAAGAGGGAGGACACCGCCCTGCAAAGACTCGGCCCAGACAGTGGCTAGGTCTGGGCCAAGGATGTCCCAGAACGCGCGGTAGAAGTCCACGGTCAGCCCGTCTATGCCCAGAGATTTATTGGTGGACATGTGATGGAGGGCTTCTGAGAACTCGGCCAGGGTGAGAGGCAGCTCTAGTCGGTCTCGGTCGCCCACGCTGACCGTAGGGAGTTCCTCCCAGAGCACCCTGCAAGCACCAGGATCGGTCGGATCCGGGGAGAAAAGGCTTGGGTAGAAGTCACGGGCCCTCCCACGCATCTCCACTGGATACGTGAGGGGAGTGCCATCTTCTGCTAGAAGGCAGGTGATGTGTTTCTTGGCCCCCCTCGTTTTCTCCAGGGCGTAGAAGAAACGGGAGCCGTGATCCATCTCCCGAAGGAGGCGGATGCGGGATCGAACAAAGGTACCTCAGGCCCAATGGTCCTCGAGGGCCCAGAGCTCCTCCCGCTTCTCCCGGCACGCTCCGCAGGGGAACGGGTCCTCGGGGCTGGCAGCCAGACGCCTCTCCATCTCTAAGACTTCCCGTTCCAACTGCTCTATCGCGGCATTTCTCCGTCAGCTGGTGCCCCGAGTGTAGTCACGGCAGAAGAGCTTGGTGTGCACCTTCCCTAGATCCCACCGTCGCCGCGCCGAGGGAATGGCACGCTGCTGTTCTTGCCAGGCCAGCCAGAACTCCCGGAAGGATGTCACAAAGCCCTCATTCTCCAACAGGCTGTTGTTAAAGTGCCAATAGGCCGGCCCCGGCCTCTCTGCACGGAGGGAGGCTGTTATGGTGGCTAGATGATGGTCAGAGAATGGGGCAGGCCGAATGTTGGAGGAGTGGGCCTGTGAAAGATGGAAACGGGATAAATAAATACGGTCCAACCAAGAGTGGAGTAACCAATGGGCCTCCACCCAGACAAAGGTGAACGTGGAAGTGTCATCTGGGTGGTGGTCACGCCAGATGTCTACTCAGGAGTGATGTTCAACTATTTCTCGAAGAATGTTTGCAGCGGCCGGGCTCAGCTCGGCCCCTGAGCGGTCCTGTTCCTCGAGGGTGGTGTTAAAGTCCCCTCCCAGGACTAGGCACTTGTGAGAATCTAAGGTGCTGAGGAAGTCGGACACCCGCTGATAGAATTGTGGCTGCTTCGGGCTCATTGTCGGGGCATAGATGTTAACGAGGTTGACCACGAGCCCCTCCATACGGACTCGGAGATGCTGCAGGTGGCCTGGCACGGCCTCAGTGACCCCTAGCACTTCGGGCCGTAGGTTGGGGGAGGACAGGGTTGCCACTCCAGCTTGTCAAATCGTGAAGTGACTGAAGTAGATCCTGTCCCCCCACTCCCGCCGCCAGCTGTCCTCGGGGGTCAGATCCGTATGGGTCTCCTGCAGGAAAACCACAGAGTACTCCCCTTCCCGAAGGTAAGAGAGCACCTGGGACCTGCGGAGAGCCATCCTACAGCCCCTGGTGTTTAAGGTTGCAATAATGAGGGGCGTCATGCAGAGGGTTTGGGGGGGTGGGGGTTCTTTGTTGGTGGGGGTGTTCGCAGCCCCCGGCGGGTTACGCAACAATCCGTGACCCATCCCATAAGTGAGTAAATCGTCACGGAAGCTGCAGGCCCGCCCATAGGCCACGGCACCGTGCCTTCCTTTCCTTTACCCTCCTTTATAAGGGCCCTTGTGGCCTGGAGGATTTGATCTAAGTCCCCCCATAGCTGGAGAGTTATCTGTACCTTGTTGCAGTAGCCACGGATGTCTTCTAAAAACTGTTGCAATGCTTTTCGCAGCTCATGGTGGGGGGTTGCGATTTCCGGGTTATTCCCTGGTAGGGCTTTTGGTGCTTCCTCATGGTCCACTGAGGCGGGCAGGCAGGGTGCAGACCACTGACGGGGCGTCTGACAGGCTAAAGTTATTAGGTCTGTCTCAAGCCTTGGGGTAGAAGAGGATGGTGGAGGGAAAATTGCAGCTCCTAATGGGTCGCGGCAGGAGAATGCAAAGGCTGCTCCTTGGGGGGATCTGCAAAAAACGGGAAGGAAATAACCCCAGGGGCGGCAATAGCATTGCAGGAGGAGGTGGATTGGGCAGGGATGGGGTGGGGGTGGGGACGGGGGCAGAGGCGAGGCTCTGGGCTTCGGGAGGCAAGCAGCTGAGAGGTGCTGCCTCCCAAACAGATTTGAGGGTTAAGGGGGTGGGGAGGGGGCTCCCAGTGATGCTAGGCGCAGGCTCTGCGGTGGATTTGGCAGCCATGGCCTCAGGTAAACAAATACTTTGCCTCAGTCTTTAATAAGACTAAAGAGGATCTTAGGGATAATGGTAGCATGATAAATGGGAATGAGGATATGGAGGTAGACATCACCATATCTGAGGTAGAAGCGAAACTTAAACAGCTTAATGGGACTAAATCGGGGGGCCCAGATAATCTTCATCCAAGAATATTAAAAGAATTGGCACAAGAAATTGCAAGCCCATTAGCAAGAATTTTTAATGAATCTGTAAACTCAGGGGTTGTACCGTATGATTGGAGGATTGCTAACATAGTTCCTATTTTTAAGAAAGGGAAAAAAAGTGATCCAAGTAATTATAGGCCTGTTAGTTTGACATCTGTAGTATGCAAGGTCTTGGAAAAAATTTTGAAGGAGAAGGTAGTTAAGGACATTGAAGTCAATGGTAAATGGGACAAAATACAACATGGTTTTACAAAAGGTAGATCGTGCCAAACCAACCTGATCTCCTTCTTTGAGAAAGTAACAGATTTTTTAGATAAAGGAAACGCAGTAGATCTAATTTACTTAGATTTTAGTAAGGCGTTTGATACGGTGCCACATGGGGAATTATTAGTTAAATTGGATAAGATGGGCATCAATAGGAATATTGAAAGGTGGATAGGGAATTGGTTAAAGGGGAGACTACAACGGGTCCTACTGAAAGGTGAACTGTCAAGTTGGAGGGAGGTTACCAGTGGAGTTCCTCAGGGATCGGTTTTGGGACCAATCTTATTTAATCTTTTTATTACTGACCTGGGCACAAAAAGTGGGAGTGTGCTACTAAAGTTTGCAGATGATACAAAGCTGGGAGGTATTGCTAATTTAGAGAAGGACAGGGATACCCTACAGGAGGATCTGGATGACCTTGTAAACTGGAGTAATAGGAATAGGATGAAATTTAATAGTGAGAAGTGTAAGGTCATGCATTTAGGGATTAATAACAAGAATTTTAGTTATAAGCTAGGGACGCATCAACTAGAAGTAACAGAGGAGGAAAAGGACCTTGGAGTATTGGTTGATCATAGGATGACTATGAGCTGCCAATGTGATATGGCTGTGAAAAAAGCTAATGTCGTCTTGGGATGCATCAGGAGAGGTATTTCCAGTAGGGATAAGGAGGTTTTAGTACCGTTATATAAGGCACTGGTGAGACCTCACCTGGAGTACTGTGTGCAGTTCTGGTCTCCCATGTTTAAGAAGGATGAATTCAAACTGGAACAGGTACAGAGAAGGGCTACTAGGATGATCCGAGGAATGGAAAACTTGTCTTATGAAAGGAGACTCAGGGAGCTTGGCTTGTTTAGCCTAACTAAAAGAAGGCTGAGGGGAGATATGATTGCTCTCTATAAATATATCAGAGGGATAAATACCAGAGAGGGAGAGGAATTATTTAAACTCAGTACCAATGTGGACACAAGAACAAATGGATATAAACTGGCCACTAGGAAATTTAGATTAGAAATTAGACGAAGGTTTCTAACCATCAGAGGAGTGAAGTTTTGGAATAGCCTTCCGAGGGAAGTAGTGGGGGCAAAAGATCTATCTTGCTTTAAGATTAAACTCGATAAGTTTATGGAGGAGATGGTATGATGGGATAACATGGTTTTGGTAATTAAATATTCATGGTAAATAGGCCCAATGGCCTGTGATGGGTTTTAGATGGGGTAAGATCCAAGTTACCTGGGAAAGAATTTTCTGTAGTATCTGGCTGATGAATCTTGCCCATATGCTCAGGGTTTAGCTGATCGCCATATTTGGGGTCGGGAAGGAATTTTCCTCCAGGGCAGATTGGAAGAGGCCCTGGAGGTTTTTCGCCTTCCTCTGTAGCATGGGGCACGGGTCACTTGCTGGAGGATTCTCTGCTCCTTGAGGTCTTTAAACTACAATTTGAGGACTTCAATAGCACAGATATAGGTGTGAGGTTTTTTTTGTAGGAGTGGTGGGTGAAATTCTGTGGCCTGCGTTGTGCAGGAGGTCAGACTAGATGATCATAATGGTCTCTTCTGACCTAAATATCTATGAATCTAGGTGGTGGACCACCTTCTGCAGGGTGCTCGCCCGGGATGGCGGTTAGGGGGAGGGAGCATGGGGAAAGGGGGACTGGGGTAAGGTTGCCCAAATCGAGGCCAGCCGGCAGTAGGTCATTCTCTCCCTGGGTGACCGGGGTCAAACCTATGGCCTCGATCTCCTCATACATGGAGGGGAGGTCGTCTTCTGCCACCCCAGGGGGCTCCCCTCTGGCGCCCGCTACGACGGTCGCTTCGGGATTCGCGGGGGGTTCGGGTGATATTCGGGCAGAAGGGGCTTCCTCAGGGGTCTCGGAGGGGAGGGTCTCCCGTGGAGGGGAGATTCTACCTTCCAGTGCTATTTTGTCTTCCCCTCCCAACGCCAGTGGATGGATCTCGCTTGTGGGCATAGCGGAAGGCTCAGTGTCAGTGCCTCCCTTCCTGGTCTTCTGGGGGGCCTCCGCATCAGATGGGTGCAGTGGAGCTCGAACCTTCCGCTTGCCTCGCTTTTCCTGGACTCGGGTCCAGCCCTCCATAGCATCATCTGGGGGCTGGTTAGCAGGGGTCGTGCCGGGGGGGCAGAGGCGATGGTTCAGAGGCTCGGGAGAGTAAAGGTGAGGCAACGGGGGGGGGCGGTTCTCCTTGGGGCGGGCCCTCTCCTATGCCTGGTAATATCTTTGTTGCACCCTCCTCCATAGGCTCTGCTGGATTGTTAACAGCAAGGGCGGGGCTCCCTCGCTCGTCTGGGCATTGTAGGGGAGGTGTCTCTTGGGCCCGGGCAGGAGCAGCGGTGGATCGAGCAGGAGGAGAGGTGGTTTCAGATCTCGGGCAGCCGGGGCGTCGGCAACGATGGAGCCGATGTCCTGCTGGGTCTCGGGGGTCTCGGGTGCCCCTCCCCGCCGGGCCAAGGGGCAGTCTCTTCGGACATGCCCCGCTGATCGGCAGAGGTAGCACCAGGCCTCTCCTGTGGAATAATAGACCCGATAGTGGGCTCCCTGGTAGGGGACTAGGAAGGACCCCTCAAGCTCCTCTCCGTCACGCGCCGGCGGCGGCGGTAAAAGCTGCACTTGCCGGCGTAACAAAAGGACGTGATGGAGAGTGGGGTCCTTGCAGCCTAACGGGAGAGGGCTGATGATGGAAACGGGTTTCCCCAGGGTAGAGCGAGCGGGTAACAGGGTGGCATTGGGTAGAAAAGGAGGGACGGAGGTCAGGACTAGGCGGACGCCCAGGTCTTCTAGCGGCTCCAGGGGGACAAATACCTCCCCCACCGCCAGGCCATTCTCCACCGCCTCCTGGGCGGCAGCCTCTGATGCTAAGAAAAAGACGACCTTCCCGTACATTTTGGAGGCCCCCACAATGGTCGTGGGTCCTACCACCCTCGCCAATGCCTGCACGTATGTCTCCACGTGGGGCGAGGCGGGCACCAGAAGGCGACGGATGCCATGCTTCCTGGTCATGGTGGGAAAGGGGCCTTGGCCGCTATTGATGGTAACGGAGGCGGTGGGTGGGAGAGATGACGAGGCGGCAGACGGTAGGGGGGGTGCCACCACCTAGGCATATGCCCTGGGGGCCGAGGGAGGGACGCTCGCAGAGCTGGTGGAGGGAACAGCGGGGAGGGACGCCATGCTTGATAAGAGGCCACAGCGGTGGGGGCAGCCTCTGCCATGGAGGGCTTGGTGGTTGTGGCGGGGCCCTTCCCCTTCTTTGCACCCTGGCCTTTCTGGCTAACCGGGGGGGCTTTCCTAGAATCTGGGGGGGCGGTGGGCATAGCAGCGGCAATAGTTCACCCGGTGCCTCCGGTTGCCGATGCCCAGCGAGGGCGATGGCAGGTGTTTTGGTAGCAGTGGTGGGGAGGGGGGCTTGGGGGTTGGGCAGGGGGGTAGGTGGGGGAGGGGCAACTGAGGTTGTTAGAGGGGCCTCACCCCTCTCATTCCCTGCCATCGTGAGCAGGGAGAGACGGGAAGACACCAGAAGGAGGAGGGGGGAGGGGGAAGCAGATTAACCACTTCTCCCTGTTGGGCTGCAGGCGGGGGGGGCCAAATGGGTCAGACTGGACAGGGGAAGGAAACAGGAGTTGGGGTCAGGTAGTAGGGGCAAACTGTGGGGTGGGCAGTCCGGGGGTGGGGCGGGGAATGCGGACCCACCCGCGTTTATCCAAAGAGTCTCGTTTGGTCGGCTGTTGTGTCTGGTCTGGATGATGGAATTCAAAGCAAGCAGTTGAGGCTAGAGGCAGATGGCAGGTTGCCAGCAGGGACGGATGGCATGGGGGCCGTGACGGTTGTAGTAGTGTTGCGGGGGGCACCGATGGATCGGGGGGCAGCTTCATGCCACACCCCCTGTGCCCCTACAAATGCAGTTAAGACACAGTCAACCTCCCCCCACACGAGAGTACAGTTCAAAAGTTACTCAGTCTTACGGCCCCCTCCACGATGATTTGTAGTTTCCCTGGGCGATGTCTCTGTCAGCTGTCTTCTCTCCCGGTTTTTGTGGAGCATTCCAAAAATGCCAAGCAAAGATAAGAAGACGATTAATTGCGGGTCCACAAACGAACAGCAAAACGGTTGGGTCTGGGGGCATCCACTCCCCTCCTCCGGGGGTTGCAGGTGAAGCAATAGCAGCGTCCGAGGGCAGGCTTGGGGGGGCTGGCAGGCAAGCTGGCAGCCGACCAGCACTCGAACGGCAGGAAAAACAAAACAAAACAAAGAAAAAGCGTCTGGCCCGGTCACGGGGGTGGGAACTAAAGCAGGGGCAAAAAGAAAGGAAAGCCCAGGCCAGAGGGCAGCAGGAGAGTGTATTTTTTTTTTGAAGCAGAAAAGAATTTTATTTGTGTAACACTTACAAAGAATCACCAAAAAGGATAAAGCAAAACTATGCAACAGAAGCAAACACAAGGTATAACACATCAGCCTTCAGGAGGGAGAAGTGTTCAGGCTAGCCTGGGCCCAGAGCAGGGTGGCTTCCTCGACACTCGTGGTCTTCCACCCTTCTGAGTTACCTGGTGGCCTAGAGTGGGGGGGCTTCCTTGACACTCATGGTCTTCCACCCCCTCGAGTTACCTAGCGCCACGCCCAGTGTCACCAATTATTCCCCTCCTGAGAGTGCTCGACAAGATGGGCACAGCTGCGGGGTGGGCAGTTTGGGGGTGGGGGGGGATGTACACCACGTGTGATAGGACCCCTCCTAGGTGACAGTGATGATGGTATCCACAGCGGCAATGGCTGGGGCTGGGGCTGGGGTCTCTCGCTCTTCCCCTCAATCAAAGGGTCAGACGGAGGGAACCGGATGGAGTCACCGAGCCGAGAACCTCGGACAGTGCCCACCGCTCCTCGAAGGTGTCAAGGGAGTCGGTGGACACCGCCCAGAGGAACTCCGCCCGGATACATGAATGTACTGAGGATCGGAAAATGGCCCTACAATCGCAGGACACTTCATTAGCCAACCTCCTCTCTCTGGTTTTATAAATGGCTGTTTTAGCTAGGGCTAGGAGGAGGTTAACCAGGAGATCTCACGATTTTGTTGGGCCACGGATGGGGAGTGTGTAGATAAAAAGGTGAAGGGAAAAGTGTAGCCAAAAGCATAATAAAATATTCGTGAGGAGCCGGAAAAGGGGCTGCAGCCTGTCACACTCCAAATATACGTGCGCCAGGGTTTCCCTCACATTGCAAAAAGGGCAAGTATCCAGGATGGGGGTGAACCGTTTCAAAAACACGCCCGTGCTCACAGCTCCATGAAGGAGCTGCCAACTAATGTCCCCGACGGGCCTCGGGACCAAGGTGGAATACAGGCTGGCCCACCGGGGTTGCTCACCCTCTAAAGGTAGCAGGAGGTCCCGCCACTTTGTATCGGGGCGGGACACCAGGTTGTGGGCATGAAGGGTGTGAAGCGTGAGTGTGTATAATATTTCCGTGGCATGATTTGGAAGCTGACTGGTGCAGCTGGCTCACAGGGAAAGGGTGAGGGGTTTATTGGGATCTATGGGGTAGGGGCCCAATTGAAAGGTCCGGCGGGCCTGGGGTAGAGGGTGGGCGGGGTGCGCCCTTGCTCAGGGCTCGGTTGAGATAAGCCCGAGCAGCGAGCGTCAAGGCGGCCTTCACCTCCTGAAGTACGCACCGGGGAGGTGCGAGGTCTGGAGAGCCCCATGCGCCGAGCGAGCGTCAGGGGATCCATCCAGTCTCCCCGGTCGTAGTCCAGGAGGTCTCCGACTCCCGTGACTTCCATCAGGACCAAACTCTGGCACACCGAGCGGGACTCCGCCGCCTGCACACGGAGCTGGGGGTTGTGTAGTAGGGGCTCCGTGAGGAGATCTGCTCCCACGGTGGCCGCCATGGACCTGGCCGTTGAAAACAGTTTCCAGGTCTGGAGGAGGTCCTGGTAGAAGACAGGCAGCCCAGAGATGTCTCGCAGAAAATCTCTCCGATAAAGATAAAAGAGCTGCCGGTCGTATCGGAGCCCTTGGAAACGGCGCAGGAAGGCGTGCACCAATATGCTCCACATCGAACTACCTGCACTATAAAGGAGCCTCTGCAGGGCCCGGAGGCGGAAGACAGGGACCTGAGTGTGCAGACACATCAGGCTCTGCCCTCCTTCCTTCAGGGGTAGATGAAGAACCCCAACAGGGGCCCAGTGCATTCCTGACCAAAAGAACTCTAGAATCGATGTCCGGAGGTCGGTCAGGAAACCCGGGGCCGGGACCAGGGTGTTGAGCCGGTACCAGAGCGTGGACAGGACTAGTTGGTTAAGCACCAGTGCTCTCCCTCGGAGGGAGAGACATCGGAGTAGCCTCGTCCATTTCCGGAGCCGCTCTATCACCCCGCCTTCTAAATTTTGCCAGTTCTCGGGCGGAGAAGGGTGCATGGCAGAAAGGTAAACGCCTAGGTAGAGCAGTGGACCCGCGCTCCACCGAATGGTCTGAAGCGCGGGTGGGAGGGAGCTCACCCTCCGCCAGTCCCCCACCGCCAAGCCAGAGCTCTTGACCCAGTTGACTCGGGCGGAGGAGGCTGCCAAATAGATGGCCTGGCAAGCCTCCACCCGCGCCAAGTCGCCCGGGTCTTGGACCATGAGGAGCACCTCATCGGCGTACGCCGACAGGACCAGCCACAGCTCCGGCTCCCGCAGCACCAACCCCGTCAACCTCCTGCGGAGGAGACAGAAGAAGGGCTCTATCGCCAGAGCGTACAGCTGGCCCGAGAGGGGGCACCCCTGCCGTACTCCTTGCCCAAAGCTGACTGGTTCGGTCAGGTTCCCGTTGAGCCTAACCAGACACTCAGCGGAAGTGTACAGCACCTGGACAAAACTCACAAACTGATGTCCGAATCCAAATGCCCGCAGAGTGCCCAGGAGGTACCCATGGTCCACTCTATCAAACGCCTTCTCCAGATCAAGAGACAGGAGGGCGAACGACAGACCATCTCTACGCCCAAGTTCCAAAAGATCTCGGACTAGAAATAGGTTGTCAAAAATGCTGCGACCCAGGACAGCATAGGTCTGGTCTGGGTGGATTACGTCCGACATCAGGGACCCTAGCCGCAGCGAGACTGCTTTCACTACGATTTTGTAATCCGTGCTAAGGAGCGAGATGGGACGCCAATTTTGTAAATCACGGAGGTCCCCCTTCTTCAGTAACAAGGCAAGCACCGCTCGCCTGCATGAAAGAGGGAGGACACCACCCTGCAAAGACTTGGCCCAGACAGTGACTAGGTCTGGGCCAAGAATATCCCAGAACATGTGGTAGAACTCCACAGTCAGCCCGTCCATGCCCGGAGATTTATTGGTGGGCATGCGACAGAGGGCTTCTGAGAACTCGGCCAGGGTGAGAGGCAGCTCTAGTCGGTCTCGGTCGCCCACGCTGACCGTAGGGAGTTCCTCCCAGAGCACCCTGCAAGCTCCAGGATCGGTCGGATCCGGGGAGAAAAGGCTTGGGTAGAAGTCACGGGCCCTCCCACACATCTCCACTGGATACGTGAGGGGGGCGCCGTCTTCTGTTAGTAGGCAAGTGACGTGTTTCTTGGCCCCCCTATTTTTCTCTAGGGTGTAGAAGAAGCGGGAGCCGCGATCCATCTCCCGAAGGAGGCGGATGCGGGATCGAACAAAGGCACCTCGGGCCCGATGGTTCTCGAGGGCCCGGAGCTCCTCCCACTTCTCCCGCTCCGCAGAGGAACGGGTCCTTGGGGCTGGCGGCCAGATACCTCTCCATCTCTAAGACCTCCCGGTCCAACTGCTCTATCGCGGCATTTCTCCGTCGGCTGGTGCCCCGAGTGTAGTCACGGCAGACGAGCTTGGCGCGTACCTTCCCTAGATCCCACCATTGTCGCACCGAGGGAAAGGCACGCTGCTGCTCTTGCCAGGCCAGCCAAAACTCCCGGAAGGACGTCACGAAACCCTCATCCTCCAACAGGCTGTTATTAAAATGCCAATAGGCCAGCCCCGGCCTCTCTGCACGGAGGGAGGCTGTTATGGTGGCTAGAGGATGGTCGAAGAATGGGGCCGGCCAAAGGTTGGAGGAGTGGGCTTGTGAGAGATGGAAACGGGATAAATAAATACGGTCCAACCAAGAGTAGTGTTACCGATGGGCCTCCACACAGACAAAGGTGAACGTGGAAATGTCATCTGGGTGTTGGTCACGCCAGACGTCCACTAGGGAGTGATGTTTGACTATTCCTCGGAGAATGTTCGCGGCGGCCGGGCTCAGCTCGGCCCCTGAGCGGTCCTGTTCCTCGAGGGTGGTGTTAAAGTCCCCTCCCAGGACTAGGCACTCGTGAGAATCTAGAGTGCTGAGGAATTGGACACCCGCTGATAGAATTGCGGCCGCTTCGGGCTCATTGTCGGAGCATAAATATTAACAAGGTTGACCACAAGCCCCTCCATACGGACTCGGAGATGCCGCAGGTGGCCCGGCACGGCCTCAGTGACCCCTAGCACTTCGGGCCGTAGGTTGGGGGAGGACAGGGTCGCCACTCCAGCTTGCCGAATTGTGAAGTGGCGAAAATAGACCCCCGTCCCCCCACTCCTGCCACCAGCTGTCCTCGGGGGTCGGATCCGTATGGGTCTCCTGCAGGAAAACTACAGAGAACCCCCTTTGGCCCGAAGGTAAGAGAGCACCTGGGACCAGCGGAGAGCCATCCTACAGCCCCTGGTGTTCAAGGTTGCAATAATGAGTGGCGTCATGTGGAGGGCTGGGGGGGGTGGGGGTTGCTTGTTGGCGGGGGTGTTCGCAGCCCCTGGTGGGTCGCGCATCAACCCTTGACCCATCCCATAAGTGAGTAAATCGTCACGGAAGCTGTGGGCCTGCCCGTAGGCCGTGGCACCGTGCCTTCCTTTCCCTTTACCCTCCTTTATAAGGGCCCTTGTGGCCTGAAGGATTTGATCAAAGTCCCCCCATAGCTGGAGAGCTAGTTGTACCCTGTTGCGGGAGCCACGGATGTCTTCTAAAAACTGTTGCAATGCTTTTCGCAGCTCATGGGGGGGAGTGGGGTTGCGATTTCCGGGTTATTCCCTGGTAGGGCTCTAGGTGCAGCCTCGTGGTCTGCTGTGGTGGGCAGGTAGGGTGCAGACCACTGACGGGGCATCTGACAGGCTAAAGTTATTAGGTCCGTCTCAAGCCTTGGGGTAGAAAAGGATGGCGGAGGGAAAATTGCAGCTCCTAATGGGTCGCGGCAGGAGAATGCAAAGGCTGCTCCTTGGGGGGATCCGCAAAAAACGGGAAAGAAATAACCCCAGGGGCGGCAATAGCATTGCAGGAGGAGGTGGATTGGGCAGGGACAGGGGTGGGGGTGGGGGCGGGGGCAGAGGCGAGGCTCTGGGCTTTGAGAGGCAAGCAGCTGAGAAGTGCTGCCTCCTGAATAGATTCATAGAATCATAGAATATCTGGTTTGGAAGGGACCTCAGGAGGTAATCTAGTCCAACCCCCTGCTCAAAGCAGGACCAATCCCCAACTAAATCATCCCAGCCAGGGATTTGTCAAGCCTGACCTTAAAAACTTCTAAGGAAGGAGATTCTACCATCTCCCTAGGTAACGCATTCCAGTGTTTCACCACCCTCCTAGTGAAAAAGTTTTTCCTAATATCCAAACTAAACCTTCCCCACTGCAACTTGAGACCATTACTCCTTGTCCTGTCCTCTTCTACCACTGAGAATAGTCTAGAACCATCCTTTCTGGAACCACCTCTCAGGTAATTGAAAACAGCTATCAAATCCCCCCTCATCTTCTCTTCTGAAGACTAAACAATCCCAGTTCCCTCAGCCTCTCCTCATATGTCATGTGTTCCAGACCCCTAATCATTTTTGTTGCCCTTCGCTGGACTCTCTCCAATTTATCCACATCCTTCTTGTAGTGTGGGGCCCAAAACTGGACACAGTACTCCAGATGAGGCCTCACCAATGTCGAATAGAGGGGGACAATCACGTCCCTCGATCTGCTCGCTATGCCCCTACTTATACATCCCAAAATGCCATTGGCCTTCTTGGCAACAAGGGCACACTGTTGACTCATATCCAGCTTCTCGTCCACTGTCACCTCTAGGTCCTTTTCTGCAGAACTGCTGCCTAGCCATTCGGTCCCTAGTCTGTAGCTGTGCACTGGGTTCTTCTGTCCTAAGTGCAGGACCCTGCACTTATCCTTATTGAACCTCATCAGATTTCTTTTGGCCCAATCCTCCAATTTGTCTAGGTCCCTCTGTATCCTATCCCTGCCCTCCACCGTATCTACCACTCCTCCCAGTTTAGTATCACCCGCAAATTTGCTGAGAGTGCAATCCACACCATCCTCCAGTTCATTTATGAAGATATTGACCAAAATTGGCCCCAGGACCGACCCCTGGGGCACTCCACTTGACACCGGCTGCCAACTAGACATGGAGCCATTGATCACTACCCGTTGAGCCTGACAATCTAGCCAACTTTCTTCCCACCTTATAGTGCATTCATCCAGCCCATACTTCTTTAACTTGCTGACAAGAATACTGTGGGAGACCGTGTGAAAAGCTTTGCTAAAGTCAAGAAACAATATATCCACTGCTTTCCCTTCATCCACAGAACCAGTAATCTCATCATAGAAGGCAATTAGATTAGTCAGGCATGACCTTCCCTTGGTGAATCAATGCTGACTGTTCCTGATCACTTTCCTCTCATCTAAGTGCTTCAGGATTGATTCCTTGAGGACCTGCTCCATGGTTTTTCCGGGGACTGAGGTGAGGCTGACTGGCCTGTAGTTCCCAGGATCGTCCTTCTTCCCTTTTTCAAAGATTGGCACTACATTAGCCTTTTTCCAGTCATCTGGGACTTCCCCCGTTCGCCACGAGTTTTCAAAGATAATGGCCAATGGCTCTGCAATCACAGCCGCCAATTCCTTTAGCACTCTCGGATGCAACTCCTCCGGCCCCATGGACTTGTGCACATCCAGCTTTTCTAAATAGTCCCTAACCACCTCTTTCTCCACAGAGGGCTGGCCATCTACTCCCCATGTTGTGATGCCCAGCGCAGCAGTCTGGGAGCTGTCCTTGTTCGTGAAGACAGAGGCAAAAAAAGCATTGAGCACATTAGCTTTTTCCACATCCTCTGTTACTAGGTTGCCTCCCTCATTCAGTAAGGGGCCCACACTTTCCTTGGCTTTCTTCTTGTTGCCAACATACCTGAAGAAACCCTTCTTGTTATTCTTGACATCTCTTGCTAGCTGCAGCTCCAGGTGCGATTTGGCCCTCCTGATTTCATTCCTACATGCCCGAGCAATATTTTTATATTCTTCCCTGGTCATATGTCCAACCTTCCACTTCTTGTAAGCTTCTTTTTTATGTTTAAGATCCGCTAGGATTTCACCGTTAAGCCAAGCTGGTCGCCTGCCATATTTACTATTCTTTCGACTCATCGGGATGGTTTGTCTCTGTAACCTCAACAGGGATTCCTTGAAATACAGCCAGCTCTCCTGGACTCCTTTCCCCTTCATGTTAGTCCCCCAGAGGATCCTACCCATCCGTTCCCTGAGGGAGTCGAAGTCTGCTTTCCTGAAGTCCAGGGTCCGTATCCTGCTGCTTACCTTTCTTCCCTGTGTCAGGATCCTGAACTCAACCAACTCATGGTCACTGCCTCCCAGATTCCCATCCACTTTTCCTTCCCCCAGTAATTCTTCCCTGTTTGTGAGCAGCAGGTCAAGAAAAGCTCCCCCCGTAGTTGGCTCGTCCAGCACTTGCACAAGGAAATTGTCCCCTATGCTTTCCAAAAACTTCCTGGATTGTCTATGCACCGCTGTATTGCTCTCCCAGCAGATATCAGGAAAATTAAGGTCACCCATGTGAACCAGGGCTTGCGATCTAGTAGCTTCTGTGAGTTGCCGGAAGAAAGCCTCATCCACCTCATCCCCCTGGTCCGGTGGTCTATAGCAGACACCCACCACTACATCACTCTTGTTGTTCACACTTCTAAACTTAATCCAGAGACACTCAGGTTTTTCTGCAGTTTCGTACCGGAGCTCTGAGCAGTCATACTGCTCCCTTACATACAGTGCTACTCCCCCACCTTTTCTGCCCTGCCTGTCCTTCCTGAACAGTTTATAACCATCCATGACAGTACTCCGGTCATGCGAGTTATCCCACCAAGTCTCTGTTATTCCAATCACATCATAATTCCTTGACATCACCAGGACCTCCAGTTCTCCCTGCTTGTTTCCAAGGCTTTGTGCATTCGTATATAAGCACTTGAGATAACCTGATGATCGCCCCTCATTCTCAGTATGAGGCAGGAGCCCTCCCCTCACAGATGTTCCTGCCTGTGCTTCCTCCCAGTATCCTGCTTTTCCACTTACCTGAGGGCTTTGGTCTCCTTCCCCCGGTGAACCTAGTTTAAAGCCCTCCTCACTAGGTTAGCCAGCCTGCTGGCAAAGATGCTCTTCCCTCTCTTCGTAAGATGGAGCCCATCTCTGCCCAGCACTCCTCCTTCATGGAACACCATCCCATGGTCAAAGAATCCAAAGCCTTCTCTCTGACACCACCTGTGTAGCCATTCGTTGACTTCCACGATTCAATGGTCCCTGCCCCGGCCTTTTCCTTCCACAGGGAGGATGGACAAGAACACCACTTGCGCCTCAAACTCCTTTATCCTTCCTCCCAGAGCCACGTAGTCCGCAGTGATCCGCTCAAGGTCATTCTTGGCAGTATCATTGGTGCCCACATGGAGAAGCAGGAAGGGGTAGCGATCCGAGGGCTTGATGAGTCTCAGCAGTCTCTCCGTCACATCGTGAATCTTAGCCCCCGGCAAGCAGCAGACTTCTCGGTTTTCCCGGTCAGGGCAGCAGATAGATGACTCAGTCCCCCGGAGGAGAGAGTCCCCGACCACCACCACCCGCCTCCTTCTCTTGGGAGTGGTGGTCGTGGAACCCCCCATCTCAGGACAGTGCATCTCATGCCTTCCAACCAGCGGAGTCTCCTTCTGCTTTCTCCCCCCAGACATATCATCTGGTCCACTCTCTGCAAAGGTACCTGTGGAGAGAACATGAAAGCGGTTAGTTACCTGTGTCCGCGTTGTTGGAACCCGGACATTCCCCCTTCTTCTTCTGGAGGTCACATGTTGCCAAGCTCCTTCACTGGCCTCTTGGCTCCGCTGTGCAATCTGCTCTAAATCTTTAGAGCTTTGTGCCCGTAGAAGAATATCCTGACTTTTGTCCAGGAAATTCTCCATTTCTCGTATGCAACGCAGGGTCATTATCTGTTGCTCCAGACCTTCAATCTTCTCTTCCAATATGGAGACCAGCTTGCACTTTGTACAGACAAAGTCGCTTCTGTCCTGTGGAAAAAAGACAAACATGGCACATCCAATGCAGGTCACAACAGCTGAACCCCCCCCTTCCATATCACCTTTCTACTATGAGCTTCCTCAGAGAAGCTGGCAAAATGTAAGCCTCACTGGGCTCACTCCAGGCGAACTCCCAGGCAAACTCCTGCTGTGTGCTGCTCTGCTGTTCCCCACTGCTCAGCTGGTTCGCCGCCGCTCAGCTGGTTCGCGAAGCTCTGGCTATTTTTCGAGGGTTAAGGGGGTGGGGAGGGGGCTCCCAGTGATGCTAGGTGCAGACTCTGTGGTGGATTTGGCAGCCATGGCTTACGGTGGTGGACCACCTTCTGCAGGGTGCTCACCCGGGATGGCGCTTAGGGGGAGGGAGCATGGGGAAAGGGGAACTGGGGTAAGGTTGCCCAGATCGAGGCCAGCCGGCAGTAGGTCATTCTCTCCCTGGGTGACCGGGGTCAAACCTAGGGCCTCCATCTCCTCATACATGGAGGAAAGGTCGTCCTCTGCCACCCCAGGGGACTCCCCTCTGGTGCCCGCTACGATGGTTGCTTCGGGGTTTGCGGGGGTTTGGGTGATATTTGGGCAGAAGGGTCTTCCTCAGGGGTCTCGGAGGGGAGGGTCTCCCGTGGAGGGGAGATTCTGCCTTCCAGTGCTGTTTTGTCTTCCCCTCCTGACGCCGGCGGATGGATCTCTCTCGTGGGCATAGCGAAAGGCTCAGTGTCAGTGCCTCCCTTCCTGGTCTTCCGGGGGGCCTGCGCATCGGATGGGTGCAGCGGAGATTGAGCCTTCCGCTTGCCTCGCTTTCCCTGGACTAGGGTCCAGCCCTCCATAGCATCATCTGGGGGCTGGTTAGCAGGGGTCGTGTCAGGGGGCAGAGGCGATGGTTCAGGGACGCGGGGGGGTAATGGTGAGGCAACATGATGGGGGGGAGGTTCTCCTTGGGGCGGGCCCTCTTCTATGCCCGGTAATATCTTTGCTGCACCCTCCTCCATAGGCTCTGCTGGATTGTTAACAGCAAGGACGGGGCTCCCTCGCTCGTCTGGGCGTTGTAGGGGAGGTATCTCTTCGGCCCGGGCAGGAGCGGCGGTGGATCGAGCAGGAGGAGAGGTGGTTTCAGATCTCGGGCGGCCAGGGGTGTCGGCAACAACGGAGCCGATGTCCTGCCTGGTCTCGGGGGTCTCTCCCCACCGGGCCAAGGGGCAGTCTCTTTGGACATGCCCCGCTGATCGGCAGAGGTAGCACCGGGCCTCTCCTGTGGAATAATAGACCCGATAGCAAGTTCCCTGGTAGGGGACTAGGAAGGACCCCTCGAGTGCCTCTCCGTCACGCGCCGGCGGTGGCGCTAAATGCTGCACTTGCCGGCGGAACGAAAGGACGTGACGGAGGGTGGGGTCCTTGCAGCCCAACGGGAGAGGGCTGATGACGGAAACGGGTTTCCCCAGGGTGGAGAGAGCAGGTAACAGGGCAGCATTGGGTAGAAAAGGAGGGATGGAGGTCAGGACTAGGCGGACGCTCACGTCTTCTAGCAGCTCCAGGGGGACAAACACCCCCCTCACTGCCAGGCCCTTCTCCACCGCCTCCTGGGCCGCAGCCTCCGATGCTAAGAAAAAGACGACCTTCGCATACATTTTGGAGGCCCCCACAATGGTCGTGGGTCCTACCACCCTCGCCAATGCCTGCACGTATGTCTCCACGTGGGGCAAGGCGGGCACCAGGAGGCAACGGATGCCATGCTTCCTGGTCATGGTGGGAAAGGGGCCCTGGCTGCTATTGATGGTAGCGGATGCGGTGGGTGGGCGAGATGACGAGGTGGCAGACGGTGGGGGGGGCTGCCACTGCCTAGGCATATGCCCTGGGGGCCGAGGGAGGGACGCTCGCAGAGCTGGTGGAGGGAACAGCAGAGAGGGAAACCATGGTTGATGACGAGGCCACAGCGGTGGGGGCAGCCTCTACCATGGAGGGCTTGGTGGTTGTGGCAGGGCCCTTCCCCTTCTTTGCACCCTGGCCTTTCCGGCTAACCGGGGGGGCTTTCCTAGAATTTGGGGGGGCGGTGGGATAGCAGCGGCAATAGTTCACCCGGTGCCTCCGGCTGCCGATGCCCAGCGGGGGCGGTGGCAGGTGTTTTGGCAGCAGTGGTGGGGAGGGGGGCTTGGAGGTTGGGCAGGGGGGTAGGTGGGGGAGGGACAACTGAGGTTGTTAGAGAGGCCTCACCCCTCTCATTCCCTGCCATCGTGAGCAGGGAAAGATAGGGAGACACCAGAAGGAGGGAGGGGAGGGGGAAGCAGATTAACCACTTCTCCCTGTTGGGCTGCAGGCGGGGGGGGGCCAAATGTGTCAGACTGGACAGGGAAAGGAAACAGGAGTTGGGGTCAGGTAGTAGGGGCAAACTGTGGGGTGGGCAGTCCGGGGATGGGGCGGGGAATGTGGACCCACACGCATTTATCCAAAGAGTCTCGTTTGGTCGGCTGTTGTGTCTGGTCTGGATGATGGAATTCAAAGCAAGCAGTTGAGGCTAGAGGCAGATGGCAGGTTGCCAGCAGGGACGGACGGCGTGGGGGCCATGACGGTTGTAGTAGTGTTGCGGGGGGCACCGATGGATCGGGGTGCAGCTCCGTGACATGCCCCCTGTGCCCCTACAAATGCAGTTAAGACACAGTCAACCTCCCCCCACACGAGAGTACAGTTCAAAAGTTACTCAGTCTTACGGCCCCCTCCACAATGATTTGTAGCTTCCCTGGGTGATGTCTCTGTCAGCTGTCTTCTCTCCCGGTCTTTGTGGAGCATTCCAAAAATGCCAAGCAAAGATAAGAAGTTGATTAATCGCGGGTCCACAAACGAACAGCAAAACGGTTGGGTCTGGGGGCGTCCACTCCTCTCCTCCGGGGAGCGGGTCGGCAGTCCTCCTCCCCCTCCTCCTGGGGTTGTAGCTAAAGCAGGAGCAGCATCCGAGGGCAGGCGTGGGGGGGCTGGCAGGCAAGCTGGCAGCCGACCTCCACTCAAACGGCAGCAAAAAAAAACAGCAAAAAAAAGAAAAAGAAAACGAAGAAAAAGCGTCTGGCCTGGTCGCCAGGGGGGGAACTGAAGCAGGGGAAAAAAGCAGGGAAAGCCCAGGCCAGAGGGCAGCAGGAGAGTGTACGAAGAGAGCCTTCTTCCCTGTAGAGGGAAGGAAGTTTGCTATAAATTAATTAGAGCACCTGAAGCCAATTAAAGCACCTGAAGCCAGTCACATGATAACCGCCCCCCCCCCCCCCCGCTTCAATCAGACAAGAGGAGGAGTTGAAGCAGAGTGGATTGGTGCTGGAGCAGAGAGCAGTTTGGAGAAGTTGAAGCAGAGTGGCTTGGTGTTGGAGCAGAGAGCAGTTTGGAAGAATTGAAGCAGAGTGGATTGGTGCTGGGGCAGAGAGCAGTTTGGAGGAGTTGAAGTGGAGTGGATTGGTGTTGGGGCAGAGAGCAGTTTGGAGGAGTTGAAGCGGAATGGCTTGGTGTTGGGGCAGAGAGCAGTTTGGAGGAGTTGAACCAGAGTGGTTTGGTGTTGGGGCAGAGAGCAGTTTGGAAGACTTGAAGCAGAGTGGATTGGTGCTGGAGCAGAGAGCAGTTTGGAGGAGTTGAAGCAGAGTGGATTGGTGCTGGAGCAGAGTGCAGTTTGGAGGAGTTGAAGCACAGTGGATTGGTGTTGGAGCAGAGAGCAGTTTGGAGGAGTTGAAGCAGAGTGGATTGGTGCTGGAGCAGAGTGCAGTTTGGAGGAGTTGAAGCACAGTGGATTGGTGTTGGAGCAGAGAGCCGTTTGGAGGAGTTGAAGCACAGTGGATTGGTGCTGGAGCAGAGAGCAGTTTGGAGGAGTTGAAGCAGAGTGGATTGGTGTTGGAGCAGAGAGCCGTTTGGAGGAGTTGAAGCAGAGTGGATTGGTGCTGGAGCAGAGTGCAGTTTGGAGGAGTTGAAGCACAGTGGATTGGTGTTGGAGCAGAGAGCCGTTTGGAGGAGTTGAAGCAGAGTGGATTGGTGCTGGGGCAGTGAGCAGTTTGGAGGAGTTGAAGCAGAGTGGATTGATGCTGGAGCAGAGAGCAGTTTGGAGGAGTTGAAGCGGAGTGGATTGGTGCTGGAGCAGAGAGCAGTTTGGAGGAGTTGAAGCGGAGTGGATTGATGCTGGAGCAGAGAGCAGTTTGGAGGAGTTGAAGCGGAGTGGATTGGTCTTGGAGCAGAGAGCAGTTTGGAGGAGTTGAAGCGGAGTGGATTGGTGCTGGGGCAGAGTGCAGTTTGGAGGAGTTGAAGCGGAGTGGATTGGTGCTGGGGCAGAGAGCAGTTTGGAGGAGTTGAAGCGGAGTGGATTGGTGCTGGGGCAGAGAGCAGTTTGGAGGAGTTGAAGCACAGTGGATTGGTGCTGGGGCAGAGAGCAGTTTGGAGGAGTTGAAGCACAGTGGATTGGTGCTGGGGCAGAGAGCAGTTTGGAGGAGTTGAAGCAGAGTGGATTGGTGCTGGAGCAGAGAGCAGTTTGGAGGAGTTGAAGCAGAGTGGCTTGGTGTTGGGGCAGAGAGCAGTTTGGAGGAGTTGAAGCAGAGTGGCTTGGTGTTGGGGCAGAGAGCAGTTTGGAGGAGTTGAAGCAGAGTGGATTGATGTTGGAGCAGAGAGCAGTTTGGAGGAGTTGAAGCAGAGTGGATTGATGTTGGAGCAGAGAGCAGTTTGGAGGAGTTGAAGCAGAGTGGCTTGGTGTTGGGGCAGAGAGCAGTTTGGAGGAGTTGAAGCAGAGTGGCTTGGTGCTGGAGCAGAGTGCAGTTTGGAGGAGTTGAAGCACAGTGGATTGGTCTTGGAGCAGAGAGCAGTTTGGAGGAGTTGAAGCACAGTGGATTGGTCTTGGAGCAGAGAGCAGTTTGGAAGAATTGAAGCAGAGTGGATTGGTGTTGGAGCAGAGAGCCGTTTGGAGGAGTTGAAGCAGAGTGGATTGGTGCTGGGGCAGAGAGCAGTTTGGAGGAGTTGAAGCAGAGTGGATTGGTGCTGGAGCAGAGAGCAGTTTGGAGGAGTTGAAGCAGAGTGGCTTGGTGCTGGAGCAGAGTGCAGTTTGGAGGAGTTGAAGCAGAGTGGATTGGTGCTGGAGCAGAGAGCAGTTTGGAGGAGTTGAAGCAGAGTGGCTTGGTGTTGGGGCAGAGAGCCGTTTGGAGGAGTTGAAGCAGAGTGGATTGGTGTTGGGGCAGAGAGCAGTTTGGAGGAGTTGAAGCAGAGTGGATTGGTGCTGGGGCAGAGAGCAGTTTGGAGGAGTTGAAGCAGAGTGGATTGGTGCTGGGGCAGAGAGCAGTTTGGAGGAGTTGAAGCAGAGTGGCTTGGTGTTGGGGCAGAGAGCAGTTTGGAGGAGTTGAAGCAGAGTGGATTGGTGCTGGAGCAGAGAGCAGTTTGGAGGAGTTGAAGCAAAGTGGATTGGTGCTGGAGCAGAGTGCAGTTTGGAGGGAAGCAGAGGAGAGTTTGGAGAAGTGCTGCAGTGGGTTAAGAAGACCAAGATGCTAGGTAAAGGGACACCTGGTTTGTGCAGAGGGAGGGCAGGAAGCCCCACAAGCTGAAGAGCAGGAGAGGGAAGTAGCCCAGGGGAAGGAACTGCTAGTTCTAGTGGTTTACCGCTATTCCTAGGGCCCCTGGGCTGGGACCTGGAGTAGAGGGCGGGCCCAGGTCCCTCCCTCTCCACTCCCCTCGTCTAGGACACTAGTGGGGCAGTTAATACCCCAGTTCAGGGGCAAGAAACGGTGCCCTGAATCCCCATCCAAGAAGAGAAAGCACGAGACCCATCATAGTAGTGCCGACAATTTGCCACACGTGGTTTAGAAGTGGGATCTAAGCAATGGGGACTTAAGTCAGCGTTAGCCAAAACCCTCCCATCCCTAAGACAGACGACATGGTCAAGGCCCTAATACAAGCCACCGCAGCCCAGCAGGAGGCTACCCGGGTCGAAGCAACTGCCCAACAGGAGGCAACTTGGATGCAGCAGGAGACTAATCGTCTGTTGATGAGTCAGGCTGCCCAGGACTGAGCCCTGCTGCAAGAGCTGGTGAACCAGATGAAGGCCCTTATGGAGGTGAACTGCAACTGCGACAGGTCCCGGACCGTACGGGCCAGCCACTGCCTACAGAAAACGACACGGGAGGATGATGTAGAGGTTTACCTCCTGGCTTTTGAAAGAGCAGCCCTGTGGGAGGCCTGGCCCTGAGATCAGTGATCTGGTATCCTCGCCCCATTCCTGGGTGGGGAGGCCCAGAAGGTCTACTATGATATGACCGTGGAGACTACAGCAGATTACCCCCAACTGAAGGTAGAGATCCTGGCCAGATCCAGAGTAACGACAGCGTTGCGAGCCCAGAGGTTCCATGAGTGGCAGTATACAGAGAACAAGACACAATCGCAATTGTTTGACCTGATCCACCTGACCCGGAAATGGCTGCGCCCTGAGGCCCTCAGCTCTGAGAAGATGGTGGAGCTCCTGGTACTGGACTGGTATATGAGGGGGCCACCACCAGGCCTCCGGGCTTGGGGTGGCCAGAGTGACCCCTCCACCGATGATGAGTTGGTCTCCCTCATGGAAAGACAGCTGGCAGCCCGCAAACTGTTCCAGACCCCACGGGGTGAGACATGGCAAACCAGGAAGCCAGTGCCAAACCCAAGGCCCCGGACTGTTGAGAACGACAGGAGAATTATAACTGGGAGGAAAGACACCAAGGAATGGCCTGAGGCCAAGAAGGAACCTGGGAGTTTGGGAAGAGAGGACTGGGGGGGCCGGCCAAATAGCCCCAGGCAAAGGGTGGCAACCGGAATAAGGAGGCGGTGTTACGAGAGTGGGGAATTGGGGCATATAGCAGCCCAGTGCCCCAACAGGGAAGAGCCTATGCAGTGTAATCTGGGGGATCATGGGGAGCAATGTGGCCTAATTGGCCTGGTAGGGGTCGCAATGATCTTGCATGGGTATACAAGATCAGTAAAAATGAATGGTATTGAGACCATAGCATTAATAGATTCTGGGAGTGCTGTCACTCTGGTCTCGGGGAAGTTGGTGGGGCAAGACCAACTAACCTGGGCCAAAAACACAGGGGTAACGTGCATTCATGGCACCGTAAATTTCTACCCCACAATCCCACTACGGATTGAGATCAAGGGGAATACTACCAGGGTGACTGCAAGGGTGGTCCTCAGGCTCCCCTACCCTGTCTTAATTGGTAGGAACTGCCTCAGGTTTGAGAGCTTACTCCCCGCAATAGAACCAGGGGAGGGTAGCAACCCCCGGGTTGAGACGGAGGCACCTACAGATAGCCTCACCCCAATGTTTGCCGAATTTGCCCCAGAGTTATTCTCATCCCCCAGAAAACCTGAAAAGTCTAGGCGGGAAAGGAGAGCAGATAAAAACTGGGGACCAGGATTCTAGCAGAGAACCAGAAAACCTCCCTTGTTGGTAGGCGAACCCGTTCAGGAGGCCAAGAGATAATTCAGGCCAGTGAGGAGTCGGAGGTGGTTCCTAGGCCAAGTAGGGGCAACCCAGAGGGCAGAGTAGAAACAGGCCCCCTGGAATTAGGTCAGATTGGTACCGCATGTGAGAATACGTGCAGTGGTCCAGCGCTATTGTACCTTCTGCCCGGAATGCCAGTTGCATAGCCCCTGACCTCACTTGTGGCCCCCATTAGTACCTTTGCCTATTATTGTAGTCCCTTTCGAGAGGATAGCCATGGACATAGTGGGCCCACTGGAAAGATTGGCACGGGGCCACTGAAACGTACTAGTCATTGTTGACTATGCCACGCGGTATCCAGAAGCCATTCCTTTAAGAAACCCCATGTCCAAGGCAATAGCAAAAGAACTACTTCAGGTTTTTGCCAGAGTGGGCATCCCTAAGGAGATCCTGACAGACCAAGGAACCCCTTTCATGTCAAAATTTATGAAAGACTTATGTATCCTACTCCGCATCCAGGCCACATGGACATCAGTCTACCATCCACAAACAGATGGACTGGTCGAGCGGTTTAACCGTACCCTTAAGAGTATGATCCGGAAGGTGGTAGCTCAGGACGGAAAAGACTGGGATACCCTTCTACCATATCTAATGTTTGCAATACAGGAAGTCCCCCAGGCGTCCACTGGTTCATCTCCCTTTGAACTACTATACGGACGCCACCCACGCGGAATATTAGATATTGCCAAGGAAGATTGGGAAGAACAACTCAACCCAGGAAAGAATGTCATTGAGCACGTGACACAGATGAGAGGGCGAATAACTCGAGTAACCCTTATAGTATGAGAACATTTGGAAAAAGCACAAGAGGCCCAGCGGACATATTACAACCATCAGGCGAAAGTACGGCAATTTCAGCCGGGGGAACAGGTGATGGTGCTAGTGCCGACAGCAGAAAGCAAACTCCTAGCCAGCTGGCATGGACCATATGAGATAGTGGAAGCCATTGGGGAGGTGGACTATAAGGTCAGACAACCAGACCGCCAAAGGCTAGAGCAAATCTATCACATCAACTTACTGAAGCCCTGGCGTGACCGAGAGATGTGCCTGGTCATTCGGGGAGCTCCACCCCAGACAGACGACCCACAGGGGCAGGTGAAGATATCTCCTGAGTGAACTCCAGAACAACAAACAGAGGTCATTGATATGATCCAATGGAACCAGGATGTGTTCTGTACACAGCCAGGCCGTGTGACACTGGTCCAACATCATATTGTCACCAATCCCGGAGTAAGGCTGACAATAAGACCGTACCGGATACCAGAAGCTAAAAGGGAAGAAATTAGGACAGAAGTGAAGAAGATGCTGGAACTCGGGGTTATTGAAGAATCCCACAGCCAGTGGTCCAGCCCTATCGTCCTAGTCCCCAAGCCTGATGGCACCCTGAGGTTTTGCAACAAATTCCGGAAGTTGAATGAAGTATCCCAATTCGATGCCTATCCGATACCACGCATTGATGAGCTAGTTGATCAGTTAGGCAAGGCCCAATACCTAACCACCCTGGACCTGACCAAAGGATATTAGCAAATTCCCCTGGCCAAGAATGCCAAGGAAAAGACTGCCTTCTTTACACCTGATGGCCTGTTCCAATACACTGTCCTCCCTTTCGGACTCCATGGGGCCCCTGCAACATTCCAATGACTTATAGACAAATTGCTGCGACCCCATGCCAAGTATGCCGCTGCCTATCTGGATGACATAGTCATCCACAGCCCTGACTGGGAAACGCACCTCGGAAAAGTAGAAGTGGTGCTAGATGCCCTGCGGAAGGCCGGCCTCACTGCCAACCCTCTCAAGTGCATGATAGGACTAGCTGAGGCCAGATACCTCGGGTATGTAATAGGGAGAGGTTGGGTGAAACCTCAGTAGAATAAAGTGGAGGCAATACAAGGTTGGCCTCGACCAGTCCGCAAAAAGCAGGTCAGAGCATTTCTAGGGATAGTAGGATACTATTGGAGATTCATCCCTCATTTCGCCACAAGAGCAGGGCCACTGACAGATTTGATAAAGGCTCGGGGCCCCGAGATAGTAAAGTGGACTGATGCGGCAGAAGGAGCATTTGCAGATTTAAGGACAGCCCTTTGCTGTCGTCCAGTACTCATAGCCCCAGACTTCGAGAAGGAATTCATCCTACAGATACCTCGGAGGTAGGACTAGAAGCCGTCCTTTTGCAGATGGTAGGGGAGGAGGAACACCCGATCCTGTATCTCAGCTGGAAACTCCTCCCCGGGGAACAAAAGTACGACGTCGTTGAAAAGGAATGTCTGGCGGTAAAATGGGCTATGGAGACTCTCCGCTACTACCTGCTGGGATGGCGGTTTACCCTCGTGACAGACCATGCCCCACTCCAGTGGATGCACAGAAACAAGGAGAAGAACGCAAGAGAGACTAGGTGGTTCCTATCCCTGCACCCTTCCATTTCTGGGTACAGCATAGGGCCGGAAGCCAACACAGCAACGCTGATGGCCTATCACAACAGCACTGCCTCATGTAGCCCAACCCCATAGTGTTGAGCAAGAGGTGGGGAGATATGTGATACAGCATGGCCAGAGGGCAGTAGGAGAGTGTTAGAAGGAAGCCTTATTCCCCATAGAGGGAAGAAAGTTTGCTATAAATAAATTAAAGCATCTGAAGCCAGTCACCTGATAAAAACCCCCTGCTTCAATCAGACAAGAGGAGGAGTTGAAGCAGAGTGGATTGATGCTGGAGCAGAGAGCAGTTTGGAGGAGTTGAAGCAGAGTGGATTGGTGTTGGAGCAGAGAGCAGTTTGGAGGGAAGCAGAGGAGAGTTTGGAGAAGTGCTGCAGTGGACTAAGAAGACCAAGACCCTAGGTAAAGGGACACCTGGTTTGTGCAGAGAGAGGGCAGGAAGCCCCACAAGCTGAATGGCAGGAGAGGGAAGTAGCCCAGGGGAAGGAACCGCTAGTTCTAGTGGTTTACTGCTATCCCTAGGACCCCTGGGCTGGGACCAGGAGTAGAGGGCAGGTCCGGGTCCCTCCCTCTCCACTCCCCTAGTCTAGGACACTAGTGGAGCAGTTAATACCCCAGTTCAGGGACAAGAAATGGTGCCCTGAACCCCCATCCAAGAAGAGAAAGCACGAGACCCATCATAGTGGTGCTGACAATTTGCCATACACCTTAGAGACTAACAAATTTATTTGGGCATAAGCTTTGATGGGTTAGAACCCACTTCATTAGATGCATGGAATGAAAGTACAGGAGCAGGTATAAATACATGAAAGGATGGGGGTTGCTTTACCAAGTGTGAGATCAGTCTAACAAGATAAATCAATTAACAGCAGGATACCAAGGGAGGAAAAATAACTTTTGAAGTGGTTAGAGAGTGGCCCATTACTGACATTTGACAAGAAGGTGTGAGTAACAGTAGGGAGAAATTACTTTTGGGGACATTAAGTTTAGGTTTTGTAATAACCCAAAGACTCCCAGTCTCTATTTAGGCCTAATCTGATGGTATCCAGTTTGCAAATTAATTCCAGTTTTGCAGCTTCACATTGTAGTCTGTTTTTGAAGTTTTTTTGTTGAAGAATTGCCACTTTTAGGCCTGTTATTGAGTGACCAGAGAGATTGAAGTGTTCTCCTACTGGTTTTTGAATGGTATGATTCCTGATGTCAGATTTGTGTCCATTTATTCTTTTGCGTAGAGGCTGTCCGGTTTGGCCAGTGTACATGGCAGAGGGACACTGCTGGCACATGATGGCATATATCACATTGGCAGATGTGCAGGTGAACTAGCCCTTGATGGTGTGGCTGATGTGGTTAGGTCCTATGATGGTGCCCCTTGAATAGATATGTGGACAGAGTTGGCACTGGGGTTTGTAGCAGGGTTTTGTTCCTGGGTTGGTGTTTTTGTTGTGTGGTGTGTATTTGCTGGTGAGTATTTGCTTCAGGTTGGGGTATGTCTATAAGTGAGGGCTGGCATGTCTCTCAAGATCTGTGAGAGTGAGGGATCGTTCTTCAGGATAGGTTTAGATCCTTGATGATGCACTGGAGAGGTTTTAGTTGGGGGCTGTAGGTGATGGCTAGTGGCGTTCTGTTACTTTCTTTGTTGGGCCTGTCTTGTAGTAGGTGACTTCTGAGTACCCTTCTGGCTCTGTCAGTCTGTTTCTTCACTTCATCAGGTGGGTATTGCAGTTTTAAGAACACTTGATAGAGATCCTGTAGGTGTTTGTCTCTGTCTGAGGGATTGGAATAAATGCGGTTGTATCTTAGAGCTTGGCTGTAGACAATGGATCGTGTGGTGTGGTCTGGATGAAAGCTGGAGGCATGTAGGTAAGTATAGCGGTCAGTAGATTTCCGGTATAGGGTGATGTTTATGTGGCCATCACTTATTAGCACTGTAGTGTCTAGGAAGTGGACCTCTTGTGTGGACTGGTCCAGGCTGAGGTTGATGGTGGGATGGAAATTGTTGAAGTCATGGTGGAATTCCTCAAGGGCTTCTTTTCCATGGGTCTAGATGATGAAGATGTCATCAATGTAGCGCAAGTAGAGTAGGGGCGTTAGGGGACAAGAGCTGAGGAAATGTTGTTCTAAGTCAGCCATAAAAATGTTGGCATACTGTGGGGCCATGTGGGTATCCATAGCAGTGCCGCTGACTTGAAGGTATAAATTGTCTCCAAATCTGAAATAGTTATGGATGAGGACAAAGTCACAAAGTTCAGCCACCAGGTTTGCCATGACATTATCGGGGATACTGTTCCAGACGGCTTGTAGTCCATCTTTGTGTGGAATGTTGGTGTAGAGGGCTTCTACATCCATAGTTGCCAGGATGGTGTTTTCTGGAAGATCACCAAAGGATCATAGTTTCCTCCAGAATTCAGTGGTGTCTCGAAGATAGCTGGGAATGCTGGTAGCGTAGGGCCTGAGGAGAGAGTTTGCATAGCCAGAAAATCCTGCTGTCAGGGTGCCAATGCCTGAGATGATGGGACGTCCAGGATTCCCAGGTTTATGGATTTTGGATAGCAGGTAGAATACCCCAGGTCGGGGCTCTAGGGGTGTGTCAGTGTAGATTTGTTCCTGTGCTTCTTTAGGGAGTTTCTTAAGCAGATGGTGTAGTTTCTTTTGGTAACCCTCAGCGGGATCAGAGGGTAATGGCTTGTAGAATGTGGTGCTGGAAAGCTGCCTAGCAGCCTCTTGTTCATATTCCGACCTATTTATGTGGACGACAGCACTTCCTTTGTCAGCCTTTTTGATTATGATGTCAGAGTTGTTTCTGAGGCTGTGGATGGCATTGTGTTCTGCACGGCTGAGGTTATAGGGCAAGTGATGCTGCTTTTCCACAATTTCAGCCCATGCACATCTGTGGAAGCACTCTATGTAGAAGTCCAGTCTGTTGTTTAGGACCTTCAGGAGGAGTCCACGCAGAATCCTTCCTTTTGTAGTGTTGGTAGGAAGGTCTCTGTGGGTTAGAGTGCTGTTCAGTGGTGTGTTGGAAATATTTCTTGAGTCAGAGACGTCGGAAGTAGGATTCTAGGTCACCGCAGAACTGTATCATGTTTGTGGGGTGGTAGGGCAGAAGGAGAGGCCCCGAGATAGGACAGACTCTTCTGTGTGCAGGCGATCTTGCACACAGATCTGGAGCATGAAGTGTAGGGTTGATGCTAAAGGTGAAGAATGCTGCTCCGAACCAAACAGTGGAAACGAAGCAGTTGAAACATTTTTCAAAAAATGTTCCCTGACCGAAATGATTTGTTGAATTCAACCCAAATTCAGCAAATAGGTTCAGACTCCCCAAAAAGGTATTTTTTTCAGGCCAAAAAAAAAAGGAATTTCCTGAAAAAAATTCTCCCAGATCTCTGTTGCATGGCTCGGCACTGGCCCAGGATAAGTAGCAGCCAGAGAGCAATGCACTGAGTGCCATAACCACAGTGCGACTCAATGCCCTCCTGTCACTTTGTGCAACATGTTTGCACGTATGGGAGGGGAAGCCATGTCGATGGGAAATAAAGAAGGAATTAAGTTTTCCCCTAAGTGTCAGATCTGATGGGCTCAAGACTGAACTGCAAACCAGCCCATTACACTCCACACGTCAGATAATGTAGACCGCAGGAAAGTGTTGTGGACATCTCCGGAGCTCCTTTAGGGCAGTGAGCGAGTGATTCCCTGTGCTCAGGTGCAGCGTGCAACGCACAGTAACAGGTGGTTCGTACTGAGGTTTTGTTCATTTGACAAATGACGCCATCAGCTCTCCCGCAGCCGAGGCATCGGCAGCCTTCACCATGGCTGTGTTTGCTCAGCAGTCTGTCAGCACTGGAAGGGCTGAGTTGGAAGGACTCCGGACTTGACTCCGGGAGTTGCTGAGCAGCTGCCGCAGGGTGCTGGGCTTCCTCAGCTCCCCTCGACCAACACACAGCGGGGAGGGGGCTGAGATTGCTCAGGACCCCACAGCTGTTTTCCCGTCCCCTGTACATCCGCGTCCACACAGCCAGAGACCAGTGCCTGCCCATAGTGGGGTGGGGTGTAGAGTGAGGGCAGCTGGCTTCAGCAGTGTTACTGAGCATGCTCAGTCATAGAATCATAGAATCATAGAATATCAGGGTTGGAAGGGACCCCTGAAGGTCATCTAGTCCAACCCCCTGCTCGAAGCAGGACCAATTCCCAGTTAAATCATCCCAGCCAGGGCTTTGTCAAGCCTGACCTTAAAAACCTCTAAGGAAGGAGATTCTACCACCTCCCTAGGTAACGCATTCCAGTGTTTCACCACCCTCTTAGTGAAAAAGTTTTTTCCTAATATCCAATCTAAACCTCCCCCACTGCAACTTGAGACCATTACTCCTCGTTCTGTCATCTGCTACCATTGAGAACAGTCTAGAGCCATCCTCTTTGGAACCCCCTTTCAGGTAGTTGAAAGCAGCTATCAAATCCCCCCTCATTCTTCTCTTCTGCAGGCTAAACAATCCCAGCTCCCTCAGCCTCTCCTCATAAGTCATGTGTTCTAGACCCCTAATTATTTTTGTTGCCCTTCGCTGGACTCTCTCCAATTTATCCACATCCTTCTTGTAGTGTGGGGCCCAAAACTGGACACAGTACTCCAGATGAGGCCTCACCAATGTCGAATAGAGGGGAACGATCACGTCCCTCGATCTGCTCGCTATGCCCCTACTTATACATCCCAAAATGCCATTGGCCTTCTTGGCAACAAGGGCACACTGCTGACTCATATCCAGCTTCTTGTCCACTGTCACCCCTAGGTCCTTTTCCGCAGAACTGCTGCCTAGCCATTCGGTCCCTAGTCTGTAGCGGTGCATTGGATTCTTCCATCCTAAGTGCAGGACCCTGCACTTATCCTTATTGAACCTCATCAGATTTCTTTTGGCCCAATCCTCCAATTTGTCTAGGTCCTTCTGTATCCTATCCCTCCCCTCCAGTGTATCTACCACTCCTCCCAGTTTAGTATCATCCGCAAATTTGCTGAGAGTGCAATCCACACCATCCTCCAGATCATTTATGAAGATATTGAACAAAACCGGCCGCAGGACCGACCCTTGGGGCACTCCACTTGATACCGGCTGCCAACTAGACATGGAGCCATTCATCACTACCCGTTGAGCCCGACAATCTAGTCCATGTCAGCATGCTCAGTACAAGCCTAGCAGCAAATCGGGGGGAGGGGCACGTGATCCCGCATGCCTCCTCATGAGTCACCTCTGCGAAAAACAGCCCCCAGGCCCGTAGTGTCGGAGCACCCCGCAGTCTTTAATGTGTTTATCCTCACAGCGCGCCAGGAGGGGTGGCAGTGCCGTGTCCACCACCCCCCACCCTGGAGCTGCCAAAACTCTCTTAGCACCTACGTTTTTGCAGTAAAATTTCCATCGGCACCTGTGCCTGGTGCCTGGCCCGTATGCTGCTTCCCCCTTGTGACTGTCCAGGTGCGCCTCTCCCGCCTGAGCCCCAGAGCAGAGGAAGACGGACATTCGGCTGCCAGAGTCGAGTACAGGGCCTGATTGGGGAAGCACCCTCTGAGCAGGCCTGCTGGATTGGGCCCTTTGGGTGCATTTGCACAGAACAGCCAGGGCTTGGGAAAGAGCAAGGGAGGTGGCTGTGCTGCGTAACTTTTAGCCCTGGGGTTAGGGTGCACACTGGGTGCTCCCGGTTCAAGTCCCCCTCTGCCTGAAGTGGGGAAGGGGTTTGAAGGTGAGCACTCTCACCGTCAGCCTACGGGATATTCTGATGTGAGGCTCTCTCAAGGTCTCCTCTTCAAGCTGTTGTATTCTGGAGAAATAATTAAAAGAGTCTTTGGAGCAGGGGAGGGGCTGGCTCTGCCACCTCCAGGGGGGTGTCTCACTGCCTAGCTACAGAGTCATTCTCATGCTTGTGTTCTCTCTCCCTCTGGATCATTTGATCCCATCTGCCACCAGCTTCACACCCTCTGCATCATTCTCTGTTCCATAAACAGTTTCCTGTTTCATGCTCAGGGTGGGGACTTGGGGGAGGGGGCAGTTGGTTCTGGGTCCCAAGGGGGGTTTGTGGCTGCACTAGCCACTCTAATCATTGAAGTCCAGACTTGGGTTTTCTAAAATCACTTGAGACTCGGAATCAAGTCTTCTCTTCTTACTCTACCAGCAATTCGTCTGGACAGTGATGCGGTAAACCGAAGGGGATGGGATCTGAATTCAGAGAATAAGTCTGGCTGCTTCTTTGCAGCCTCATCTTGCAGTCCTTTCTCAGGCAAGGCTCCCGCTGACTTAGCAGGACCTGGCTGCTCCATGTAACCTGGGCACTTATCCCCTCTCATCCCGCTGTCTCAAACTCTGCTAGTAGCGACATGCTCCTGTAAGGAAGTGACGGTGCAGAGTTGGACCACGCGGGCAGCTCGGCATATTGATTGGGAAATGAGCGCCAAAAAAAGAAATGTGTCATTAGGAAAGTGTTTTGAAGTAGGAACATTCCTGTGCGAGTGCCCAGCTGCCGGCATGTGAAATTAAAATGCTGCTGCTTCCAGAGATGCCGCTGTGAGCTCCATCCTGGTTTCTGAATGGAGCTGTGTTAATTTGCCTGTGATGGAAGAGAGCCGTGGTCACTGGCAAGGCAGTAAAAAGGGAGGCAGAGAACGCTGCTATTGTTATAGTGGGAACATCAGCCATCAACGAGGTGTCTCCACCCTGGCTCCATCATCTGGCACAACAACGTTCGTACTGAACTGCATATTGGTCACTGTATCTCCCCCCCCAGGAACGACACCAAATAGAATGCCTAGTGCCTGGAGTCTCTTAGCGCTAAGGGGCTGTATATGGGAGCTCTAGCAAAGAACAGATCTGGGGCATTTGCATCCAAAAGCAGCAAAGCAAACCTACAAAGAGTACGTCTACACTACAGAGCCTATGCTGGCATCGCCCCTTGTGTAGCTGCAGAATACACCGACAGAAGGAGTTTTTCTGTGTGTGTAGGAACACACCTTCTAGCTGATTTGCCAGAAGTACTCTTCTGTGGACATAGCTGCATCTACACTCTGGGGTTGGCTGTGTCACTGGGGAGGATTTCCACACCCCTCACCGACATAGTTATGCCGCTGTAACGTTTAAGTGTAGACCAAGCCTCAGTCACAGCAAACTTGGTTTATCTGCCCATGATCTTCTATGGGCCTGAGCCAACTAGGGACTGAAGACAACAGGAGTAGAAGATGCCAGAACCCTGCAGCATCTAACCCACTATGGTGCAGGGGAGCAATCAGTCTGGGATACAGAAGATATATTTTCTTTGTCCCATAGAGGTGCCAATTCCGCGACTGAAAAGGCCCCAGTCTGTTTACCAGGCAAGGTCAGGCTAACTCAACGCCAGCGCAGGCCTCCCTTTTCAAACAGCCAGCCACTTCCTCTTCATCCTGTCATGGTGCTAGAACTCAGGCATGCTCCTTCCCATGCCACTGATCTATGTTTGCCACACGATTTGTAAGCTGTGCGGGGAAACCAGGAAAAGTTAAGGAGAGTCACAGCAGACAAAAGAGAGTGAAGGTGGTGAATGTCCATTGGCCATTGCACTGAGGAGGGTCAGGTTTGTGGGACACTGGAAGCATCCAGGCGGCTGTTAGGATGTTATTGGACAAACTCTGTTCCTGAGGTTTCCCGCTTTGCCAGGTGAGACACTCCCATATCTCCGATTCATGTCTCCGATTGTGAGCCTTGTCCCCAGGAGCGGGGTCTCTGTGCCTGTCCTCTCCCCCATCACTTCCCTGCTCCTAGCAAGCCCTGGAGCCTGGCTCCTGGGTGCTCCTCAGCTGACCTGCAGCATTCCACCGGAGTGTCTCTTCACAGGCGCCTCGCTGAACAAAATGGGGGCCCAGTCCTGGTCCTGTTTACACCAGCGCAATTCCATTAGAGTCAGTGGGGGAGCACGAGGAAAAGGGAAGCAGAATTTGGCCCTCAAGCTTCAAGTATAGTACCTGTTTCCCTTGTATTTATACAGAGGTATAATGGTTAGACACCAAGATAAAGTGATCAACCCACTGCGAGGCTCCTGCATCACACCCATTGTGGCTCATTGGTTTGGCTGGAATCCCACCAGAAAAATATCCCTCTTTAAAAACTGATTTAAACTAGGCAGAAAGTCTCTTGCACGTGAGTTCATGCCAAATGCAACCCCAGCATTCAGCAACAAACCCTACAATCAAACTGAGAGAGGAACCCAGATGGGCTTCATCAACAAGGAAGATGGTCCTAAAGGGCATTGAATGGTCAGGTGTTTTACATCTCTGATTCAGAAGAGGCTGGGGGCCAGTGAGAGAGCCAGAGGGGTGCGCGATGCAGTCATGTTTCTTGGCACATGGCAGAATGCACTCAGAAGTGCTGGGCACATTCTGGGGAGCTGCTGCTTGGGGAGGCCAGAGGGAAGTGAATTGTGATAGTTGGTCTAACCGCCTTGTGTGTGTGTCTGTCTGCGTGTGTGCACTGTCACCATGGAAATGGGTGGACTTCCTGTCCTCTTGTAACAGAGCACACACACAAAGGTATCTGCCCAAACTCAGCCCCTTCTGGGGGTTGCCTTTATTCTTAAAATAAGTGACAGAGCCCCCTAAGGCAGGCCTGTCCTTGAAAGCATAAACCTTAGCTCTCACCCTCTCTACTGAGCTGGCTGTTTCATGCAGTGAGCCCTGCCCACCCTCTGGATCACTCTTGCCCTAGAGCGAGTCTCTGCCCTTTATACCCCTAAGTTAGAGCTAATGAGACTCATCTGTAACAGCTGCCAGGGTGAGTCCGCCAAACAGCTCTGCGCTTCCATGCAGGGTCCTAACACCTGTCACAGTGCAATATCAGTGGAAGATTCTAGTTGCGAGGATAAAGTTGTCTGGGGCGCATGAATGAATTTGGCGGGGCTGAAGCGGACCTCATGCCTCACTATGAAACGAGCTGTATCTCCATCAGCCTAATTACATTTGAGAAGGTTTAACTGAGCATTCAGCACTTGCATTTTTCACAGACACGGTGCCAATGCACAAGCAACGTGGCTCAAATCCAAAGCTGCCTGAGTAAGAAGTATTTAAACTAAATATCTGATAATGAGCCCATCGTTTTCTGATCCTATCACCTACATTTGAAATACAATTTAAAGGGTTTAAAAGATTTGTATATAATGTGCTTGGGAAACATCTGACTCCATCTGAGACTGTGATTATTTATTCTTCTTTATCATGCAGTGTGCAACATATGGGGTCCCTTTCTCCACCACAGATCACTAAATGCTGGCAGCTGGTACTCTTATTATATTGCAGGTGTAAAGCAAATGAGAAAAGATGTTCTTGGAACACCACTTTGTCATTGTCATTGTTAGATTGTAACTGTAGTGCGGAGGATTTGTGTAGTTCCCTTTAAATAGTGGGTGAGTCCTCTAGTGGTGCTCACTGTGTCCTATGTTTTAGTAATCAGCCAGAGCAGCAATGTGGAAATGTGGGTAGGCTTTGGATACACCCAATTCCTGACTCTGCAATAATCCTCTGCTTAGTCAGGGGCTGAGGCTTCCCAAACAGGATGCTGATCTCAGGTGGGGTCGGAAGCAGATGAATTCCAGAGCAAAGAGGATCCTGTTTTCAGACAAATGCTCATCAGGAACTGGAAAAGTAAATCAGTTAAATCTTAGGTCTGCACAGTGGTCACCACTGTAAAGTCAGCATTTACCCACATGATCCTGGAGATAGCCACAGTTAGTTCTGCAAATGGTGGATCTCCAGGCTCTTTAAAACCTAACACATACAGTTATTGGAGCACTTGTGTTGTCCACCGTATCCATCAGATGCCCGCAGTGAAGGGGAAGGAAGTGGGAGTGATGCCGAAGGGAAAGTAACAGTGTTATTACCGATGGCTTTATATCACTCAGGATCTTGAAGATTGAAGGTCTGGAGCAACAGATAACGACCCTGCGTTGCATACGAGAAACGGAGGATTTTCTGGACAAAAGTCAGGATATGCTTCTACGGGTACAAAGCTCTAAAGATTTAGAGCAGGTTGCACAGCGGAGCCAAGAGGCCAGTGAAGAAGCTTGGCAACATGTGACCTCCAGAAGAAGAAGGGGGAATGTCCGGGTTCCAACAACGCGGACACAGGTAACTAACCGCTTTCATGTTCTCTCCACAGGTACCATTGCGGAGAGTGGACCAGATGATATGTCTGGGGGGAGAAAGCAGAAGGAGACTCCGCTGGTTGGAAGGCATGAGATGCACTTTCCTGAGATGGGGGGTTCCACGACCACCACTCCCAAGAGAAGGAGGCGGGTGGTGGTGGTCGGGGACTCTCTCCTCCGGGGGACTGAGTCATCTATCTGCCGCACTGACCGGGAAAACCGAGAAGTCTGCTGCTTGCCGGGGGCTAAGATTCGCGATGTGACGGAGAGACTGCCGAGACTCATCAAGCCCTCGGATCGCTACCCCTTCCTGCTTCTCCATGTGGGCACCAATGATACTGCCAAGAATGACCTTGAGCGGATCACTGCGGACTACGTGGCTCTGGGAAGAAGGATAAAGGAGTTTGAGGAGCAAGTGGTGTTCTCGTCCATCCTCCCCATGGAAGGAAAAGGCCTGGGTAGGGACCGTCGAATCGTGGAAGTCAACGAATGGCTACACAGGTGGTGTCGGAGAGAAGGCTTTGGATTCTTTGACCATGGGATGGTGTTCCATGAAGGAGGAGTGCTGGGCAGAGACGGGCTCCACCTTATGAAGAGAGGGAAGAGCATCTTTGCGAGCAGGCTGGCTAACCTAGTGAGGAGGGCTTTAAACTAGGTTCACCGGGGGAAGGAGACCAAAGCCCTGAGGTAAGTGGAAAAGCAGGATACCGGGAGGAAGCACAGGCAGGAATGTCTGTGAGGGGAGGGCTCCTGCCTCATACTGAGAATGAGGGGCGATCAGCAGGTTATCTCAAGTGCTTATATACGAATGCACAAAGCCTTGGAAACAAGCAGGGAGAACTGGAGGTCCTGGTGATGTCAAGGAACTATGACGTGATTGGAATAACAGAGACTTGGTGAGGTAACTCACATGACTGGAGTACTGTCATGGATGGTTATAAACTGTTCAGGAAGGACAGGCAGGACAGAAAAGGTGGGGGAGTAGCACTCTATGTAAGGGAGCAGTGTGACTGGTCAGAGCTCCAGTACGAAACTGCAGAAAAACCTGAGTGTCTCTGGATTAAGTTAAGAAGTGTGAGCAATAAGAGTGATGTAGTGGTGGGAGTCTGCTATAGACCACAGGACCAGGGGGATGAGGTGGATGAGGCTTTCTTCCGGCAGCTCGCAGAAGAAATTTTCCTGATATCTGCTGGGAGAGCAATACAGCGGTGCATAGACAATCCAGGAAGTTTTTGGAAAGCGTAGGGGACAATTTCCTGCTGCAAGTGCTAGAGGAGCCAACTGGGGGGGAGCTTTTCTTGACCTGCTGCTCACAAACCAGGAAGAATTAGTAGGAGAAGCAAAAGTGGATGGGAATCTGGGAGGCAGTGACCATGAGTTGGTTGAGTTCAGGATCCTGACACAGGGAAGAAAGGTAAGCAGCAGGATACGGACCCTGGACTTCAGGAAAGCAGACTTCGACTCCCTCAGGGAACGGACGGGTAGGATCCTCTGGGGGACTAACATGAAGGGGAAAGGAGTCCCGGAGAGCTGGCTGTATTTCAAGGAATCCCTGTTGAGGTTACAGGGACAAACCATCCCGATGTGTCGAAAGAATAGTAAATATGGCAGGCGACCAGCTTGGCTTAACGGTGAAATCCTAGCGGATCTTAAACATAAAAAAGAAGCTTACAAGAAGTGGAAGGTTGGACATATGACCAGGGAAGAGTATAAAGATATTGCTCGGGCATGTAGGAATGAAATCAGGAGGGCCAAATCGCACCTGGAGCTGCAGCTAGCAAGAGATGTCAAGAGCAACAAGAAGGGTTTCTTCAGGTATGTTGGCAACAAGAAGAAAGCCAAGGAAAGTGTGGGCCCCTTACTGAATGAGGGAGGCAACCTAGTAACAGAGGATGTGGAAAAAGCTGATGTGCTCAATGCTTTTTTTGCCTCTGTCTTCACGAACAAGGTCAGCTCCCAGACTGCTGCGCTGGGCATCACAACATGGGGAATAGATGGCCAGCCCTCTGTGGAGAAAGAGTTGGTTAGGGACTATTTAGAAAAGCTGGACGTGCACAAGTCCATGGGGCCGGATGAGTTGCATCCGAGAGTGCTAAAGAAATTGGCGGCTGTGATTGCAGAGCCATTGGCCATTATCTTTGAAAACTCGTGGCGAACAGGGGAAGTCCCGGATGACTGGAAAAAGGCTAATGTAGTGCCCATCTTTAAAAAAGGGAAGAAGGAGGATCCTGGGAACTACAGGCCAGTCAGCCTCACCTCAGTCCCCGGAAACATCATGGAGCAGGTCCTCAAGGAATCAATCCTGAAGCACTTAGATGAGAGGAAAGTGATCAGGAACAGTCAGCATGGATTCACCAAGGGAAGGTCATGCCTGACTAATCTAATCGCCTTCTATGATGAGATTACTGGTTCTGTGGATGAAGGGAAAGCAGTGGATGTATTGTTTCTTGACTTTAGCAAAGCTTTTGACACGGTCTCACACGGTATTCTTGTCATCAAGTTAAGGAAGTATGGGCTGGATGAATGCACTATAAGGAGGGTAGAAAGTTGGCTAGATTGTCGGGCTCAACGGGTAGTGATCAATGGCTCCATGTCTAGTTGGCAGCCAGTGTCAAGTGGAGTGCCCCAAGGGTCGGTCCTGGGGCCGGTTTTGTTCAATATCTTCATAAATGATCTGGAGGATGGTGTGGATTGCACTCTCAGCAAATTTGCGGATGATACTAAACTGGGAGGAGTGGTAGATACACTGGAGGGCAGGGATAGGATACAGAGGGACCTAGACAAATTGGAGGATTGGGCCAAAAGAAATCTGATGAGGTTCAATAAGGATAAGTGCAGGGTCCTGCACTTAGGACGGAAGAACCCAATGCAGAGCTACAGACTAGGGACCGAATGGCTGGGCAGCAGTTCTGCGGAAAAGGACCTAGGGGTGACAGTGGACGAGAAGCTGGATATGAGTCAGCAGTGTGCCCTTGCTGCCAAGAAGGCCAATGGCATTTTGGGATTATAAGTAGGGGCACAGCGAGCAGATGGAGGGACGTGATCATCCCCCTCTATTCGACATTGGTGAGGCCTCATCTGGAGTACTGTGTCCAGTTTTGGGCCCCACACGACAAGAAGGATGTGGATAAATTGGAGAGAGTCCAGCGAAGGGCAACAAAAATGATTAGGGGTCTGGAACACATGAGTTATGAGGAGAGGCTGAGGGAACTGGGATTGTTTAGTCTGCAGAAGAGAAGAATGAGGGGGGATTTGATAGCTGCTTTCAACTACCTGAGAGGTGGTTCCAGAGAGGATGGTTCTAGACTATTCTCAGTGGTAGAAGAGGACAGGACAAGGAGTAATGGTCTCAAGTTGCAGTGGGGGAGGTTTAGGTTGGATATTAGGAAAAACTTTTTCACTAGGAGGGTGGTGAAACACTGGAATGCGTTACCTAGGGAGGTGGTAGAATCTCCTTCCTTTGAAGTTTTTAAGGTCAGGCTTGACAAAGCCCTGGCTGGGATGATTTAATTTTGGATTGGTCCTGCTTTGAGCAGGGGGTTGGACTAGATGACCTCCGGAGGTCCCTTCCAACCCTGATATTCTCTGATTCTATGCTAAATCAATCGATTTTAGCGCGTCTGGTGAAGATGCATTATGTCAACAGGCGAGCACTCTCGTTTTGACATAATTACTCCATCTCAATGAGAGGCAGAAGCTGTGCATGGTGTGGACACTGCTGTAAGTCAATATAACTTACTTCGCTCAGGGAGTGGTTTTTTCACACCCGTGAGCAACATAACTTACATTGACTTAAGCGGTTGTGTAGACAAGCCCTTAGATGCTAAAATCCAGGTGCCTGTGCTGAGAGAATATCAGCTGTCACACTGTTGCCGTTAAAGATCAATTGATCACTGGATGTTGAATTACACCTAAAGGGGCTTTGGAGACATTGCAGGTTGTTATGCATTGGAGTAGCAGCTCTTTACAATTAGACACACTGAGCAAAGAGATCTCCCCAATTCTGCACCAGCTGCAGCCTATGAGTGGTCATCATCGGTAGCTGTATGCAAAGCGAGAAAAACTCCAGCTGGAAATAAGCTGCACATTTTTAACCAGGAGGGTAATTAATCACTGGAGCTGCTTTCTAAGGGATGTGGTTGATTCGCCATCGCTTGGCTGTCTTTAAATCAAGGCTGCAGCTCTTTCTAGGAGATTTGCTCTAGCTGGAGCTCAGGCAGAAATGATGGGCTCCATGTGGAAGCCCTGTTTGAAAGTCTCTGCCGTGAAATCATGTATGAAGACAACTCAAAAGCTATGGCTGGTGCAGAATGGAGGGACAGTGGGGCTGCTGTAATAACTGGGCCTATAAAATTACCCAAATTGTACAAAGTTAACTGTAAAATTCATATAAAAGTTTATAAAATGTTATAATACACATGTTAATGTAAGTAAGTTAAGCTGGTTTTAACAATAGCTGTTATAAACAAGTGCAAAACAACTAGACAAAGACCCGTTTAGTCTAAATAAAAAGGCACGTGAATATAATTTAAGACTGATGTTAAAATCATGCATGGTAAAAACGAAAAATGTGGAACTGGAAATTAAGAAACTAAAATTGATCTGTCAAATATTAGGCCTAATTGGTGGACAAAATAATAAGGGGGTGGGCTGTTCCACCCACCACTCCCTTTTTGGTCCTTAGAAAAAGAATCTTTGGAGAAAACAGACAAAGAATGCTGAAGCGGGCTTCACCATCATGGCCCCTACCCCCACCATCTCCTAGGACCCCAGGCCTTTGTCTTCCTAATCCTGGAAAATGTCATGACCAGACCGGGCCAGAGAGAGGGACCCAGATGACATCGCCACCCCTACTGTCTCCAGCTAAATCTCAAACACCACTGGGAATGTCTTGGGACTGGACTTTAACAAAAGGAGCAACACCACCACCTCCATCTCAACTAACTTCTCTTTTCCCCGGAAGAACCATTATTACCGGCTTTACACTATCTCCAAAAGACTCTCAGACAAGGGGGTGGGGAGGTTTCTTCTAAAACTCTCCCCAGCTGAAGGGAAAGGGAACAAGGGATGTTGTCCAAATCACAGCCTTACTGAATAATTTACATTTACAGTGAGTTAGCTGTTTTTCCTTCTTTTCTGTATCTTTAATAAGTGGTTGAAAGGGATTTTTAATGGGGTGTTGGTGATGCTATTAAGCTGGCTGAGGTCCCTGTATACCAAACCCCAGACAGTGTTTAACACTGTTTAATGATGGACAGAGACTAGGTTCTGTTAACACCTTTGGACCATTTATTCCATCTCAGTTAGTACAAGAGGGGTGTTTGCTCAGGGGCAGTGTGGCCTGATAGACAGTCGTGGGCTGATGTTCAGAAGAGCTGTGTTCTGTTCCCAGGTCTTTTACTGGGTGACCCACCACTTTTTGGTGCCGCCAGTTTCGCTATCTGGGGATCGCTATACTGTCTGCCTCTGTAAAGCACTTTCAGAGGGATGGATGAAAAACGCTATACAAGAGCTGGGTATTATGGTGGAAGTCAGACCATGTGATCACAACAGTCCCTTCCAGTCTTAAAAATCTACACTAGGAAACAACAAAGGCCTGAATCACTGTGCTAGGCAGAACCAGTGAAAATCCCCATGCTAAGGGCAGAGGAGAGAGGTCCCCTAAGCCAAGTGGCATGCAGTGAGCCCCCCTAAGCTGTGTACTTGTGTGCCTTGGTAGATGTGGGGCTGACTCTCCTTTTGCTTCCTCTCTGACACCCCGCTTCCATACCTATCCGTGTGAATGGGGAAGGTCCTTTAAAACACCTGAGGCATTGAGTGCAGGAGCTCCTGTGAATGCCAAAACCAAAATGAGCGTAATAGCTCGAGGTAACCCTTCCTCCTGGGCCATCCCTTCCTCCTGCCGAGACCCAGAGCAGCTGTGGGGAGAGGGAGCCTAGAGACGTAGGAGGGATGGGGACTCTCACGCAATTGGGGGTCAGGTAAATCCTGGGACGGGGGACACAAACCAGCAGAGCAGGGGATGGAGGAGCCATGGGAGCAGGACACACCACAGTATGTGTGATCCAAGCTTCAAGGAGTCAGGAGTCCCAGCTGGCTGCTCACTTATCCAAACTTCCAGAAGTTTTTATCCCAGGAATTCCCCTTACCCTTCTCCCACCTCTTCTCCCCTGTCCCTTTTCCTGATTAATAGCCCTAGTCATTTTAGTCTCTCCTATTATGGCCGTCTGTCCCCCCCATAGCTAGTTTCCATTACCCTTCTCCAGACTCTTCCTGATTCTGCAATGTCCTTTGAGAGACAATGGGTCTGTCTAGACAGCAAAGAAAAACCCGCGGCTGGCCCGTGCCAACTGACTCAGACTTGCAGGGCTCAGGCTGTGGGGCTGTTTCATTGCTATGTAGACTCCCAGGCTCAGGCTGGCGCTGAGCTCTGGCACCCTCCCACCCTGCAGTGTTCTAGAGCCTGGGCTCCAGCCTGAGCCCTGACATCTACACAGCAACGAAACAGCCCGAGCCTTGGTCTAAGTTGCTGTGTAGACCGACCCACTATGTATGTAACAGAGCCCTGTGCTACAGCCCATCAGGGAGAGCGCAGTTGAAAATAACGGGACCATTATCATAGAATATCAGGGTTAGAAGGGACCTCAGGAGGTCGTCTAGTCCAACCCCCTGCTCAAAGCAGGACCAATCCCCAACTAAATCATCCCAGCCAGGTTTGGGACCCCCACTACAGAAAGGATGTGGATAAATTGGAGAGAGTGCAGCGGAGGGCAATGAAAATGACTAGGGGGCTGGAACACATGACTTACGAGGAAAGTCCGAGGGAACTGGTCTTGTTTTGTCCACAGAAGGGAAGAGTGAGGGGGAATTTGATAGCAGCCTTCAACTACCTGAAGGGCAGTTCCAAAGAGGATGGAGCTAGGCTGTTCTCAGTGGTGGCAGATGTCAGAACAATGAGTAATGGTTGCAGTGGGGGAGGTCTAGATTGGATATTAGGAAACACTATTTCATTAGGAAGGTGGTGAAGCACTGGAATGGGTTACCTAGGGAGGTGGTGGAATCTCCTTCCTTAGAGGTTTTAAGGCCCGGCTTGACAAAGCCCTGGCTGGGATGATTTAGTTGGGGTTGGTCCTGCTTTGAGCAGGGGGTTGGACTAGATGACCTCTTGAGGTCTCTTCCAACCCTAATCTTCTATGGTTCTATGATTCATGTTTTCAGAGGCTTGGGCAGGCTCTAGTAGCCCTTGGGTAGCTGCCATTGGCCAGGTGGCTTTCAGACCTGCTGGCTCTTCTAAGGCTCCCATTACTGCAGTGTCGGAGCACCTGACAGTCTTTACAGTATCTGTTCACACGAGCACAGTCGGCCCATGCCATTATCCCATTTTATGGAAGACAGGGAGCAGCTAAGTGGTTTGTGCAAAGGCACCCAAGTAGTCTGTGGCAGAGCGAGTGTCAGACCCCGGTTTCCCAAGTCCCAGGGTGGCCTCCTCAACACGGGACCATCCTTCCTCACCCTGTGCTGCTTCTTACTCCATGGCTGTAAAACCGAAGCACCAAACACGAAAAGCTGTTGCGACAGCACTTGGAAAAAACCCTGACCAATCCCTGCCTCCCCTTGTGTGTTCCTGAGGCTCTTCCACAAATCAGGGTGTTGCCTTGCTGTCCCAGCAGGCCCCAAACAGCCCATCGGAGGATTGATTACCTTGGGAGAGGCTGTGACATCTGAACCAGGCACAGCATTGTCAAAAGTGGTGGGCCCTTGGATCACTCCCTGTCATAAATATAAAGAGAAGGTTAACCACCTTTCTGTATACAGTGCTATAAAATCCCTCCTGGCCAGAGGCAACATCCTGTTACCTGTAAAGGGTTAAGAAGCTCAGCTAACCTGGCTGGCACCTGACCCAAAAGACCAATAAGGGGACGAGATACTTTCAAATCTTGGTGGGGGAAAAGGCTTTTGTTTGTGCTCTTTGTTTATGTGGGTGTTCTCTCTTGGGACTGAGAGAGGCCAGACAGAATCCATCTTCTCCAACCCATCCTAATCCAAGTCTCCAATATTGCAACCAGTATAGGTAAGCCAGGCAATGCGGATTAGTTTATCTGTTGTTTTATGTGAATTTTCCTTGTGTTAAGAGGGAGCTTTATTCCTGTTTTCTGTAACTTTAAGGTTTTGCCCAGAGGGGGATCCTCTGTGTTTTGAATCTGAATACCCTGTAAAGTATTTTCCATCCTGATTTTACAGAGGTGATTCTTTTACCTTTTCTTTAATTAAAATTCTTTTAGGAACCTGATTGATTTTTCATTGTTCTTAAGATCCAAGGGTTTGGGTCTGTGTTCACCTGTACAAATTAGTGAGGATTATTATCAAGCCTTCCCCAAATAGGGCTTGGGGGGATATTTTGGGGGAAGATGTCTCCAAGGGGTCTCTTTCCCTGTTCTTTGTTTAAACGCTTAGTGGTGGCAGCAAACGGTTCAAGGCCAAGGCAAAGTTTGTACCTTGGGGAAGTTTTTAAGCTAAGCTGGTAAGAATAAGTTTAGGGGGTCTTTCATGTGGGTCCCCACATCTGTACCCTAGAGTTCAGAATGGGGAAGGAACCCTGACACTCTCGTCCAGTGAAACCAATTTTACTGCTCAGTTCAGTGAGAGCAGAGTTGAAAATTCCACTCAAGGCGAATAGCCGCACTGGAGATCCTCCCATAACAGAGCAGTTCTGAAGCTCCCTGGTTGGGAGCTGTCAAGGTTCCTCCCCCACTCTGAACTCTAGGGTACAGATGTGGGGACCTGCATGAAAAACCTCCTAAGCTTATCTTTACCAGCTTAGGTCAAAACTTCCCCAAGGTACAAAGTATTCCACCCGTTGTCCTTGGAATGGCCGCTACCACCACCAAACTAATACTGGTTACTGGGGAAGAGCTGTTTGGACGCGCCCTTCCCCCCAAAATACTTCCCAAAACCCTGCACCCCACTTCCTGGACAAGGTTTGGTAAAAAGCCTCACCAATTTGCATAGGTGACCACAGACCCAAACCCTTGGATCTGAGAACAATGAAAAAGCATTCAGTTTTTTACAAGAAGACTTTTAATAGAAAATAGAAGTAAATAGAAATAAAGAAATCCCCCCTGTAAAATCAGGATGGTAGATATCTTACAGGGTAATTAGATTCAAAAACATAGAGAACCCCTCTAGGCAAAACCTTAAGTTACAAAAAAGATACACAGACAGAAATAGTTATTCTATTCAGCACAATTCTTTTCTCAGCCATTTAAAGAAATCATAATCTAACACATACCTAGCTAGATTACTTACGAAAAGTTCTAAGACTCCATTCCTGTTCTGTCCCTGGCAAAAGCAGCATGCAGACAGACACAGACCCTTTGTTTCTCTCCCTCCTCCCAGCTTTTGAAAGTATCTTGTCCCCTCATTGGTCATTTTGGTCAGGTGCGGGCGAGGTTACCTTTAGCTTCTTAACCCTTTACAGGTGAGAGGAGCTTTCCCCTGGCCAGGAGGGATTTCAAAGGGGTTTACCCTTCCCTTTATATTTATGACACGCCCCCCAAATCTCAGCTAGGGTGAAACACTGGCTGGGATTTCTTCCTGGAGCTCTAGGAAAAACAGAGTTAATAAGACACATGCATCTCTAAATATACTACCAAGTACATAAAGACTAACAATATTTTCCACATCTCAAGGACGATTTTAACCAGTTGACTCTGGGAAACTTTCACGGGAGAGTGCATCAGCCACTTTGTTAGAAGCTCCTGAGATGTGTTGAATGTCGAAATCAAAATCTTGGAGAGCTAAACTCCACCGAAGAAGTTTTTTGTTAGTTTCCTTGACGGTGTGAAGCCACTTCAGTGCAGCATGGTCGGTTTGCAGGTGGAAACGCCGTCCCCAAACATATGGGCGTAGCTTTTCCAGAGCGTAGACAATGGCATAACATTCTTTTTCAGTGACTGACCAGTTGCTTTCCCTCTCAGACAGTTTTTTGCTGAGAAACACTACAGGGTGGAATTCTTGATCAGATCCTTTCTGCATTAAAACTGCTCCCACACCACGCTCGGATGCATCTGTGGTTACTAGGAACGGTTTGTCAAAGTCTGGGGCCCTTAGTACAGGGTCAGACATGAGTGTCGCTTTAAGCTTGTTAAAGGCCTTCTGACACTTTCCGGTCCACTGAACAGCATTTGGCTGTTTCTTTTTGGTTAGGTCTGTCAGTGGGGCAGCGATTTGGCTGTAGTGCGGTACAAATCGTCTGTAATAACCGGCCAAGCCTAAGAAGGATTGAACCTGTTTCTTTGACTTTGGGACAGGCCACTTTTGGATAGCATCCACTTTGGCCTGTAGGGGGCTGATAGTTCCTTGACCCACCTGGTGTCCAAGGTAAGTCACTCTGTTTAGGCCTATTTGACACTTCTTAGCCTTAACAGTTAGTCCTGCCTCCCTTATGCGCTCAAGGACTTTTTGTAGATGTTCCAGGTGGTCTGCCCAGGAATCCGAAAATATGGCCACATCGTCAAGGTAGGCGACTGCATATTCTCCTAATCCCGCTAGGAGACCATCTACAAGTCTTTGGAAAGTGGCGGGTGCATTTCGCAGCCCGAAAGGGAGTACATTAAATTCATACAGCCCGAGATGTGTGATGAAGGCTGACCTTTCCTTGGCAGATTCATCTAGCGGTACCTGCCAGTACCCCTTTGTTAAGTCCAAGGTAGAGATGAACTGGGCCCGTCCCAGTTTCTCTAACAGTTCATCTGTGCGTGGCATTGGATAGTTGTCTGGGCGAGTTACAGCATTTAGCTTACGGTAGTCCACGCAAAAACGTATTTCCCCATCTGGTTTGGGAACTAGAACCACTGGAGATGCCCATGCACTTTCAGAGGGGCGGATTACACCCATCTGTAACATATCCTGGATCTCCCGTTCTATAGCAGTTTTAGCTTGAGGAGACACCCGGTAAGGTTGGACCCTAATTGGGTGAGCATTACCTGTGTCAATGGAGTGGTATGCCCGTTCAGTCAGTCCTGGGGTGGCTGAGAACGTTGGCGCGTAGCTAGTGCACAGCTCCTGGATCTGCTGTCGCTGCATACGCCCAAGGGTCATGGAGAGGTTCACCTCTTCCACACCACCAGCACATTTCCCTTCGTAGTAGACACCTTCAGGCCACTCAGCATCATCTTCTCCCTGGGCTGTAAACTGACAAACCTTTAATCCTCTGGAATAAAAGGGCTTTAGAGAATTAATATGGTACACCTTAGGCTTTCGGTTGGAGGTGGGGAATGCTATGAGATAATTAACAGCTCCCAGGCGCTCCTGGACCGTGAATGGCCCTTCCCACGATGCTTCCATTTTATGGGCCTGGAGCGCCCTTAAGACCATGACCTGGTCTCCTACTTTGAAGGAACGCTCTCTGGCATGTTTATCATACCAGGCTTTTTGCTCTTTTTGAGCATCCTGTAAGTTTTCTTTAGCAAGGGCTAAAGAGGTTCGGAGGGTGTTTTGTAGGTTGGTTACAAAGTCCAGAATGTTAGTTCCTGGAGAAGGTGTAAATCCCTCCCATTGCTGCTTCACCAACTGCAATGGCCCCTTAACCTCACGGCCATATACAAGTTCAAATGGGGAAAACCCTAAACTGGGATGTGGTACAGCTCTGTAGGCAAAGAGCAACTGCTGCAACGCTAGGTCCCAATCATTGGAGTGCTCATTTACGAATTTACGTATCATGGCCCCCAAAGTTCCATTAAACTTCTCCACCATGCCATTTGTTTGATGGTGGTAAGGAGTGGCAACCAAGTGATTTACCCCATGAGCTTCCCAAAGGTTTTTCATAGTTCCTGCCAGGAAATTAGTCCCTGCATCTGTGAGGATGTCGGAGGGCCAACCTACCCTGGCAAAAATGTCTGCTAGTGCCTGGCATACACTTTTAGCCCTGGTGTTGCTTAGAGCTACTGCTTCCGGCCATCGGGTGGCAAAATCCATGAAAGTCAGTATGTACTGCTTTCCTCTGGCTGTCTTTTTCGGAAAAGGACCCAGAATATCCACAGCTACTCGCTGAAATGGAACTTCAATGATGGGGAGTGGTTGTAGAGGGGCTTTGACCTGGTCTTGGGGTTTTCCCACTCTTTGGCACACCTCACAAGACTGGACATAGGTAGAAACATCCTTGCCCATTCCCTCCCAGTGGAATGACCCCCCCAAACGGTCTTTGGTCCTGTTCACCCCAGCATGGCCACTAGGGTGATCGTGGGCTAAGCTCAAGAGCTTGGCCCGGTATTTAGTTGGAACTACCAACTGTCTCTGAGGATGCCAGTCTTCCTGGTGTCCACCAGAAAGAGTTTCCTTGTATAAAAGTCCTCTTTCTACAACAAACCTGGATCGATTAGAAGAGCTGAGAGGCGGTGGGTTGCTCCGTGCCGCTGTCCAAGCTCTCTGGAGGCTTTCATCTGCTTCCTGTTCGGTCTGGAACTGTTCCCTTGATGCTGGAGACATCAGTCCCTCATTGGATTGTGGACCTAGGCTTGGTCCCTCTGGAAGCAATATAGGGGATGGAGCTGTTTCTGTTGACTGTGAACCGCTCTCCGCTGGTGCACTATGTTGGGATTCAGGCTCCGGCTGAGCCTCTTGTGTAGGGTTATCGGCTGCTGCCAGTTCAGGTTCAGTGGGGCCCTCTGGTGTTGAGGTTGCAAGTACTGGATTCAGTGCTGACACAGGGTCTGGTGTTGGTTGTTCGGCTGGTTCCAGTTCTGGGACTGGTTCCGTCTGGGTCTCTGGGACTGGATCCACTACTGCTGTTGCAGACATTGGCCTAAGGTCCAGGTCCATCACCTCTGACTGGGTCCTGATAGCAGTTTCCGGAACAGAGCTAGGCCTCACGGCTTGTTTAGCCTGGCTGCGGGTGACCGTTCCCACCCTCTTGGCCTGCTTCACATGATTGGCCAAGTCTTCCCCCAACAGCATGGGGATGGGATAATCATCATAGACTGCAAAAGTCCACATTCCTGACCAGCCCTTGTACTGGACAGGCAACTTGGCTGTAGGCAAATTGAAAGAGTTGGACTTGAAGGGTTGAATCGTCACTTGGATCTCTGGGTTGATTAAATTGGGGTCCACTAAGGAAGCATGGATAGCTGACACTTGTGCTCCGGTGTCCCTCCACGCGGTGACCTTCTTCCCGCCCACACTCACAGTTTCCCTCCGCTCCAAGGGTATCTGGGAAGTATCTGGGCCTGTGGACCTCTGGTGTGATTCCGGTGCAATGAACTGTAATCTGTTGGGGTTCTTGGGGCAGTTGGCCTTTACATGCCCCAGCTCGTTACATTTAAAACATCGTCCAGCTGACGGGTCACTGGGGCGAGGAGGGTTGCTGGAGAACGGGGTGGCAGGACGATAAGGGGTCTGGAGGGTTCTTTGGGAGGTAGGTGGGGCCTTGGGCGGCCCCCGGTAATAGGGTGTGGTCTGGGGTGGTCCCTTCTGGTCTCCGCTCCAACTGCGACCAGTTTTCTTCTTCTCTGCCACCTCCACCCATCTGGCTCCAATCTCTCCTGCCTCGATTACAGTTTTGGGTTTCCCATCTAGGATGTATCTTTCTATTTCCTCAGGAACACCCTCTAAGAACTGTTCCATTTGCATTAGGAAGGGCAAATTTACTGGAGATTCAACACTTGCTCCTGATATCCAGGCATCCCAATGTTTCACAATGTGGTAGGCATGTCGGGTAAATGACATGTCTGGTTTCCACCTTAGGGCTCTGAACCTCCGACGAGACTGCTCGGGTGTTATCCCCATTCTGACTCTCGCCTTGGATTTAAACAGTTCATACTTGTTCATGTGTTCTTTAGGCATTTCAGCTGCCACCTCAGCTAAGGGTCCACTGAGCTGCGGCCTCAGCTCTACCATGTACTGGTCAGTAGAGAGGTTGTATCCAAGGCAGGCCCTTTCGAAGTTTTCTAGGAAGGCCTCAGTATCATCGCCTGCCTTGTAGGTGGGGAACTTTCTGGGATGGGAAGTGGTACTTGGAGAAGGATTACTAGGGTTTGTTGGGATATTCTGCTGAGCCTTTATCTTCTCCATCTCCTCCACATACTTCCTCTCTTTTTCCTTCTCCTCCAGTTCTTTGTCCCTCGCTTCCATAGCTCTCCTGTGAGCAGCCGCTTGGTGTTGTTCTGCCTCCCTTTCTTGTTCCTTCTTCAGCCGCATGAGTTCTATCTGTCTTTCATGTTCCCTTTGTCTTTCCTCAGCCTGAAATTTGGCTAATTCCAGCTGTAGTCGAGCTGAGGATTTGGTCATTCTAACCTCTCTGTTTTTAACTAACTTTACACCCGAGGTTTAGAAATAAACAAACAAAACTTGGCTGTAAAATTTTGTTGTGCTGGAATAGAATACCTATTCTCTGATAGTGATTGTCAGCCTACAGAAAAAGACAATTCCCTTGTCTCTGCTCTGGGCCCAACTTAAAGCAAAAAACCTCCAACTACTTGGAAACCTGCTTACCCAGCCCAAAGAAAAAGCAAATGGGTAGAACACACACCCCCTATTTACTTTTAGGAAGAAAAGAAAAAAAAACCTCTGGGTTGGAAGACTGTGAATTTCCCTGCAGGAGTTAAGTACCCTGCCTCCAGGCAAAGAAAACCTGCAATTCACAAGATAATCCCCTTTTGTCTCTGCTTGGCCACAAAGCAGACAAAACAATCTGCTTTCAGTTTCAACTGCTTTCTGGACTTCCTTTCCAAAGGAAAAAATAATTTCTTTTTAAAATCTGTATTTCTAGTTCAAAAAATCTCAACTGGATCTCAAAATGATTTCAGGTTAATCCCACCACTATGCCACCATGTCAAGGTTCCTCCCCCACTCTGAACTCTAGGGTACAGATGTGGGGACCTGCATGAAAAACCTCCTAAGCTTATCTTTACCAGCTTAGGTCAAAACTTCCCCAAGGTACAAAGTATTCCACCCGTTGTCCTTGGAATGGCCGCTACCACCACCAAACTAATACTGGTTACTGGGGAAGAGCTGTTTGGACGCGTCCTTCCCCCCAAAATACTTCCCAAAACCCTGCACCCCACTTCCTGGACAAGGTTTGGTAAAAAGCCTCACCAATTTGCATAGGTGACCACAGACCCAAACCCTTGGATCTGAGAACAATGAAAAAGCATTCAGTTTTTTACAAGAAGACTTTTAATAGAAAATAGAAGTAAATAGAAATAAAGAAATCCCCCCTGTAAAATCAGGATGGTAGATATCTTACAGGGTAATTAGATTCAAAAACATAGAGAACCCCTCTAGGCAAAACCTTAAGTTACAAAAAAGATACACAGACAGAAATAGTTATTCTATTCAGCACAATTCTTTTCTCAGCCATTTAAAGAAATCATAATCTAACACATACCTAGCTAGATTACTTACGAAAAGTTCTAAGACTCCATTCCTGTTCTGTCCCTGGCAAAAGCAGCATGCAGACAGACACAGACCCTTTGTTTCTCTCCCTCCTCCCAGCTTTTGAAAGTATCTTGTCCCCTCATTGGTCATTTTGGTCAGGTGCGGGCGAGGTTACCTTTAGCTTCTTAACCCTTTACAGGTGAGAGGAGCTTTCCCCTGGCCAGGAGGGATTTCAAAGGGGTTTACCCTTCCCTTTATATTTATGACAGGAGCACACAGACCATTTGGGCGCACTGTACTAAGAGCCGATTTCAGTCTGCTTTGAAAATTCCTATTGCTTTCTAACACCCAAAACTGGCTGGCTGTAACAAGACTCACCCAAGATGCCTGGGGCAGAGACAAAGCTCAAAGCCAGGTTTCCTGAGTCCTCCATCAGTGCCTTAACCACAAGGCTATTATCCTTCCTCTGTGCTCATAATAAATCTGTTATAAGTACCCAATGCCTGTGCCTGATGGATTGTATAGAGGTAGTTTCTCACTTAACAGAGTCTGCATCCCGCTTCCACTGTGTAGTTTCTCTCGCCTACATCTGTTTTCAGTAGATATTTTCAGAGGTGTTGGAAAGTGCTTTAAAGCAGCACACTAGAACCAAGCCTCAGGACTGTAGGATCATGGGCCATTGCCATGTGTTCCTTTAAAAAAACAGAAGGATGTGATTAATATTATCCCTTAAAAAGCTTTCCTCCATCAACCAATACACTGTGCCAGCAAGAAATAGTCTGTGTTTGAAGCAAAGCATGTCAAACCTGTTGCTGCTTTCAAAAACAAAAGGAAAGCATAATGCATTTTCTGCTCTCTACCTCAGAATACTGCAAAGCGGTTAAAAGTAGACACAATAGACGGTAAACATTGCTAGGTACCAGATGTGAGAAGAGCCATGGGAACCGGGCGCTAAAATTGTTCTGCCTCTAACGTGTCCTCGGCTCTGAAATGGAAACATTTTGTGGGCTGAATGAAGTGATATTTGTTTTTCGCACATCTGTGGGTCTGCTCAGGGCATGGTAAATAATAATAAAATAATGATAATAATTTATTATTTATTATTATTTAGGTATTATGTTGCAGAAGTACTTAAAAGCCCCAGTCATCGACCAGCGCCCATTGATTAGTCTCTCTTATTTCCAGTCTGAATTCATCTTGCTTCAGCTTCCAATCGTTGTCTCTTGTTCTGCCTTTGTCTCCTAAAGTAAAGAGCCCTCTGCTATCAGAGATCTCTTCGTCATGGAAGTACTTACACATCATGACCTCTCCGCCTTCTCTTGGATAAAGGAAATAGATGGAGCTTCTTTCATCTCTCCCTGGAAGGCAGCTTTCCCAGACCTCAGATCACTCTTGTAGCTTTTTTTTCAACCTTTTCAAGTTTGTCAACATCCTTTTTAAAGTGTGGACACCAGAACCAGGGGCAGGATCCAGTCACGGCCTCGCTAATGCCCTATACAGAGGTAACACCACATCCCTGCTCCTCATCTACATTACTTTGTTTAGACACTCAAAGATCAAGTCAGCTTTTAAACCACCGTACTACACCGGAGCTCACTTTCCATTGCTTTCCACCAGGAACCTTACACCTCTTTTAGCACCAGGCTACAGAGTCTCTGCCAGCACAGCCCCCTAGTGTAGACACAGCATACACCAACAGGAGGTGTTTTTCTGCTGATGGCAATGCCACCTCCCTGAATGACATTACCTAGGCCACCAGAAGAACTCTTCCGTCAGCATAGCTGCCTCGACACTGGGGGGCTTGTCTTCATTGCCGTGTTGGATAGATTCACACCCCTGGCAGACATAGCTATGCCAGTAAAGGTAGTCAGTGCAAACCAGATCTCACTGCTTCCCAAAATACAGCCCTTTCCCCCATCTGGAGAAGAGAAGACTGAGAGGGGACATGATAACAGTTTTCAAATACACAAGTTTTCAAGGAGGTGGGAGAAAAATTGTTCTTCTTAACCTCTGAGGATCAGGCAAGAAGCAATGGCCTTAAATTGTAGTAAGGGCGGTTTAGGTTGGACATTAGGAAAAACTTCCTAACTGTCAGGGTGGTTAAGCACTGGAATAAATTGCCTAGGGAGGTTGTGGAATCTCCATCACTGGAGATTTTTAAGAGCAGGTTAGACAAACACCTGTCAGAAATAGTCTAGATAATACTTAGCCCTGCCTTGAGTGCAGGAGACTGGACTAGATGACCTCTCGAGGTCCCTTCCAGTTCTATGATTCTATGATCTTGTAAGTGTAACCTACATTCTTTGTTCTTAGATGTTTGTCCTTGCATTGCCTGCATTAAAGTGTGTGTTGTTCAAATGAGCCCGCCTTACCAAGAGAGGGAGATCACTCTGTGAAACTGTCCTGACCTTATCAGCATTTACCACTCCACCAATTTGTGTGTCATCCACAGACTTTATGAACACTGGCTTTATATTTTCTTCCCCATCTATAGATTGCAAGTGAAACAAAGAGCTACACTCTGCAAAGCGAATAGATAGTTAGCTGCAGTGCAGTGGAGGCCTTATTATTATTTCCGGTGTTTGAGCTTTCAGAAGTGTGCTGGGCCTTCTCCAGACACACATTGGCAGGGGAGATAGATTAGAAGACAGAGAGAAGCTAATGGATGAAAGCACACTCCTATAGCCTAAAATTCCACCTGTTCTACAATAAAGTCTTTTTTTGCTGGAATGCATTGTTATCCACCTATGAATCTAGGGGCTATCTAAAGAGAGGCCTTGGTAGCATATGGGTTTTGCATACTGCTCTTTTACAGCCAGAGTCATGGGTACAGATCCTGCATTAGCTCAGATGGGAAAATGGGTTTGCTCACCAAAATCTGCTGGAGCCTAGCCCATAATCACCTCTTAGGTAGAGGATTGGCCAGGGCTGCTCAAGAAGCCACAAGCCTGAAGCAGCAGGGAGCGCTGCCAGTCTCAAGTGAGGTGCACTGGAGGAGCTATGTTTGTGCAGGCCTGCGAACTACAGGGCAGGGGACAGATGCATTGCAGAGCTGGCCAGCCTGTGTCCTTCACTTTCCCAGCTGCCTTGAAATAATGTGCTGGCTCCCTTTCCAGTTGGTAAAACTTTTTCCAGCAGTTCCATTTCCCTGTCATTAGCGGCTGCTTCAATATTTCAGGCTTGTTTCCTCGGTCCACAGGATTTTTCAAAAAGAGAGTTTTATTCCAGCTAGTCCCTGCTGTGAGACCTTTATACTTTACCTCTCTCTGTGCTCATCAGCTTCTGTAGTGGCCCCATTTCCTGCAGGCCAGGGCCAGGATCACTCACACAGCTGCCAAATTTTGCAAATCTCTTACAGGTGTTCAGGGTCCTGGCCAAAGATTGCAGCTGCTGCAGCCTGTGGGCGTTTCACTACCCTACTGGCCTCATGCTACTAGGGGCAACTGAGTTAAGCAGCCAAGCATCCTGCTGTACATTGCTTCTCCCTCCCACCACCTCTGGCATTCCCCTTGTGTGCTGTTCTCTGTGCACAGAGCAAAGATCTCAGGGGGCAGGGAGAAATAACCAATAAAGGATGATCTGGAAGTCCGAAGAACTGGGTGCACTTTGCAGCTCTGCAACTGACTTGTAGCATGATCTTGGACAAGTCTTTTTGCCTCTCTGGGCCTCAGTTTCCCCATCTACAAAATGGGGATAATACTGCTGCCTTCACAGGTGCTCAGTTGCTACGTTGATGGACCTATAAATAAATAACTAATAGATGAACCACTAGAACTGAGATCAGAATTGGGCCAGTACATCCAGTTGAAAGTGATACTTGCCCATGACACCAAATTAAAGAGTAGCAGTCAACATGGTCCCAGTAGCCCCTGAAATTCCCCGGGCTTTGGGTTATCCGGCTGTGCTATGAAACGTAACATCAGGAAGAGCTGCAGAAAAGAATCTAGTCTTAATCAAATGTGAGGTTCATAATAGACAAGGGGAATGAGTCAAACCCCCGGGGATGCCTATTCAGGGTTTTCTGCTAAGTCATGCTGCGTGTCTCCTTCAAAGTCCTGAGCAACCTCAGATCCCATTGGAATTGAGGATGTTCTGTGCCTTGCTAGGTTAGGGCATTAAACAGTATTGCTTAACCCGTCAGGAAAACCTTGGACCAGAGTAGGGAAGAGTGTATGGATCCACCGAGCTGTTGCAGCAGTTACAAACAGCCAAGAAGAAAAAACAATGCAAGATGTAGGTGAAATTCATACCACTGAAACTGACTGGGTTGCACAGTCCAATTCCAGTCACCGTCTGACCCCTAGCATGGCTATCAGCCAAAGGGGCAGAAACGGGAACACTTTCATCAAAATCTAAATCAGCTGCATGCCAGAAAGCACTTGGGAATTGGGTTTTATGCTCCAAACCAGTGGTCCCCAACGCGGCGCCCATTTGTCAGCAGCATTTCAGCGGCGACGCTTCTCGATGGTTCTCCGGCGGCCACACTCAGCAGGGACATTTTGGCAGCAGGTGTCTGGCACCCGCCACAGTCTTCTGGAAATAGCAATATGCTATTCCCACGGAAAGGTTGGGGACCACTGCTCCAAACTATGCTCCTTCAAATGCTCCAAACTATGCTCCTTCTTTCAAGACATGTGCAGTCCTGACCTCTGGGCATGTTCTATACCATGGGCACTCTCCTCTCCCAAGAGGGCCCTGCCTGTGCATTTTCTGATCCACACAGAGCCTTAAAATTTATAACCACCTGAGAGAATCTGTCAACTTACTGCAGTGCATGAATTTCCCCTTGAAGTACTATCCATAATTTCTCATGACACAAAACCCTGAAAGTGCAGGATTCATCAGGATGCTGCCTTCCATCTCACAGATGCTGTAAAAGAAATATCAACTATCGTCCAGAGATATTGTCATAATGACAAGGAGTAAAGATTCATGTTAAAACTTACCTAGCTCTTTATGGCAACAGGAAGGATTTTGTTAGGAATTTAGCCCTCCAGGAATTGTACCTCAACGCTACAGACTGCTCTCCCGAGAGGCAATAAATTTAGTGAGTTAACAAAGCCAGGTGATGCATCGTGATTAGTGGCTCTGTGGTTACTTACTGCTCCGAACTCCTGCACAAGAGACCTGTTATGTTTCTTGGCACACCATCGGAGAAGTTCGATAAAAACATAGAATACCCTTGCTGGAAGGTTGCAACTAAACACAACTTTATTTCTCAGAAATCAGAATGATAACACACAAGAACCCAAAACTGAGTGACACAAAACAGGCTGCTCCCCAGAAAACAGAGAGGCACAACTCATCTTAGTGCAGGCTGACAGTACGCTAACTGACTCTGATCATCTCATGTTTCCCTAAAGAGCCCTAGCCTGCAAGCAGGACCAGGAAACCCCCTCACATTTGAAGTGGTGTTTGCAGTTCTTACCCAGTCCTCGAAATACCACAAGACCTGGGTTTGATACTCCCTTGCTTCCAGACCTGGCAAGACAGAATGCGCAGCCCCTGTTATGCACCACTCCACAGTTGCTGCTTCTGCTGGATAAAGGAGCAGCAGAGATCAGGCTGTAGGGAGCCCTTCCAGCCTCCCCGTGCTGATGGGAACAGGGTGTAGGGACGTCCCTGCTCCCTGTCAGTGTTACCAACCCCAGAGCCTCATTGAGTTTTCTGTAACCTCTACAGAGTGGTCACCTGAAAGAGCTCTCTGAGGAAGTGAAACTGTCCACCGGAGTTGCCCCATGCGGTGACACTTGACCCTCCCTGCAGTATGGGTGTGGCCCTGATATGTAATCACCTAACAAGATGTAATAATGGAATGATCTGATCCATGAGGGGAAGTTATTGTCTACTGGGTTATAAGACTTTCCTGTGTGAATGTGTTGTTCTAGCTTAATAAGGGATTGGGGGTGGAGGGGAGAGAATCAGTACAATGGATCCAGATAAGCAACCTCTGAACAAACTCTTGGGGGCCAATTACAAGAAACTGATTAGCTTTGAAGATCCAAAACTTGTCTCCAACAAGCTACAAGCCTTGTTCTGCCCATGCTGGGAACCAACAGGTTAAAAGGCCAGAAACGGACTTGATTTCTGTGACAGGGTGACCAAAGGAACAGCTGGTAAAGGATTCTCTCCCCCAAGGCGGAGAGAGAAGTGGTTTGTGATTAAGGGAACAGATTCTGCCAGAGGGACTGTCAAGGTTCCTTCCCTACTCTGAACTCTAGGGTACAGATGTGGGGACCTGCATGAAAGACCCCCTAAGCTTATTCTTACCAGCTTAGGTTAAAAGCTGCCACCACCAAAGTGTTACACAAAGAACAGGGGAAGTGCCCACTTGGAAAAGTCTCCCCCCCAAAATATCCCCGCAAGCACTACACCCCCTTTCCTGGGGAAGGCTTGATAAAAATCCTCACCAATTTGCATAGGTGAACACAGGCACAAACCCTTGGATCTTAAGAACAATGAAAAAGCAATCAGGTTCGTAAAAGAAGAATTTTAATTAAAGAAAAAGTAAAAGAATCACCTCTGTAAAATCAGGATGGTGAATACCTTACAGGGTAATCAGATTCAAAACATAGAGAATCCCTCTAGGCAAAACCTTAAGTTACAAAAAGATACAAAAACAGGAATCTACATTCCATTCAGCACAGCTTATTTTATCAGCCATTTAAACAAAACAGAATCTAATGCATATCTAGCTAGATTGCTTACTAACTCTTTACAGGAGTTCTGACCTGCATTCCTGCTCTGGTCCCAGCAAAAGCATCACACAGACAGAGAACCTTTGTTTCTCCCCCCGTCCAGCTTTGAAAGTGTCTTGTCTCTTCATTGGTCATTTTGGTCAGGTGCCAGTGAGGTTATCTTAGCTTCTTAACCCTTCACAGGTGAAAGGGTTTTTCCTCTGGTCAGGACGGATTTAAAGGTGTTTACCCTTCCCTTTATATTTATGACAGGGACCATAGGAGTCTGGGGGTCTATAGGATGGTTGACACCCTGCACGAGGCCTCCCAGTCAGACCACTCTCCCCATAAGTTCCCAGCCCTTCCTGTACAGAGTCAGATCCACAGAAGGAAAAAGGGGTGGAGGTGTTGCTTGACTGTCCACCTAACCTATCCCCTGCTGCTGCCCTATTCCCCACTCCTACACACCCCAGGGACAGCCATCTGTTTTTTACTTTGAAAATCTGGTCTCCCTAGATGGGAAGGCCCCAGCAACAGAAGGCCTGGCTAGGAGGAGTCACTCCACTAAACACAGCAGGATACATGAGCTGTAGCCCACTGCTGAGTGTACCCACAGGGCACCTCTTGTGCCTGATCCACCGACCATGTGAGTTGTTACAGCCCCAGCTAGAGAGACTTGGCCATTGAGCTGCAGAGAAACAGCCTCCCCTCAAAAAAAATTCTCCTGAAGACACTGACAAACCAGTTAATTTCATGCAAAACAGGGACGGGTGTCAGAAGGAAGCTGTGTTTTATAGGCAGGCTGGGATGCAACCCCCCAAGAGATTGGGCCAGGATTTTCAAAAGCGCCCAGTGATTCTGGGAACCTGAATTCTTCGTCGCCTGATTTGGCATGTCTGCCGCTCTGAGAAGCTGCTGAGCACCCCCGGCACCGCGTGATATCAATGGCAGCTGCAGGCGCTCAGCGCCTCTGTGAATCAGACCCGACTTGTCTTACCCCAAAAGCTGAGACACTCAGAATCACTGGACACTCAAAATAACAGAGCTGTACTCTTTGGCGGGAATAATAACCAACACCTGGCTCGGAGAGAGTTCATTCATTCCTTGATCTCAGAGCTGGGGAGTATGATTATCCCCATGTCACAGATGGGGAAACTGAAGCGCAAGGACGAGGTGGTGAGGGAGAGTGACTTGTCTAAGGTCATCTAACAAAGCAGTGGCAAGGCCGGGGTAGAATCCAGGCCTCCTGAGTCCTGCGCTAACATGCTATCCACTAGGCCACACTACCTCCTAAAGCACAGCTCTCAGTGCCTCCCATGTGGTGTTCAGGACCCCCTGTCTGGACCTGTTCAAATTTACCTACCTCGTCCCACCCCTGCACAGCTGTTGGACTGCATTGTCAAAGGGGACTAGTGACTGTGGCTGCCCCAGGGAGTGCCAGGGTGCTCAGCATGCACCTGTCCTAAAGGGTCTCAAACTGGGCACCCAAAATACGAGGCACCAAGAATCTCTAGTCCGTGGCAAACGCAGGCCAACACCTTTTACCTGCACCTACTCTGCCGAGTCCCAGGCAGCTCCACTCCCCCACTGTGAAATGGCATTGCTGAAGCAAACAATTCGTGGGGAAATTGTTCCTGGGCTGGTTGGGTGGCTTTTTCTGGGAACCTGCCAGTTTCTTCCCCACCAAGGCAAGGGAGATCTGCCTGCCAACACCAGCCTGCCCCTTCTGTTTTGTGATGTGTCACTACACCTAGAACTCTTCCCTGGCGGAGCAGAGCGGAGTCACCGAGTCCCGAGTTCTACTCCCCTTTAGCAGGACAAAACTCCATCTGTGACTATGCATGCTCCTATCGTTGTCTAACTGCTGTGTCGGCCTCCTGCTCGGTCCCCACTTCACACAGCCATTGTGCTATTACAATCCTGCTCTCGTCCTTCACCCAGCGGGGCTCCTCCGTCTGGAAGGGCCCGACGCAATGAGGGAGACACACACACTCAGTGCCTTGCTCGTCGCCAGGATCTGTTAAAGAGCAGAGCTTCCCCTTCACTCATCTTCCCCCAAGCACCTTCCATGCTGCAGCTGATGCCTGTGATCTACTAACCACCGGCTCTTTCTGTTTCTTGCAGCTGACCTACCTGCCCCCTCCGTGGGGCGAGTGTCGCTTGTCGGATGTGGGGTTAGACTTTTTCCCCATTTACAGTATCACGGCTTGCAGGATCGACTGTGAAACCCGCTACATTGTGGAAAACTGCAACTGCAAAATGGTCCACATGCCAGGTCAGTCTGCATGGGGATGCGTGGAACATATCTGACTGTGTGTGGTTGGGCTGATGCCTTAGGCTCTTGTTTTGGCAGCCATCTCAGGTGGGACCTGGAAGCCCTGATGCTGTGGGTGGGCTCCCCGTGGTACTTTTTGGGACCGGAAGGGTTTGCTCTGGCGCCTCCCACAGGGTGCTGAGTGGTGTCTGCATTTCAGTGGTGACGTCTGGAGCCTCCACAGTGAGCCAGGGCTGCTGGATCAAGCTCGGAGCTTGGAAGGGGCTGTGTACGTGCCAACAGTTAATCTTTACAAGCACTTGCTTGTGAAGGGAGCCAGGCTGGTCTAGTGGCTTGTGAACTGGCCTGGCACTCAGGAGAGTTGAATTCTCATCCTAGCTCTGCTGCTGACTTCCTGGGTGATCATGTGCAAGTCAGTACCCCTCCCCATGCCTCAGTTTCCCCATTGATAAAATGGGGGCAATAATACTGCCCCTCTTGTAAAGTGTTTTCATATCTACTGATGGAAAGTGCTAGATGAGAGCTAGGCATTATTATTATGTTGCTTCCTGTCACTCTTCCTGCCACTCTGTACGACAGAGGCATGATTTATCCCACTGGCTTCCTGGACCTTGAGACCTGGCTCTGCTCAGCTACTTTGTCCTGCTCCAAGTTGCACCAAGCAGCCAGAAACACAGCACCTCTGGCTCCCCTTGGGTTCGCCCTGCCTAGGGGCAGTTCCTGGATGTTGTGCAGATGCTGTTGTGGTGGCATTTTGCCCAGCCTAGAGCATGTGGCAGGGAAAAAGAGGGCCTGGCCAGAGTGCTCCCATGATCCCCAGCTGGCAGAACAGCCCCTTGGAGCAGGACTGGCTCCTGGCCAGCCTCAAGGTCAGGGAAACACAAAAGCCATCTTATCCCACCCCCTACTCTGTACTGTCCGGCACTGAGTGCAGGAGTTGGAAACCAACCTTTCCTTTGTCCCAACCTCACTGGCCTGCCTGTCACACAGAATCCAGGCCCATAGGACATCACACCTAGGTGCAGATTGGCTCTGCTTAGCAAGGAAGATTAATAGATTCCTGCCTCTACCCATAGCTTCCCATTAGTCATTACAGTGCAGGGTAGAATCCTTATCCCATTGATGCCAATGACAAAACACCTATTGATTCCAGTGGGGCCAGGATTTCACCCCAGGTGCCTGAAGCAGGTTTTAGGCTACAAACTGCTAGAGGGCTTAGGCTCAGTTCATGTACATGAAGTAGGCTGCAAGGCTGTTGCTGTCTCTCTGAACCCAGGGCTCCTGCAGGATCTCAGAAGCCTGGAGTATGTTTGCAGTTAAAATTCAGCAGTACAGATGAAGGAAACCCTAGGGAAGTAATACTGTTATTAGCTAATAGTGACAGGGGATTCGATTGTTAGGAATATAGATAGTTGGGTTTGTATTAGAAATATAGTTATTGGACTGGGAGAACCACATGGTGAATTGCCTGGTGGCTTTGAAGGTTGCAGATCTCTCTTAGACATCTAGACACCTAGACAGACTTTTGGGCAGTGCTGGGGAGAAGCCAGCAGTAGTGATTCATGTAGGTACCAGTGACACAGGGAAAGGTAAGAGAGAGGTCCTGGAGGCCAAATTTAGGCTGCTAGATAAGAGATTAAAGTCCAGGAGCTCAAGGTGTCAGTCTCTGAAATGTTCCCAGTTCTGCATGCAGGGCCAGAACTTCAGGGTCTCAGTGCATGGATGAGACGACAATGGTGTTGGGGGAAGGGATTTAGGTTTATTAGGAACTGGAGAATCTTTTGGAAAAAGAGAAAGGATGGGCTCCACCCAAACCAAAACAGAACCAGATTGTTGGCATGAAAATGAAAAAGGTTGTAGAGGAGTTTTTAACTAAGGGCAGGGGGAAAGCCAACAGGTGTGGATAGAGACATTCCTTAGAGGAGGATTTATGAAAGGGGATACTCCATACTCAGTGAAGAGGAGAGGATAACATACAGGTAGGAACTGAAGAGAAACAGTCAAATGAAAAAGAGTTCCACATGAAGGCAGTCAACTAAATATTGACAAATTTTAACTGTGCTTGTATAAAAATGCAAGAAGTCTAAATACTAACATAGGTGAGTGCCTGGTATTAAATGTGGATATTGTTATAATAGGCATCACAGAAACTTGGTGGAATGATGATAATTGATGGGACACAGTAATACCATGGTGCAAAATATATCAGAATGTCCGAGTCGGTCAAACTGGTGATGGAGTAGCACTATCCATTCGAGAAAGCATAGAGTCAAATACAGTAAAAATCTTAAATGAATCAACTGTACCAGAGAACCTCTCCGGATAGAAATTCCACGCTTGAATAAGCATATAGCAGTAGGAATATACTACCGACTGCCTGACAAGGATGGGGAAATGCTTAGGAAGATTAGAGAGACTACAAAATAGAAAACCCAATAGTAATGGGGGATTTCCACTATGTTCATATTAACTGGGAACATGTCACCTCAGGATGGAAAGCAGAGATAATATGTCTAGATACCATGAATGACAGTTTCTTGGAGCAGCTAGTCCTGGCACCCACATGGGGAGAGGCAATTCTTTTCATTTAGTTCTAAGTGGAGCACAGGATCTGGTCCAGGAGGTGACTATAGCTAAATTGCTTGGTAATGGTGTCTATAATGTAATTAAATTTAACATCTTTTTAGGGGGGAAAACACCAAAGAAATCCACCACAATAGCATTTAACTTCAACAAGGAGAACTACACAGAAATGAGGCGGCTAGTTACACAGAAATTAAAAGGAACAGTCACAAGAGTGAAATGCCTGTAAGCTGCATGGAAACTTAAAAAAAACCCAAAAAACCATGATAGAGGCTCAAACTATATGTATCCCCTAAATAAATACATAAAAATACTAAGAGGGAAAAAATGCCACCGTAGCTAAACAGCAGAGTAAAAGAGGCAGTTAAAAACAAAACAAAAATCCTAAGTCAACTCCTACTGAGGAAAATAGAAGGGAGTATAAACTCTGGCAAGTCAAGTGAAAAAGTATAATTAGGAAAGCCAAAAAAGAATTTGAAGAACAACTAGCAAAAGACACAAAAACTAACTGCAAACAATTTTTTAAGTTTCTCAGAATCAGGGAGCCTGCCAAACAATCAATGGGGCCACTGGATGATTGAGGGTGTGTTATTCATTTTACACGTAGCTTTGCAGACTCTAATGTGTTCTGTACAGACCTGTTCTGATTTATTCACATTTGTATGCATAAATTACACCAGAAAGGAGCACTCAAGGAAGACAAGGGAGTTGACGAGAAGACAAATTAATTCTTTGCATCGGTCTTTACTGCAGAGGATGTGAAGGAGATTCCTACATCTCAGCCATTCCTTTTAGGTGACAAATCTGAGGAACTGTCCCAGATTGCGAACTGTCAGTAGAGGTGGTTTTGTAACAAACTGATAAATTAAACAGCAATAAGTCACCAGGACCAGTTGGGATTCACCCAAGAGTTCTGAAGGAACTCAAATATGAAATTGAAGAACAACTAACTGTGGTATCTAACCTATTGCTTAAATCAGCCTCTGTAGCGCATGGCGGGAGGACAGCTAATGGAATGCCTATTTTTTAAAAAGGCTCCAGAGGCGATCCTGGCAGTTACAGGCCTGTGAGCCTGACTTCAGTACCAGGCAAATTGATAGAAACTATAGTAGAGAACAGAATTATCAAACACACAGATGAACACGATTTTTTGGGGAAGAGTCAATACAGCTTTTGTAAAGGGAAATCATGCCTCACTAATCTATTAGAATTATTTTAGCAAGTTGACAAATATGTAGACAAGGGTGATCCTGTGGATAGAGTGTACTCAGACTTTCAGAAAGCCTTTGACATGGTTCCCCACCAAGGACTCTTAAGCAAAATAAGGAGTCATGGGATAAGAGGGAAGGTCCTTTTATGGATCAGTAACTGGTTAAAAGATAGAAAATAAAGGGTAGGAACTGATCAGTTTTACAGTGGAGAGAGGTAAATAGTGGTGTCCCCCAAGGATCTGTACTGGGACCAGCGCTGTTCAATGTGTTCATAAATGATCTGGAAAAAGAAGTAAACAGATTATACAAAATTATTCAAGATAGTTAAGGCCAAAGCAGACAGTGAAGAGTTACAAAGGGATCTCACAAAACTGGGTGTCTGGGCAACAAAATGGCAGATGAAATTCAATATTGATAAATGCAAAGTAATGCACATTGGAAAATGTAATCCCAACTATACATACAGGGGTGGTGGAACAATTTGTATAGTGGGGATGCTGAGAGCCCTTGATCCAAACTGTAAACCCTGTGTATAATGGAAACCACTTCAAGCTTGGGGGTGCAGCAGCATCCCCTGCACCCTTAGTTTCAGGACCTATGTATACATAAAAAAGGATGACGTCTAAATTAGCTGTTACCACTCAAGAAAGAGATCTTGGAGTCCTCATGGATTGTTCTCTGAAAACATCCACTCAATCTGCAGCGGCAGTCAAAAAAGCAAACAGAATGTTAGGAACCATTAGGAAAGGGATAGATAATGAGATAGCAAATATTATAATGCCACTATATAAATCCATGTTACACCCATACCTTGAATACTGCATGCAGTTCTGGTCATCCCATCTCAAAAAAGACATACTAGAATTGGAAAAGGTACAGAGAAAGACAACAGAAATGATTAGGGGGTGGAACAACTTCCATAAGAGGAGAGATTAAAAAGACTGGGACTATTCAGCTTGGAAAAGAGACGACAAAGGCGGGATAGGACAGAGGTCTATAAAATCATGACTGGTGCAGAGACAGTGAATGAGGAAGTGTTATTTACTCCTTCTCATAACACAATAACTAGGGGTCACCAAATGAAATTAATAGGCAAGCAAGTTTAAAACAAACAAAAGGAAGTATTTTTTCACACAACGCACAGTCAACCTGTGGAACTCCTTGCCAGGGGATGTTGTTAAGGCCCAAAGTATTACTGGGTTCAAAAAAGAATTAGATAAGTCCAAGGAGGATAGGGCCATCAATGTTTATTAGCCAAGTTGCAGAAAAGGACCTGGGGATTACAGTGGACGAAAAGCTGGATATGAGTCAGCGGTGTGCCCTTGTTGCCAAGAAGGCCAATGGCATATTGGGCTGTATTAGTAGGAGTGTTGTCAGCAGATCGAGGGCACTGTTCAGCACTGGTGAGGCCACATCTGGAGTACTGTGTCCAGTTTTGGTCCCCCCACTACAGAAAGGATGTGGACAAATTGGAGAGTCCGGCAAAGGGCAACAAAAATGACCAGGAGGCTGGAGCACATGACTTACAAGGAGAGGCTGAGGAAACTGGGCTTGTTTTGTCTGCAGAAGAGAAGAGTGAGGGGGGATTTGATAGCAGCCTTCAACTACCTGAAGGGGGGTTCCAAAGAGGATGGAGTTTGACTGCTCTCAGTGGTGGCAGATGACAGAACAAGGAGTAATCGTCTCAAGTCGCAGTATGGGAGGTCTAGGTTGGATATTAGGAAACACTATTTCACGAGGGGGGTGGTGAAGCACAGGAATGGGTTACCTAGGGAGGTGGTGGAATCTCCATCCTTAGGGGTTTTTAAGGCCCTGCTTGACAAAGCCCTGGCTGGGATGATTTAGTTGGGGTTGGTCCTGCTTTGAGCAGGGGGTTGGACTAGATGACCTCCTGAGGTCTCTTCCAACCCTAATCTTCTATGATTCTAAGATGATCAGGAACACAACCCCATGCTCTGGCTGTCCCAAAGCCTCCAATTGCCAAAATGGGACTGAACAACAGGGGATGGAGCTCTTGAAAATTGCCCTGTTCTCTTCATTCCCTCTGAAGCATGTGGCACTGGCCACTGTTGGAAGTCAGGGTACTGGGCTAGATGGGCCAGTGATCTGAACCAGTCTGGCCGTTCTGATTTTCTTGTGGATAATGTAAAAGAGGATTCGGAAATAAAGGAGCAGAAATAAGTCTTACTCTCTTTGGGATGCATATCATTTGACTGTAGCCTCAGATGCAGACTACACTCTGGGATCAATTTATTCACCACTGAAATGCAGTCATCTCTGGGGAGCAATGCAAAAGTTGATTAAAAACTCACAGCAGCAGTGCATAATTGTTTGTCATAGGAAGTAAGGATACCATGCTCCATTGAAACTGCAAAGGGGATGTAATTACCAGCCCCCTACCCTTGTGAAAAGTGTTGTGGGGTCATGAATGACCACAAATGGTCAGGGATTTTGTTTAATGTCTCATTTCAAAGAAAGAGTGCAACACAGTGCATCTGTAACCAAGTGTCAAGTCCTAGGACCTCTGAACAGAGAGGCAGAGCTATTTCTGCTGGTTCAGCCTGATAGCCAGACCAGATGGGCCCTATTAAGTTAAATTCAGAAGTATAGAAAGGTTGAGTGTTTCTCTGCAGAAGAAGAAACTAGGGACAGTGAGGGGAAAGCCCTCTTCAGGAGAACAGCCAAGTTCTGGGGAAAGCTTAGGCTCAGGTTTAGGGTTTGTTCTGTTGTTTTTCAAGTACACAATAAGTCCCCGGTGTGTGCATGCTGTGTTAGAAGCAGGTTCAGGAATGTCACCCGCTTATAGATCCATAGCGCCACGCCACAACCTTATTTCAGTTCTGAAAAGGTGCCACTTATTTAATCAGCAACACTGCAGCTCAGAGCTCTCCCATCCAGATACTGACCGAGGCTAACCAAGCCTCACCTGTGGGAGCTGACTAGCTGGACTAGCTATGGAAACCTTTATCCGATGTTATACGTGAAACAGCAACATCAGTATGTGATCTCCAGAGAGATGCATCGCAAGTGCAGATCAGACCCTGCCTCTCACCCTACGCTGCACACTGGCTGCGTGAGCCTCTTTACCTGCACCCCTGCTCCTAGGTGATTGGCACTGCGTGTGCAGACAAAAGGCTGCCTAATGCATGCTTTCTTGCTGTAGTCACTGGCCTTCCATCATGCTCTGATTTCTGACTCCACATGTTTCCCTCTTGTCTTGTGTTTCTTTTCTGTGCAGGGGACGCTCCTTTCTGTACTCCGGAGCAGTATAAGGAATGTGCAGAACCTGCGCTGGGTTAGTACACTGGAGGGGCTCTCCGGCCCGTTAGGTCTGTTTGTGATGGCCGGCCTGGCTCTTTGCAGAGTATAATGGCTGTGTCAGATGCCCCAAAGCTGCCTGTACCCTCTTTCCCACTGGGCCAGGATTAATCTGGCAAAGGCAGCACAGGGACAATTTCTGATGATAGCCAAAATGTCATTGAATGCATGTTCCTCCAGTCCCTTTGGACCATGTTCTAACTTCATTCTGAACCCTGCATGCTTAGAGCTGAAGGTGCCAGAATAAAGGACCACATGAGCCATATTCTTACGCCTTGGGGACCCCTGGGGCAGCCACAGTTCGGAAGTGGCACATTGGGCTGCGGGGCAGGCCGAATGGAGAAAACACCCGACGGGATGGTGTAACCCCATTAACACAGAGTTACTGCTGATGTCACCCGCACCCCCCATACAACGTCCTTCCTCAGCTGGGCCCTCTGCCTTCATTTCAGGGGGCGGGAGGGGATGTTAAAGATACTGTGCAGTTTTCCCGAACGTTCCCGCTGTTGTTCCCAGGTGCTTGCAGGAGCTCTCAGCGGCACTGTGTTATTCTCCCCCGTATCCGTGTACCTGACCAAAGCTTGAGGCAGGGGCCTTCGAAGGTGAAACCCGCTACATTAGGGGCTCCCTTCTGATAGGAAAAGGGTAGGCTCTTCAAACCTCTTTGCGGAAGGGACCATCTTTCTGTTCTGTGTTTGTACCCCACCAAGCACAGTGGAGTCCTGGCACTACCTGTAGTACACCTAATAGCAATAAAAATTCACAGCACCTAGCACAATGGGGTCCTAGTCCAGAACTGGACTCCTTGGCGCTATTCCAATACAAATAAATAATAATTAATATAGATTGTGTCAGATCTGTGCTCTCTATGTTCCAGCATGCAGCCACTTCCCACTCTGGCCCAGACAGTAATAGAAGCAGCTGCTTCTTATCTTGACATTTTACTAAAAGAGCACTTCTGCCCAGCTCCTCCACAATGTTCAGCGCTGTGTAAATATTATGCCACAACTTATTAAAGGGGCCGTGGAGTACAGGGCCCCAGGGGATTTCACAACGTCTTCTCCCAATGGTAGCTGCTGTTGCTTCCCCAAGCTCTGAGACATGCCTTCTTACGAACAGATGGAAATAATTGGATAAAACTTTGTGTCCTGAAAGGGACAGAATCTTTACAGATCTCTGGTGAGATGGGAGGGTGTGTTATTCATTATTTCAGACTCTAATGTGTTCTATACCGACTTGATCTGATTTATTCACATTTGTGTGCATAAATTACACCAGAAACAAAGCAGTCCCAACCCAGAGAGAGCAGAAATCATGCCATGGGAACTAGGTCAACTGAACCCTGGGTCTCAGATACATTCTGACCCCTAGGGATTCAGATAGCTGTTGGTTTAGAGAGACTCATAACTCCAGAGCTAAGGGTATAACCAGGGTTCAGTGGCTAAGCCTCATTGTCTCTCTCTCTCTCTCTCTCTCTCTCTCAGACACACACACACACATCTATTCTCCTGTAACATTTAACGAGATCAAGCTATTCCTATGGCATCGGGGGGTGGGGGAGACTGTGTTTTTGTGCTGTTTGTACAGGCCTAGCACAATGGGGTTGTGGTCTATGATTGCGGCTCCTAGGCGTTATCACAGCACAAATAACAAAAAATGATCTTTTTTTCTGGTTCCCTTCAGTCAGCTGAGCAGTGATGACGAGGCAGAATGAAGTCTTTCCATCACTTTCTATCTTGTACCAGCTTCACGGCTTCATTCGTCTTTAAACTTTTTTTGATCTACATCCTTCTTCACCACGTCAGTCCAGTGCATCCACAGTGTTTCTCTGGTTCCTTGCCCTCTGGTTATATTACCTTGTATGGTATCCCCTCCAGGTCCAGACCACTGCAGTTGTCTTTCTTGAATCTTCTGCAACAGCTTTATTTCTTTCCCTAGCAGTTTTCTTATCTCTTCATTTTTTTATTTTCTGCAGTCTTGAAATTCTCAGTATTCCCCTCAGCCACTTCATTTCTGCTGTCAAAATCTGGCGTCATGGCTTTCCTCTGACTGCAGATTTCTGACCTATACAGCACTGTCAGTGATCTCATATATGTTGATTTTTGTTTTATTGAAATGTCATTAGCCTTCCAGATCATGCTGAGTTTTCCAAATGCATAAGTGGCTAATCCAATTCTTCTCTTTACATCATCTTCATAATTCCCTTTCTTCGCTACCAGTCCTCCAAGGAACACGCATTTCCCTACTTGTTCTAGTTCTTTGTCTCTGAGTTTGACCTTTCCGTCTTTCTCTTGTCCTCCAACTGGTGGCATTTTGATCTTCTCCAAGTTGATCTTCAACCCAGATTTTCTGCTTTCCTGGCCTACCTTGTCTGTAAATCCTCCTTGGTCAATGCTGTGTGGTCAATATCCAAGGTTATGCACTGTCCTCCCACATAACATGACTTCTCCAATTTCATATCTCAATGCTACAGCCATCACTGTGTCCAGTACCAGGTTGAACAAATCCAGGGATAGAATGCATCCTTATCTCACTTCTGTGGTTGTCCCGAACCATTCCATCAGCCTTTTTGTCTGCTCTCACCACCCTCATCAACTTGCTGTAGACATTCTCTATTACTTGCACCAATTTTTCAGGGGTGCTACACAATCTCATAACTTGCCACAAGCCTTTTGCCAAATGCTATCAAGAAGCCTATTTGAAGTCTATAAAATGGTTGTAACAGGTTTGGTTGTATACTATGTATTTCTCTGGTGTCTGTTTTATCGCAAATAACTGATCTATTGTATTTCTGGGCTAGTTCCTCTGAAAGCGCCACTTCCACATTCCCCTTCTGCAATGTCTTGGTGAATGGTTTCCCCGGCAGACTCACTACATAGTGTTTCTGAGGGTTCTCGCACTCACTCTGATCTCCTTTTTTTGTAGATCGGTACTACAATTACTTTCCCCTGTTCGCTTGGTACTTGCTCTTGTTTGTCGACCTGCTTGAGTAGCTTGTGCATTGCCTTTACCTTGGAGCAGCTCTGCAGTTACCTTGTCACTTCTCGGCGCCTTTTTGTTTTTCAAACTTTCTATTAAGATCTTAGCTTCTTCTTCTAAGAATTCCAGCATCTGCTCTCCCTCATTTGTGCTGGGACGCTTCTCCGGGGCTGTTTCGTCTTCTATGTTCTGCACATTGTACAGCTCTTCAAAGTATTTTTTCCATCACTTAGTCTTTCCTTGTTCATCCTCAATTATTTGTTCGCACTTGTCTTTACCACTGACCTCTTCAATTCATATCTCCCACTCAGTTCTCTTATCTTGTGATACAACCCACAGTTCTCTTTGCCTATTCTTCTCCTTCTTTACATTGTTCGCTTAACCCAGTTGTTTCTGTGTCTCTTCACTTTTGCTTTTATCTTTATGGTGAGCCTGTTGTACTCAGCTTTTAGACTCACATCCTCCTTTTTATTCTCCTTCAGCTTCCTATGCTTGTCACTCGGCTGCAGCGCTTCAGCTGTTATCCTCCTTGACCTTGTAATCCTAAACTTGTTCAGCCGCTCTCATAATCACATTTTTACACTGTTCCTTGTCTCTTCAAGGCTCATTTCTTCACTAGAGAGGTGATGTTTTCCCGCACATTCTTTCCTCATATCTGACTCTTTGAACTTGCCCATGTCATAGATCTCAGTTCTTGGCACTTTTCAGATTGCTCTCAGCCTCCACTTCATTGATGCCAACAGTAACATTTGATCTGGTCTGATATCAGCCACAAATGATCTGCACAACACATTTGATTTCCATCTGTGATTCACAAGCACAAAGTCTACCATGTTCTTCTTTTGCCCATTAGGTGATAGCCATGTCCACTTCCTCCCCGGCTAACTATGTGGAAATAGCATGGTCGTTGTCAGCAGATTGTTGCTTAGGCAGGAATTTAATAGCCTTTCTCCTCTCCCATTTTCTTCACCTTATCCAAATCTGCCTACTGCTCCAGTGCAGGAATTCCAGTCCTAGCCTACTTTCACATTAAAATCTCCCATCATCATAACATGTCTTGTCTTGAAACTTCTGGTATAGTTTTCTGTAGAGCGTTATAAAATGTATCACTTTCTTCCCTGGGGGCTGCTGAGGTTAGCACGTGTATTTGTATTATTGTAACTCCATGAGATTTGATTCTGAATCTCACCTTCAACATATAAGTAGATAGCAGGTTAAATGCCATAAGAGTCTGGTGTGGCTTAGGCTTTATCACCAATGCAACTCTGTCCTGGTGTCCACTGTCTTCTCTTCCCAATATCAATATCCTATGTGCATCGTGGGAGAATCCTCTTTGCCTTCCCATCTTGGTTCACATAGACCAGTGATTTCCCACTCATATCTTTTCAACTCATACATCATTACTGCATGTCCTCCAGCCTGGTATACTGTTCTTCCATTCCATGTTCCAGAAAGTCTTGTCCTTTGAGTACATCACGTAATTCCCTGTTCTACATACTGTTGTGTTTATGTCTGTTCTGATCTCATACTTTTTGCCCCTGCCTCAATGTCTGATCAGTGATCGCAGCCCTTGTTTGTCTGGGCGACAGCCAAGCTGGATACTTTTCTTTCTCTTTCCAGTCTTCATTCAATTTCTATGGTCCAGTAGTCTCCACGTGTTTGACCATGACTCCTTGGCTTTGTGGTTGACCAGTGTATCATAATCCATCTGCACCAAAGCTCTAAGCTATCCACTAGCTTTCTCCATCCCCACTCCCACCAGTGTTATACTTTGAAAGTTGTTTTGCTAGCTTCACCATAGGAGACTTGGTGTACTTGGACAGCCATATGTTCCCTTTTGCAAGTGGCTATTGCTGCTAGCTATGCTCACAAGGTTTAACATGCCAGCAGAGGCAAGGTCCCGGGGCATGGTCCCAGAGGCAAGGTCCCTGTGCTGCAGAGCACACATAGCTACTTGGAGCCACTAATGATTGACGAGTGAGTTGCTAGGACCAACTGCAAGCAAACACCCCATGTACGTGTGGCTGTTTACTATGCAGAGCTCATCCTAATCACCCCAACAAACAATAATAATAGTATTTGGGGATCATTTTAGGCTCAGAAGAGAATTTTCTTGCAGAGTTTCAGAAGTTTGGGATAAACAGTTGTGAAACAGCAGACCCTCAGAAACACTATGTAACATGCCATCTGATGTGTTCACAAAGAACCTTAACTGTGACACAGATGGGCAGATGGGCCTGCAGAGTATTTCAGCATATGCCTCATTAATTGTATGTTCTGTAGATGAATATACCCATAAGTCAGTGAGGTGAGTGTCGGAGCAGTGCATAGGGACGTGTGCTGTCTTCGAGTTAAGGTTGTTTGTGAAATGCCAAATATTTGCATGTCTGTATTGTCTTTAGCTGTGTGGCCAAGCTGTAAGGCTCATGGGAGGAATATTAATAGAAATTCCCTTAAGCTGGTCATCTCCATACTGTTTAATCTCTTGTAATTGTCATGTAACACACCCCTGACACCACCTTAGCTAAAAGCAAAGGATAGAAATAAAGGGTAACATTTTTCTAAAGCACCTAAGTGACTTAGGAGCCTAAGTCCTTTTTTAAAGAATGGCTTAGGCACTTGGGGGCCATATTTTTAAAGACATTTAGGTAACTAAAGACACCAGTAAGAGCCTAGTAGCATTTACAAAGGTGTTCAAAGGGAGTTAGGCACCTAGGCGGTTTTAAAATCCCACTAGGCACCTATCTGCATCCTTAGGCACCTAAATACCTTTAAAAATCTGTCCCTAAGGCCGTGTCTACACTACGGGAACTGTAACAGCACAGCCGTGGTGCCATAGCTACACTGCTGTAACCCCATAGCATAGACACAGCCTACAGCTATGGAAGGGGTATTTCCATTGTTGTAGAAACACAGTCTCCTCGAGTGATGGTAGCTAGGGTGACAAAAGCATTCTTCCATTGACCCAGCTGTGGCTACACAGGGGGTTGGCATAGCTTTGGAGCTCAGGGGTGTGGATTTTTCACACCCCCTGAGAGATGCCGCTATGGCAACCTACTTTTTAAGTATAGACCAAGCCTAAGTCACTTTTGAAAATGGGGCTTTTCGGTTCCTAAGCCACTTAGATGCTTTTGAAGATTTTACCCACCATCTTCAAGACCCCAATCCCTCCAGTAAGGCCTTTATCCCAACGCAGCCTCCTGGATTCCCCCAGGGTGGAGACCAAACCTGGCTGGAGATGGAAGAGCTGCATAACATTGCATATGCAGCCATTATAGAGCACCCTCTTCCTTTGTCCACCCCCAGCAAACCTGGGCTCTGGACCAATCCAGGGGAAGAGCTGTCTCAATCTCCCAGGCTGACAGGAATGGCTGCAGCAGAGGAGGGATGGATTGAATGGTTGGAAACTCTGCCTCTTCTTATCAAAGAGTTGGCTTGTTCAGCCCTTCCCTGGACAGGGAAGTCCCTTCCATCCCTTCTTTGCTTTGAATCATCAAGAAGAAAGGGCTTGTTTGAACCACCCTGCCCACCAACTCCTGTGAGCTGTTTGGGATGCTCCCTGAGACCCACTTCACCCTCCTGTTTGCAGGTTTGCTTGCTGAAAAGGACAGCAATTACTGTATCTGCAGGATGCCGTGTAACCTGACCAGATACAACAAAGAGCTCTCCATGGTGAAGATCCCCAGCAAGACTTCAGCCAAGTACCTGGAGAAGAAGTTTAACAAGTCTGAAAAATACATCTCGTAAGTGAGGGTACCGGCCCAGTGTGCCCTTTTCACAGTGGTGATGGCATAAGTGGGTGGCGTGAGCAGACAGGATGGCTGTGCTGGGGTCATGCAGCCTAGGGGCAAGGAGAGCTCAGTTCTGTTCCCAGCTGTGCTGTCACTGGGCAAATCACTGCCTCTCCCACCATTTGCCTTGTCTATGTAGTTTGTAAACTCTTCAGAGCCGGGACTGTCCCTCACAATGTGTCAGTGTAGCACCCAGCCTCTGTTGGGATTGTCATACAAGTAGTAATAAGAGGCTGCTTGCCCCAAGGATGCTGTTCACATTTCTGCAGGCATCATTAACTGAAAGCCGAAGCTCCAAAATCTTTCTGACAGGAAAGCTGAAGTTAAAGGAGAACGCGGGCACATGCAGAGTCGTTAGCTGAGCTCTGCAAAGTTGTTTTGCCTGGTGACTTGCCTAGGTCCTTGATACAAGTTTCTGCTCTGCTGAGAGCTTTCTCTGTGACCGTGGCCACGTCATTGAGCCTCTCCATGCCTCAGTTTCCCCATCTGTACAATGGGGATAACAGCCCTACCCTGCCTCCCAGCGGGGTTGTGAGAATAAATACAGTAAAGATTGTGAGGTGCTCAGATGCTACGGTCATGGGGGCCAGAAAAACACCATAGATAAATAGGTATCCTCAGCCTCATTGATTTCATGAGTGAATAGCATCTGTAAAACAGGGTTACCCTGGCCAGATAGTTTCAGGACCTAAACCCTCCTCTGCTAACACCACATTCTGGCTACATCTTCACTGCAGAAGTGAGTGTGTTTTACATGGAGCTACGGTGTAAAATTCAAGCAAAGGCAAGGCACTGGTAGCTGTTACCTGAGTGTGGCTAGTCAAGGTCAACCCTCTGCATTGGCTCCATTAGCTTTTAAATCAAGATAGCTATCGCAATGTGAAAACCACGCCTTTTACTGCAGCAAAGACATTTTTCTGTGCTGTGGGCGCAGCCCATATGAACCTGGGATCTAGAGGGTGGATGGGTGGAATTAGCAGTTTGATGCATCAGAGAAGAAATTAGACTCTCCCTCTCTCTTGCTGTGCCCATGATCAATATGGAGGCACTGGTAGTAATTCCATGTGTTAAGCGTCCTTCTGCCACCTGCCATTCTACACAGGCTCACCCCTCAGGAGAAAGATGAAATCGGGACTGGGTGTCTCTTTCTAAAAAATATGCACTTGCTCAACTGCAAGATTTGGGCTTGATGCAGGAATCTCTGGGTGAGGTTAAGCAGGAGATCAGACTGGATGGTCATGATGGCTCCTTCCGGCTTTAAAATCTCTGAATCTCAGCTTGTGTTGGTGGAGCTGCCAAGGCCTCTTCAGAGAGAGCAGCAGGGACAGCGGGAGAAGGCAAACTAGTCCCACTTCATTTCCTGTTCCAAGGCAAGTGCAGCGGCTGGGGACTGGTGTTCTGATGGCTTTGTCCTGTTTCTGCAGAGAGAATATTCTCGTGCTGGATATATTTTTTGAAGCACTCAACTATGAGACAATTGAGCAGAAGAAAGCATACGAAGTGGCAGCCTTACTTGGTAAGTGAAGATCTTATCATACAGATTTCTGCCTTTGTGTATGGGCATGGGTGGGTGGAGGGGCGTGTGTGCAGAATAGATGGCGGTGTGCAGTGGGGCGTGCAGGTTGAGTGTGCATACAGTTTGTTTTTTAATGGCCTGGGAGATGACCCAGGGGTTTTGGAGAACTGGCAAAGTAACCGCACCTGTTCTTCCATCGTGGTCTGTGAAGGGGTCCACTCACTGCATGTGCGTCTCCTTGTGGCTGGGTCTGGGAATTAGCTCTTGCCCCATCTGGTGTCCCTTTCCCATCAGTTGCTTGCACTGTGGCCCTTCTCTCTCTCCATGACTCAGGCTGCTCCCTCTTTGGCATTCGGCCCTTGGGCTAGGTCACTATGTAGTCCTTCCCCCCGCCCCCCTTCTGCCCCACCCCGCCCTTCCAGGGTAACAAAGTCCCACAAGACAAGCGATCTGGATGCCAGTTCGGGCAGTCTTCTGCTCAACTCCCAGCTTGGTGACACTTTCCCAGCAGCTGGTAGAGGAACCCAGGCCCACCTGCTACTCCAGGTTCCAGCCCAGGGACTTTGCGACTAGCAACCTAGATCTGCTCAGTCTCAGAGCCTGTTTCTGTTTTCTTGGGCTCCTTCCTACCCTCCTCTCTGTCTCCTTGCCTATCTCTGGGCTTGCCAGCAGAGCTTCCTCTGCTCCCCATAGTTACTTCACCCCTCTTGGCCTCTTGCCTGACTCTCCAGTCCAGGGCAGGACCCCAGGGTTTACTATCCCCCTGGACCTCCTCCTTGTCCCTGGCCAACTCCCTTTCCCTGTAAGGAGCAACTACAGCCCCTTCCCTGCAGTCCCCTCCTGCTCTCACTTCCTGGCTTTATCACCCTACCCTAGCATCTCCCCAAAGCTGGGCTTTGTCTGCCATTAGCCCCTAACATTAGCCCCCTGGTTCCCCTCCCAGTGCAGCATCTAAGGTTAATTGGTCCCTGCTGGCTCATATTAACCCACCCAGGGCTTGCGTGGGGTGGACACCCTCTCACGTGGCCTGAAATCCATTTCTGGCTTTCCTGCCATCGCCCAGTGGGTGAATGGCCCGGGCCTGGGAGCAAACCCTGCAGGAGAGTGGAACCAAAGCTAGTACAAGCCGTGGCCAGCAAAGGTCAGTAGGAGCCCAGTCCCTGAGGAATAGGGCACTGACCCCATCTTTGCTCCATGTAATTTCTACCTTATGCAGAGTCATCGGGACATGTGGCTGATTTAGCCCAGTGTGCTGAGTGGCACAGGGAGTTGGCAAGGCGCTGTGACACTGTTTGCTTCCAGGTGCTGGCTGCACTGTGGCCCCAGTCACTCGTGACTGGAGATTGTTACTCTCTGGGAGCCTGTGCATGACTGGCTGGGTCCCAGTCCAGTTCTTAGTGAAACCCTTGCCCAAATCTGCATTAATTGTTTGCGTGGGCAGAGAGGCCAGGACTGAATGGGAGTGAAGTGCAGTGGTGTGGGAAGCTTGCCCTGCTCCTGCCCATGCGGTGCCCATTCTGTCCAGAAATACAGGACTTCAGTCTCCAGCGCTGGCAGCCCAGTGCCTTTCACCTGGGCTGAATTCATTCCACCTTTCCCACCACCAAAGCTGTGACACTTCACTCTGTGGTACTGAGCGCATATGGGGTACCAGACAGAGCACTAGCCTGGGATTCAGGGGCCCTGGAGTCCATTTTCTGCTCTGCTGCAGAGCGCCCTGCGTGACCTTGGGCAAGTCCCTTAGTCTCACTGTGCTATACCGTGAGAATTCCTGCCCTGCTGCACAGCAGGGTAAGGTGGGCGACTGCATTGTGAGGTGCTCAGATATTGCAGTGACAGGGTCATAGATAGAAGGGAAGTGCTCTGCATTGTTGTCTCTGTTTTCTGATGCACCATATAGCTAGTTAGCTGGTGTCCAGCTATCCACCACCTGCCTCTCACCTAGCATTAGGTTATAAGGGCCTGATTTGGCACCAACACTTCTGGGCAGCTAAATTTGTCTCTTTAAATGAAGAGAGACACTCGGAGGTTAAATCTCCCAGAGGAAGAAAACAAATTGGAACTGGAGACGGGCTGCAAACTCGGATGGGGGTTGGGCTGCTGGAGAGACGGGGGAGCTTACCCACTTGAATTCACCTGTTGGGATCTGATTTCATTCCCATACCTAGGTGAATCCTTTTAATTCTGGTTACTACAGCTCCCAGTTCCTTCAATTAGAGGCTAGAGCCAGGACAGAATCAAGAGCTACAGTTCTTTTAACCCTGTCTGGCTTCTTCGAAGCAGACAGGCTGGCTGTGTGCCCCCCACCTCCAATCCCCTGTGGCTCACTGCTCGGAGCTGAAGTACAATGCCACAAAATTTGGGGCCATTGGCATCTCTGTTCAAGAGAGGCCCAGGAATAGCAGCGGGGGCTATGAGCCAGGACTGAGGTGCATTGCAGAGAATGTGGGGTGTACAGTGAGTCAGCAGCATGGGGCATTAGCAGAGCTGGGGGAGGATTGGAACAGGGATGCGGGGTTGC